>NC_041056.1:26738948-27050436 GCF_900634775.1 Gouania willdenowi
GAGTTTCTGAGAGGACGTATCCATGTCCCGCCCTCAACAGCTCCACTTCCTCCCCTGCCTCTGCAATCTACCAGAAGCCACGCCTCTTTTCTGCACGCGCATTGCGGAACATAACAAGGTCGTATCTGGTCGCATTGATATAGGTCTATGGGTCAGGTAAGAACCAAAATCATATTTACCTGTTTGCTTTTGTGACGTGTGGCCTTGCACAGTTTTGCATTCACTTTGATTGACAGTCCCAAAAACAAGAAGTCGAAGCCTATTGTCTGGGCGCAGTCGGCGATCGTTTCCATTTGTATAAGGGTCTATAGGGTGAAGGAGGGATATATACATTAATGTATATGAATGACCACCGGCAGCAGAACATAGTAAAAGACTAGTTAGGTATTTTTATGAATTTCAAAAGAATCATACATAAACATAGATTTCTTAGATATCAGCTTTAAGGCAGAATCACGTAAGAATATGTTCTTACTGACAACACAGGCATATGTTGGAGCAATACATTTTGGAAACCACTTTGAGTGACATAAGATAAATAGAAGTGTAGCATAACGTTGAGCCAGCTCAACTATACCTCACTGAGTACTAAAGGTGGGACCATATATAGGAATGTAAAGGAAATTTGTGGCACAAAATTTAGGGAAAAAGAAAAATAAAACCAAAATAAAGGAGTGCAACAGCGAAATAACTGACCATCCTGCTTCCCGTAGCAGCTCAGAGTCTGCAATGTTTACAAGATGACAGACACCATGGATGCTCCGTAGACTTACAAGTCGGTTGTGTAGTGATGCACCGAAACAATAACCTGGCTGGAACAGCGAACGAGCAAACTCCACAGTCAGTGTATGCTTGTCTGGATACGAGCCAACGTGTTCCTTTAGCGATGTTGGGCCAATCTACTACCCCCTCCCCAACAAAATCGGCATCCCGTGGCCATGGGAGCACACATGCTTTCAGCGAAGGCGGAGTTATGTTGTTAGAGACTTTTAATGCCATAATCCATGTTGTTGGACTTTTAAATGCTTTTAATCCTTATGTATCCTTTTTATGCTATCCTATGTTGTGATTTACAACTGACAGAAAGTGTGTCCCTCAATGTTAAAGTGTATCTCCCATATTAAAGCACAAGTGTTGTATGATATGTCATGTAGAACATCATGAATATTAATACAGCTTAATTTGACCAACTTTTCTCTCACCTTGGTTAAGTTACAGAGGGGGGGCTGAACATCTCAAACTGCATTTTGGATTCATTTTGGCATGATTAAAATGCAGCTTTTAAAACGTATGCTACAGAAATGAGAAATAAAAATGATTTATTTTCATTCTTTAATTGTGAAGCAAAACACTCCCACACACTCTCACACTTTTGCAGTCAAATAGTTTTTTCATCAACAAAGATTTGTTTCACATTTGTTACTCTTCATTGGGTATTTTTGTCTCTTTTTTATATTGCATCACGGCTATTTTGTATGAAAGTGTCTATTTGTATGGTTGCCGTACAAACAACCCCCGGTGCTATTGGTACGGTTACCTGAGCACAAGTACGTAGTATCTTAGGGTTAGGATTAGGTTTAGGGTCAGGTTATAACCCAAAATCGCAACAATTTTAGGGTTAGGTTTAGGGTAAGGTTTAGTCTTAGTCACGCGACCTAAACTGGCCAATGACTAACCTATCACGTGACCTAAACTCAGTGACGTGCAATCAGGGTAGGCAACGTAGGCAGTGCCTACCCAAGGGTAAATTGATATTTTGATTATTTGTTTTAGTTATTATTTGTTTAGGAGTTTGGCTGCCCACTGCTCCTCAGGGATTGGTTAAATGCAGAGGACAAATTCCATTAATGTAATAACATTACATGGCCAATTAAAGGCGAAAGCCCCGATTTATTTATAAAGTTATAATATAATTATAAATGATTTATTTTTCAATTTCCGATAGCCTACAGTACCTATAAGTTTGAAAGTGTCAGCATTTTGTGCATTTCATAGACCAAATGACTAAACAGTTTGTGACTACGGCTACAGAGTCTCACTCCGCTGTAAGGCAGGTGGAGGCCACGCCCTCTCCCAAAAGCACATTGCAGCTCTGCCTCTGGCCCCATAGCGTGTTTTTATGCATTTGCGCATGCACAGTCAGTTCCCCAAGATGAAAACCATTTACGTAAAAAGGAAGATCGCTACGCTGCCTTTGGACGTAACCGTGCTATGCTAAATACTATACGTAAGTCCACAGTGCATTAGTGAATTGATCCAGCGTGACCGCTGCTACGTTCTATATCTAGAAGTGGGATAACACTACAGGCAGGATGACAGCGCTAGAGACGATAAAGAAAGTTTATTATGAGGAAAAACGACAGCTTTTAAAAGATGGGAGACCAACACCTGAGTTACCAGACCTTCAGCAAAGGTAAGGTCAGAAAAGAATGGTACAAAAGGAAGGATTGGCTTTGTGGTTGCGCCTCACTGAGGCTGTTTCGAGTTGTTGTTGTTGTCATTTTCTCCGTGTTTCTGTGTTTCCAACACAAACAACGGATGCGCTACCGTGTCATGAGATAAATCTTGTTGGGAGAGTATGGAGGCTATAATGAATAATTGCTTATGTATCCTTAATGGTGTTTTGCGATGTTGATTTTGTTTGATTAACACTTGCCAGCAGAAACATATGAAATTGTCATTGATGGTCTCGATTTGCAACGTGCCTACCCAACTCTAGTGGTGACAGCACATCACTGCCTAAACTGGCCAAATAAGGGCGCTGCTTACGGATAAAATGTTGATATATTGATATGGCAACTGTACAGATAGCCACTGCCATTTCGTATTGTGAGTTTATTATTTTGTTACACCCCTAATCATGAGATAAGATAATGCGATATTAATATGTCACAAGATGAATTGTCGAGGATACGGATGGATATTGCGAGGAAAAAGTGGAGTCAGGTTAAAAAAAAATCCACACAATCTACGACTTTTTATTTTTCCTTATTTGTTAAAAAGGTCATACCCAAAGCAAGTTTGTCCAGGGTTAAACCCAAATAAATCATAGTTATTTTTCCAACTGCATTTTTTATTTGTTTCCTAATATATTGTATCATGATCGCAAATCCATTATCGTCTATCATATGGTATTGTGAACTCAGCGTATCATCCCACCACTAATAAATAAAATGTATTTATTCCAATCACACAATACATGATTTCTCTTCAGGATGTAAATACTTCATTGTTGATAGAGATCAGAGGTCACATCAATAACTTAACTGACTCTGCATCTACAATCAAGACACATTGTCATATTGTGTTGTACTGTATTGCTGTGTTTGTGCCACCCAAAGCAAAAATTGCAGGAAATTCATTACGCCATTATGCTGCCATTAAAAGTCCATTATGAAATAGTGAGGTTGGAAAACAGGAGGTATTTGTTGGCCCCTTAGGTACTCGCAGATGCTCAAGCCGACTTTAACTCATTAAAAATCTGGTACAAATCAAATTGAATTGATACTTATTGATTTTTCTGTGCAAATGTCAATGGGTTCTTTTATTTTTATTTTGAAAGAAAGAAATAAACTATTACTTTGACGGTTTTCATCATGTTGCCTAAATCTGCCAAGCTTTACCGGGATGAGAGAAACATGCTATTGACATGAAGAGTGTTCACAACTAAGAAAAAGCTATTCACAAACCCTGCCACCAACCTCATTAAAGTGACAAATAAGCCTATCAATGTATTACATCCAATGTCTCCGAGGTACACTAGTTTTTATCACGGACAAGTCAAGGGAGTTGATGAAGAGATTAGGTTGGTGTCACAACCACCTGCGAACATGTGCTGGTTTCAGCACATCAGTGTTCAGAGTGAATGTGGCCTTCCCTGGAGATTCACTCCCTAAGTGACAGAACAGATTACAATCCTGCATGTGAGAAGAATCGTGTCAAAGACATTGGTTTAAGACGACAACATGACGACGATCATGAACACCATGGAATGTGTGATGAGTTGCAAAAGGAATTAATCATGTAACGCAAATCACTTATGTCCAGAGGTGAAGCTAATGAATAACAAGTACGTTATTTGTATTTTTTTGAGTATATTTCTAAATCAATAATTTTACTTGTACTCTAGTATGTTTTAAAATAAGTAAACTAAATTATTACATTTCTACACCCAATCATGACTGAGTAAATTATTATTATTTTTTTTCTTTTAAAATGATCAACGGACATTGTGAAACTACAAAAAATGAAATAACCAGACAACAATCAAATGCATCACATCATAGCCAACCAATCAGATTAAACGTAATGTACCGCGCCAAAACAGCATTGAATCCTAATTATTTTCTCAGTTTTAGAGTTCATAAATGTAGCTACACTTAGAGCCTGATATTTAAAAAAAAAAAAAAAAAAAAAAAAAAGAATTGTACATGGTGGAGTCATATTAGCAGCAGAGGGTGCTCTAGAACATACGATTTTTACCTTGCATACGTGCTAACGACATCGCGTGGAGTTTATTGTTTTTTTCATACCCTGCAATAATTACATCATCCTGGTTTTTGGTTATCTCATCTGCTCATCATCTGCAATAAATGGATTGACATATCCGACCGGACTTCATCGCCTTTGGTGTTTCATTTTTATATATTTTTTGTTACAATAGCATCCACTCGACACAGCACGCGTAAGCCAACAACAACAGCGCCACCAAGTACATTTTGACAAACTTTCTTATTTTATACAGATGCCTTTGTGGAAAATAAATTAAGTCCCGATTGTGCAAGATTTGGTCTCTTTCGTTTTAAGCTTCTACATGAGATGTTTACTGTATTCAAGGGAACGTGACAAGATTTATTACCAAAAATAAATGTCAGGGGTGAAAGTAACTAGCAACTTTTACTTTGAGTACAATTCAATTGAGCTACTTTTTACTTGTACTTGAGTATTGTATGTATGACTTACTTGTACTTGAGTACAATTTCCTACTTGAGTAGGATATGTCAGTACTCTTTAAAGCTGTGCTAATTAAAAGTTATAATGGTACTGGTTTTAGTTAGAATTGTTCACAGAATGCAGACACAGGTGAGAGGATTGTTATTCTGCCTGCTGTGAGCTCATTTCCTGCAGGATCTTGCATCTAAAAAAAGATCCGCATCCTCAGCATTACCACCTCCTGTCTGGAGTTTGCTCAGAGCATTCTGGCTCTCTCTTCCATGCAACAACACATTCATATATTTTTTTTTTTTTGTTCTTTTGTTTTGTCTCTACTCATTCTGCAAAATATCACTTACCTCTAAAATGGCAGGGCCTTTGTTTTCACTGTCTGTTTCACAGAAAAGGGCTCATTTGTCACAAAGACTGTGATCCGCGGTCCTGCCCTCGCGCTGGTTGTCTTGTATTGATTGCCTCGTGGTACGCCTATCTTTCTAGGAGGTGATGGGCTGCTTTTCTTTTCTAGTTAATAGCTCCACTTCTGCCAAGCTTTTTGAAGATGATTGCCACAACTTTGTCATTTTAACAAAGACATGATTTCCAATACAGCAGATTGAATAATTATAGGAATTCACACATGGATTTCACAGGAATGTCTGGATGTCTGTTTGGCAGATCATGTGGAGCATCTGCAGAAAAAAATTCAAACAGCAATGGGGAAAGAATGTATAACGGTGGCCAAATATCTGCTTTCACATCAAACCCGAGTATGCTACATTTCACAATTGGTTCTTCATGTTTATAGATGCTTTATAAAGCATTAGTAAGGGATTATAACCTTCAGTTCCAACTTTATCATAACAGCCAAATAATGGTAATAGATGTTTCATAAAACATTTATAAACCATTAACATATCTGGTCCATGTGTCTGTAATGTTTAAAGATGTTTTATAAACCATAATCAAGGTTTATTAATCCTTTGTTAATCATAAACAAACACTTTATAAAGTGTATAATATGTTTTAATGTGTGCCTCAATAAACTGTTCATATAACATCAATTATAGCATTACAAATCATTAAAAAACATTAACTATCATTTCATTGTTTGTTAACAGTAAATAACTATTAACTAAAGATTAATTAACTATCTGTTTACCATTATTTACCCTTTATAGATGATTTGGAGAACTTATGACGCTCTGGGGCCTGTTTGTCCATCTGCAACTGTGACAATAAACCCTCTGAGTTCGTCTCCACATAGTCCCACAACAAAGAGGAAGTCCGATTTGTTTCTAGCAGGGATAGGCAGCTGGTAAAGAATGAAGCACATTTTAAAATACACAAATACTTAATTACTAGATGCCCTGAGTACTTTCGATTAGCAAGTTCATCAGCGTGGCTGCAAAGACCTGCAACGGAAGAACGCCACACGAAAGCAATTGTTGTTGGAAGCCCTGACGTAAAACTGCCACTTAAATTTGATTACGTTTTTCCCATTTAAATGAAATGGATCATCGTGTTGGTAAATAGGAATGGGGAAAGGGGCATTGCAGAGCCAAGAAAACACTCCACATATCTGATAGATTGATGAAATCAATTGAGACTGGAATGCTGCCAAATGATTGAGTCAAGTATTCATAATTGTTTCGAGTACCATTGATTCTATACTATTGGGAGGGATGCATAATCATGTATCTTTGTGCATAATATCTTACTAATATAACTGTTAGATTCTTAACAGAGGAGGTTATATCAAAAGCTCAAATTTAGCTTTCTCTGAACTTGTTAATTGTGCCCAAACTGATCATAATTTCTTTAAAATCAGACAAAAACCTCTTCAGTTACAGAAACTCAGGTATTCAATCAATATGAAGACTGTATAATGCTTTTGCTGACATAACTTTAATATGCAATTATTTCTTCACACTTTCATTCTTCACAATAAGAGATAATTTAAAAAAACGATCCTCAACTTTGCAAATGGTCTGTTAAGATGTCTAGCTACTGAGGTTATTTTCTTTCCTTCTTAATGAAATATTAATCTTGTTATCTCATTTCTCCCCTGACATAAATAGAAATTTTCCATTCTTTTGAGTTTCTCACATTTCACTTCTAGTTTGAGAGTAAACTTATTCAGAATAGGTTTCACAGAAGTAAAATATTCCTTCTTTTGGAACCATGGTAAATCCATGGTTAGCTATGATTCAACAGCCTGTTTTGTTCCCAATTCAATTCCAGCCACTGCCCAGTTACTGTGAAATATTGTCTTGTAATAAATCACTACAGCTTTATCATTATAATATTAATAGATTTGAAATTGAATCCAAATCTGAAGCACTGCAGAAAGAGGCAGATTTCTTGTCAGCCATCTGTTTGGTAAGGGGGTCATTAGCCAAATAAACAGCCATAAAGTAGCTCTCACATGGAGCTGTTTTTTTAAGATATTCTCCAGCAAATGTGAGGACACCATCAGAAAGGCAATTTAAGGTTTATCAGAGGTTTGCAGTTGTTTGGCTGTTGCTGCTCATAAACCGATGAATACGTTCTTTGTGGCATTATCTGCCTCTGCTTAAATGGCCAAACGGCAGCCTGCTTTTCTTCCCTGGATAATAGGAACCAAGTATAGAAACAAACATGCTCTTTAAATCCATTCAACCACTGTAACATCCTTCGCTCTGGTAACAGAGTTAAAATGAATTCACCATGGTGACCCGAGACCAAAGCTATTCGACTGATAGATCACTAGCGCTGAAAGAATATCCTAAGAAAAGAAATGCAGACATGTTGAGATACAGAGATGTGCACACCGCCCTAAAATTGATGGTTTTATGAAAATATCATGACATGAAGACACAACGACAAAAAGTAAAAGTCACAAAAAACAACAACACGGCAATATAATGTCAAGTTTTCCCTTGTTGAACTCTTTTTGATGTAATTCTGGCAGGTGGTATTAAGGAACCTCTTCGCTAAGGTTGCGTACATGCATGAAAGGTATCTTTTTGGTAAAATAATTACTTTTATATGTTTCTAAATGTTATGATCGCAGTAATGATTTTAAAATTAAGAGCACAATCAATAAGACACACCCAGTCAATACTATAAAATCTGCAAATACCAATCGATGCTATGCTAACTACCGACTCCATACTCACTATACCTCTCTATTCATAATTCTCTCAATTAAAACTACTCACCACAGATTGCAGAGTCCGCAGATGCTAGTGTTTATAGGAGGGGCGGAGCCAAGAGTGCGTGTTCGTGACATAAGAACCCACCAAAACAATAGCAAAGCCAATAGCAAAATCCAATTGTAATAGCAGGGGTTTCAACCCATAGAGAGTGTCACTCTTACACTTTTATAACAAAATACGATATGGACTATGGTTCATCAACAACATTACCGCATACCCAAATACATTTGTTTTTAGCAGAAAAAAAAGTGTTTTTTGGGTTTAGTTACTCTATAAAATCAAAGAAAATTGTCCTGACATGTTCATGTGCAACTTGCCATATGCCTATAAGAACATACTGCAGCATTAATAAGTGACGTAGACAGCTTTTTAAATGAATGGGAGACACAAAATCACGATAGTCTGTGTTGGAGGCGGCCACCATACACCTTTATGCAAACCAAAATGTAACGCTTCAATCGTGAAACCAGTGCCAACAAAATGCAATCATCATTACTTGGGTCCAGAGTCTAGGCTTAAATTGAGACCTTTTCACTGTTGATGCTTTTTAGTGTGTATAGTGAAAGAATAATGCACATAAAAGCACTTTGAGGGGCAGATTCACTAAAGATTTAGGGGTATTAAAAAAACGTGTGCAAACGTCACTCTACGCGCTGATAAGGGGTACAAACTTCAGGGAATCAGGACTGCGCGTCTTCTGCGTGTCACAATGCACCCACAATTAATTTAGCGCATTTCCCTCTTTTACGGTCCAGGCTTGTTTGTTTAAGCTCACTTGAGCACTTTTATTTACATCAATGTGATTGTGAGTGAGCGAGGACGCAGTAGCTTGACTTGACGTGGCCGAGCCACAGCACTGCTCCGAGGTAGTGTGCCTAGAGCTCAGTCTGTAGGAGCAGATGAAAGAAGAAGGAAAAACAAAGACATCAAACGCTCCCGATCTCCAGCACAGACATCCAGGTGAGAGGAGAAGGCAGACGATTAATGATCAGCCCAGCACAGAGCATGGAGGAGAAGATGCACACAGAGGGAGCCCAGCAGCCTCATATAAAGCTGGGCCAAGTATTTGATCGCAGGTGGATCCACCCACAACTCCACCTCAAAACAACAGGCAGAGGATTACAAACGCAACAATAGATATTGGGGACCCTTTTGCCAAATTGACTGTCAGCCTTGCAACCGCCAAAAGAGCTCACGGATGCGCTCCAAATGACTGCCCCACGTATCAAAGTAAACAACATTGTCTTGGTAGACTGCACAGCCCTGCATGTCACTGATGTCCATGTTCATTAACCTCTGGAATGCAGCTGGTGCATTCCTAAGACCAAATGGCATGACTTTAAATGAAAACAGACCAGAAGGTCGACACCTCCTGTGCACGAGACGACAATGAAACCTGCCAGTAACCTTTGAGTAAATCAAATTTACTGACAAACTTAGCTGCACCGACCTGATCTACGCAGTCATCCATTCTTGGCAATGGAAATGATTCCAGTTTAGTGACCTCGTTAGTTTTGCGGAAATCCGTACAAAAATGAAAATCAGCCTGAGGAGCTTGGGACGGCAATGTCATTGTCTAACATGTATTTCACCTCTGCCTCTAAATACTTGCGTTTTTCAATGTTCACCTTGTAAAAACGCTGCTGAAGTGGCTTTGCCACCCTTTTCAATGTCATGCTCAATTAAGTGGGTGTAATTGTCCCTCGCTATATATATATACATATATATATGCATTGTGTTCTGCATTCTGATTGGCTAATGCTGTGTTCACCCACCAGCGACACATCCAACTCGGTGAGTTTCACTGCCTGCTGAAGCGAGGAGCTGTGCTCCTTTTTCTCCTCTCATTAACATAAACCACCAGTGAAAAAAGCCGATGTGATCAGCGGCTAATGCTAACCTAGCTCAGTGCTACAGAGAGAACTTGTACCTGCTACTACCACCTCCTCGCTGATTCTCCTACACACCTAATCCTTCCTAGTCCGGTCCCGGTTATAAAGGCCGTGCAGCTCCAGGTGGTCACACACAACTTCTACTCCATGGTTGAATGGGTGAACAGAGGTGTCCTTGTTGACGGCCTGACGTCATCGTCAACAAAGACTCAAACTGCATTCGGCATCAATGATCGCTAGCAGTGTGACTCTGAAGTGCTGAATGTTTGAAAACAGGTTTATGTTTTAAAATCTACGAAGGTTTGAACTTTGAGAGTGTTTAAACAAGAGAGAAATGTTCATTCCTGTCTGAGAAAAGTGTATAAAGTGTGTGGTGAGGGGTTTTACAGCCTTAAAACATGTATAATAGTTGGAAAAAATAAAGCTGACTACTTCGGGGATTTTGCCTATTGCGGGATATTTTTAGAACGTAACCCCCGCGATAAATGAGGGACAACTGTATCTGAAAACAGACATGGATAGCTGTTAATCAACTCAGTCAACTGCTTTAAACGTGTTTCAGGCAAATGTGGCAACAAAACATTACATTTACAGAGGGATTCAGAGTTCTTCAATCTGCCATGTGTCAAGTAACTGTCCAAGGTGCTCGTCTCCTCAGCAGACGAGTTGACTGTCAAACAAACTGGATGTGCTACACAGGCTGCAAGCACAGCATCATTATTTCCTTCAGGGTCATGTGCATAATAAGACTTTAACAGATTCACGTGGCACAACTGAGTAATCTTTCTGCGCTCTGGAGTTGCAATCACATACTTTTGATCAGAGGTCTGTTCCAACACAGTGTAAGGGCCAGAGAACTTAGCCTGGAGTGGTGATGTAATAACAGGAGACAACACCAGTACCTGATCACCGGGCATTAAAAGTAAACACCTCTAGGAAATTGCGGCTGCTCACATCAATTTGAGGCAAAATTAACTAGCAGCACGTCAGGGAACGAGTCCGACCACATGCGCGCTCCAACCAAATCATTACCCAGGATGACGGACACACCTTCAATTGGTAACACAGGATGCACAGCTAGCGCAGCTTTGCCATGAAACAGTTCACACTGTAATGACTCCTTGTGCAGAGGAACAGAGAGAACATTAAGCCCCATACCACACACAGGAACACAGGCTCCCCTTTCCGACTCTGACGACAGAGGCAACACGTCAGCCTGGATAAATGAATCAAAAGCCCAGTTGTCCCTCAGGATTTTTACAGGTACTTTCTGATCACTCTCGACCATAGAAACAAAGCCCTTCCTGATAAAAGGACTGTATGACACCAAAGTGCCTCAACACGACGTTCAACATCATTAAGCACAGGTGCAGCTAGCCCCGCACCCTTTGGACCTGCGTGGAAAGGAGTGTTCTGTGACTGTAACCAAAAACAATCCGCCTTGCTCACGTTTGTGACAATAATCACACACTTTAATATTGTCACGCGAGTTGAAAGATTTAACGTCAAAAGATCTCACAGGACGATTAAAACCCTCACCGCACCTGCTCTCCTTACTTTCGCCCACATGATGCACAAACTCCTTGTGTGTTAAAACGTACTCATTTCCCAAAACTGCAGCAGCAGACACATCTGTAACTTTTTGTTCATTGATGTACGTTGAAATTCTCTCCTGTAAGTAGTTTTTAAACTCCGCCATCATTACTAAATCGCGGAGCTGCTCAAACATATTCACATTCTGTGCAGCGCACCAACGGTCAAACAGAGTAATTTTATCCCAACCAAACTCAACATAGTTTTGGCCTTCAGCCTTTTTATGATGGCAAAACTTTTGTCTGTACGCCTCAGGCACTAGTTCGTAAGCCTGAAGCACTGCACTTTTTACCTGGTCGTATTTTAAACACATAGGCCTCCTGGGCCTAACCTGTAAACACACACTGCAACAGGAGAGGCTAAACCTCTGTTGGCCACCTTAACGTACTCGCCACTCTTTCAAAAATCACAAAATATTTGTCCACATCTTTCTCTGTAAACGGAGGAAGTAAGCGAATTAAACTGTTAATGTCAAAACTCGGGTCTTCAGAGACACTACCATCCGCCGCAACTCAAACTCCTGCATAAGCTTGCACTCTCTCAGCTCCATGCGCCGTATCTCCAGCTGAATCTGAAGTTTACGGAGCTCAACATTCTCATGCTGCGCCGACAGAGTGGGACCAGAGACAACAGATGGAAGCACATTTTTATCAGATAAAGCAGTATGCACCTGATCTCTAATTACCCTCTTTTTATCAGATTTAGAAACCGGCTCATTAAAATGAGCAGCGATAGCCATCTACTCATCTTTTTTAAACTGATTAAATGACTCAAATGTTGGCTGTGCAATAAAATCCTCCAATTTAAATCCATACTCAAGCAGAACACACACTCCTAATGATCAAAACAGAAGAATAAATACGCGGTCCAAAACCGACCATCACAACAGACAGGGAAATACAAAGTAAGCGAAACTAAGTCTGAAAGTGCACACAGCGCATTCAATGTCCCCTTTATCTAAGACCTACCAATCCACCTGTAAAAGTAGACCCTGTCTCTTCACGAGCTTTGGCAGTGGGTTCTTATTCACTAAAACCCGACGGGTTCGATAGGCAACCCGTGTCCGAGGACACAGCAGCGTGACCTGACGTGGCCAAGCCAGCACTGCTACAAGGTAGTGTGCCTGGAGCTCAGTACGGAAGAGCAGATGAAAGGAAGAGGGAAGACATCAAATGCTCCCGATCTCCGGCACAGACATCCAGGTTGGAGAAGAAGGCAGACGATTAACGATCAGCCCGGCACAGAGTTGCGCCCGTGGAGGAGAAGAGGGAGCCCAGCAGCTCCATATAAGGCTGGGCCAAGTAATTGATCGCATGTGAATCCACCCACAACCTCGATACAACAGGCAGAGGATTACAAACACAACAATAGATAATGGGGACTATCACACCCTCTGATGAATATGTATATTAGACGGATCTCATAAGGGGCCCAAAAAAATGGGAGGAGGAAATGCAAATAAAACTAATGCAGTCAGCGCAATGCAATTCATCAAACCTGGAACTCTTTGCGAGGGAGACCCGAAGCGGCGCGTGTGCGTCTGCTGTGGCTGCGGTGCAGAGGAAGCTGTGCATCCATGGATGTCGCTCTAGGGAGCTCCTGTGTCTTCTTCCCCATGTTTTGACCCTCAAACTCTCGTGTCACGTTGATGCCAGGCCAGAATCAGTTTAGTTGCTGTGAAATTTTTTTATCATTTACACAATGATGGTACAATATTCACAAATGAGATTCAGAGCTCAGACCTGCTGGATGATGCTCAGTAGATCATCTTCAAATGGTGCTGATCGACTGATTGACAGGCTCTGCTGCTGCATTAACTTAGATTAATGGCATCAACAGATCAATAGGACTGTTTCTGTCCAAATCTGCCTGTTTTAAGAGCAAAGTTACAGAACCTAGCGGAGCATGCACATTGAAGTAGGGGGAGGTTTTAGGTAGGGTTTAAAATTTTGTTTTGTTTTTAAACATTTTTATTTGTTTATTTGGTTTTCCATATTATTAAATATTTGTGCAGCAAACAGAAGTCCACCAGCCTCCAATTGAACTTCTTCAAATGTAATTTTGTAGTTCTGTGTACTGACCTCTCAGCATTGAATGAGCAAAAGGTCTCAACCACGTCTATACAGGCACCTATTAGTGGCCTAATATGAGTGAATTCCCCACTGCAGGTGACGAAACAGAACTACCAAAGGTTTTAGGGAAGGTCCTGGTTTACCACAGTTTATTTCAGTGTGATCCTGCTGTGAAATGGTGTTTTATTTTGTATTGTGTGCTGTGTTTTAGTGTGTTTTGTATTGGTTTTATTTTTGCAGTGCATTCTAGCTTTTGTTTTATGAACCTTGCCAGTCACATGCTGTAATTTGATCAACCCCATCACATGACTATGTCCAACCCTGAGGCTAATCAACACACCTGAGGTTAATCAGCACCTGTGGCTGGAGCACAATAAAAGGGGCAGACAGGAGAGGGAGCAGGGGGGAGGAAAAACGACACAGACAGGAGAAGGAGCAGCAGGGAAGCTGTGGGTCCTCCCCAGGTTCCCAGGGGCAGAGGAGGACTCTGCCCTCCAGGGCACAGGACGGCACACGCATCGGGGAACACAAGCACGCCGGGATCACAAGTGTTGCGAGGCGGTATACACGCAGGGGCAGAGGAGGACTCTGCCTTCTGTGTGAGTACCCTATGGGACCGTAGTAACACTTGTTGGACAAAGTCAGATCGGGGATATTGTTGTGGGACGTTTGACTGCCGGTAGTTGTTCTGTGTAGGTGTCCCAGCGTGTGGAGGGCTGGAGCCAGCGGGAAGTATCGAGACTGATTGGAGTGTTAAGAGCCACATACACGCAAAGGCAGAGGGGAACTCTGCCTTGCCCTGTAAGTGACGTGGCAACACCCCTCCTTCGGACGTAGTCTCGGACCCCCATGCTGGCCTATGTTTTGCATTTTCAGGGGACCCTGAGCCTGTGACCAGTGGGATCTACCGCCTTGGGACAAGGGAGAGCGGAGGACCTGGGCGTAGCTGCACATTGCATTTTATGGTGGACAGTGACTTTTACCCTTATTTTATTCGTTCATTAGCCCACATCGTTAATAGATTTTAGCAAACATTGATTTTAATTTGTGGGCATTTTAATCTGTTTTACCTTAATCTTTTTAATAAATTTGTGACATCATGGTTGCTGTCCTCCTTGGTAACTAAGAGGTGCTCACACCCGGTCGCTTTACTCTCCCTCCATAAACTTTTGGTCAATTCACTGTTATTCAAACTTTCCCCAGCAACTCCCCAACCTCCATTACATCAGAACTTAGTGAATCCGGCCCTGAGTGTATGAAAAAGCGCTAAACAAAATCCAATGCTTTATTCACATGCTCCTGATTTTCAATACTTTACATCAAATATCTTGAGCATTTAATTTATTTTATTGATTTTTGTCTTTGTCTCAAAATAAAATGTTTTTTTAGCTTCTGACTGGTAGGAAAAAAACAGTTTTTACATATTTAAAAGGTAGCAAGCAGGACAGCCTGCATCTGAAACCAAAACCGTTCTGTGTATTTTCTGACCTTGGAATTGGATGACGCTCTCCAGGGATGGAGGATGACATTTCATGTTGAAAACTAAAGTGCATTTGTGTGAGTCACTGTGGCTCAGCTTAATTTTGCTCACCACCTCTCCTTTTTAGCATAATGATGACTCAGTTTTGTCCTCCAACGTATTATTCTGTCCAATCCTGTCTTAGTTCTTTAATCTCATGCCCTCTCCTATTTTCTGCTGCCTCACGTTCCACTATCCCATTCTTCACCATCATGTCCTGTCATCACCAATTCTCATGCTGCTCTGTCTTCCCCCTCTCCACGTTTTTTCTCTTTCCTTGAGTCCATTATCAGAATGTGGAGCACATTCTGAGGACACATAAATCCTCCCTGTCTGCAAATATTACATGGTTCATGTCCTCAACATTCTGCACACTGATGTCTTAAAATAAGTCAACAGATATTAAATATCAAATGTGTACCCTTTGTCTGATTATTCAGCAACCTCTGTTTGTCCTTACTCAGAGTTTTTCGGCTAACTGAGCTTTATTCCATCCCTTCTATTAGACCAGGGCTAAAGGAAGGGATGAACAATTTTGTTAATGAATTGATTTGTGTTTGTGTCAATACGAATTATTTGAATTGCTTTAACATTCTTAAATAAAGACAAAACAAAAATGGCAGTTTGTTTATACCCAAAAAGTTTAAACAGAAAACAAAAACACGGTCATACATTTACAAGATTAAAATGTCCCTGAACACACCACGTCACCAAGCCTTTACTGTTGAACTCTGTATAGAAGCACAACATTATTTTGAACTTGGGATAGTGAAACTAACATTTCGAGAAGCTCGGAATGTCACCTTAAATAATAAAACGCAAAAAAAAAAATCAAGATTTTGCCATTTTCTTATTTTAATTTGAAAAGAGAAAAATGCAGTTTATGTTTTTTTTTTTTTTTTTTTTTTTTTTTTCTTTTTGTATTTTTGTTTTGGTTTTAATTCAGTAAAACAAAAATAACCACAATGTTTGCAAATTTTTGTGATTTGGAATTACCAAAGAATTAACCATCATCAGATTTTGTTTGTTTTTGTTTTGATAAGCCTAAAAAGTGTAAAAAATTAATGAACAGGACATAAAAAGTTAGATTAATGGTCAATGTACCAACTGTGTCTCTCGAGTGTATTTATTTGAGTCACCTACTGGGAGTAGAACAACAGCCAGAAACGCAATAACTGCCTCTCAATTTGTTTATCTCTCACACATGGGCACTAGGTGCTGTAGCTACTTCTGAAATAGAATGGATTTGTTTAATATTGCACTTAGTGTGGGGTTGTAGATCTAATTTGGTTTCATTTCCTCCCCCATTAAAGCCGTGTGTGGTATTTAAATACTAATGCATCCCTGTAATTGTAAAACGAATGAATTAAGTCACAAAAGCAACTAAATTATTCCATAAATTAAAGATAAGATGCTGATTTCAGTAATAAAAGGCTAATAAAGTGCATAGTTAACTGGAATCCTTATCAAATTGCTCAACATTTATTAGATTAATTCAGTAGGAGGAAGAAAGATGGAGTAATCACTGCAGAAATGTTGATATCATCTGCAGGATTTTACAAAGAGCATAGTGGGAGCAGTAGGAACAAAAAACACTTTCAACCACAACAATAATAATTTGAAACCCAGGAAACAACAACTTTACCTCTGTATCAAAGTCGCACCAGGGACTGTGAAGAAAAAAAGACACATCCAACAAAATGGCAACCAACCGAAAGCGTTGTCATATTATTACTAATCACTGTTGTTGTTGTGCCCTCATCAGTCGATGGCAGTGACGTGCCGTCAGGGTAGGCAAGCTAGGCAGTGCCTACCCAAGGGTGAATTGATATTTTGATTATTTAATTATAATTTTTTTTTTTTTTTTTTTAACTATAAATTATTTATTTTTCCATTTCCAATAGCCTACAGTACCTATAAGTTTGAAAGTGTCCACATTTTGTGCGTTTCATAGCCCAAATTACTAAACAGCGCTATTTCCTGGAACAGCTGTACAGTCTTTTTTTTTTTTTTTTTTTTCGCTCCGCTGTAAGGCAGAGGGAGGCCACGCCCCCTCCCAAAGGCACGTCGCACTTCTGCCTCCATTCCCATTGCGTGATTTTACGTGTTTGCGCATGCGCAGTAAGGTCCCCAATGTGACATCAATTTACGCGTAAAGGCAGCGGAGAGAGCTGCCTTTGCACATAACTGCGCTATGCTAAATGCTATACGTAAGTTCACAGTACATTAGTGAATAGATGACACGTGACTGCTGCTGCTACATTCTCTAGCTAGTGGGCGGGATAACACTACAGTGTGGATGACAGCGCTAGAGATGATAGAGAAACTTTGTTTTGAGGAAAAACGACTGCTTTTTAAAGATGGAGACCAACACCTGAGTTACCAGAGCTTCAGCTAAGGTAAGGTCAGAACATGTTTCATACTTTTCACAGTGAATGGAACAAAAGGAAGGATTGGCTTTGTGGATGCTCCTCACTGAGGCTGTTCTAAGTTGTCATTTTCTCCATGTTTCTGTGTTTCCAACACAAACAATGGATGTGCTGTCGTGTAATGAGAAATATCTTGTTGGGAGAGTATGGAGGCTATATAAAATAATTGTTTATGTTTCTTTAATGGTGTTTATGATGTTGATTTTGTTAGATGGCAAAATGCTTGTTCATGTGGATCTTATTGGGTTTTTTCTTTCTTATTATGAATTTTATATTTTGATAAGCGCATTGAGATGACTTTGTTGGAAATTGCTTTATACAAAAAAAATTGATTTGAATTGAATTAACACTTGACAGCAGAAACATATGAAATTGTCATTGGTGGTCTCGATTTGCAACATGCCTACCCAGCCCTAGTGGTCACGGCACGTCACTGGTCGATGAATATCAATGTGAACAGCCTAAAGATTTATTATCCCAAAAACAATACCAAACTGATCAAATCCAAAGCAAAATAGGCTACCAATTTATAGTTTTAACTCTTGCTATAACCTACCCTAAGTAACTTTTTTCCACCCGATGGCCTTTAACACTTCCTAAAAGATGAGAAACCACAGTGATAACAGTGGATGGCGGGCTGGGATTATCATAATCATCCAATATGAGAATGACATGCATTGTTATGCACATCCTTGAGATTATTCCACGAACACTATCATTTCTGCTATTTAAAATGTATAGTTGAAATTACATGTTGATCCCTTAGCTATAAGGTATCAAAATATAAGGTATATATTGGATTAATGTGAAATGATGTTGAGTTCATTCTCTGCAGCCCATTGTACGCCACTAAACAGTCCCATTGGAGAACATTTTAGTTTATGTATTTGGAAATTATCTACCTATATATAAGGTGTACAAATTGACACTTTTTTTTCATTTTCTTTTTTTCTTTTGAACTTTTTTTACAGGCAATCCAAAGGACTTAAGGTCCTATCCAAGTCAGTGTATCGAGCCAGATCTTTATGGCACATAGCGTATTGCAGGCTAACTTTTCTTCAATCAGCACCTTTCCTAAACCATGTCACCTGTGTTGCTTCTGACTTAAAAATAAAGGCCTCATCTATTGTATATGTGTTTTTTTTTTTTTGTTTTTTTTTTTCTGGCAAAGTACTTGTTTCACACATATGAAATAATGAAGATGGTTGTGAGCGTGTACAGCTGTGGCAGTACTAACCATGCCAGGCACAGGTAGAAAAATGCCAGGGTAGTGTTTTGACTGAAGACAATAGAGGTAAAGTGATTCTGAAGATGTCACATAGTTGCAGAGAGATAATAGGCACGCTGACAAGCAGAAGTTGTTCAGAACAAAACATCAGTTTAATTTAAATGAAATACAAATCAAACAATGTTGAATAAAACTCAAAACAGAAACTGATTTAAAAAAAAAAAAAACAAAAAAAAAACATCATGAACAAGTTGCAAGGGTCTTTAGCATATGTGGAGTATGCGGGGGCTAGGGCGGCATTGCCCCCAACCCCCCCTCCCCAGTGGTCAAACGTTTTCATTACAGTACTGTAAAACCATGTTGAAATGCTCTTGAGATTTTTTTTTACTTTTTAAATAGTTTTCTGCTTGATTTTAACATATTACTGTTAGTTTTATGTCATAAATGTTAGTTCTACCTCAGGGGTGTAGTAGACGTTTTCAGTGAAACTTTTTAAACTGTAGGTTGGTTCTTCACTTGTGCAGTTCTTCACAATGAAGCAGAGAATGACCGTTGGCCTGATTTTATCATGAATTTGCAAATTGTTGTTGATTATCAATTATATTATACTGTATTACTCCAACATTCCCCATCCCTTGACAGAAGTGAGGAGACATGACAAAACAAAGACCAAGCAACCAGTGGCACAGCCAGGATTCAATTTCATAGTACGCACAGATCCCCCGTGTATGCCACACACACACACACACACTGTGCGGAGCCAGTGAAAGGGGAGAGAGATGGCTGATCACTTCTTCTCTGGCCGTACGGTTACAGCACCTATCATAAACAGCTCCGCTTTTACGGTTTAAATGACCAAATTATGGCGTTACTAAAGGATGAGTTCACTCAGAATGTAGGCTTATTCAAGAAGATGACCAATTTATTTTCCCCTGGTAAGTTGAACACGTGTACAGCTGCACTGTAGCCATCTCACTGTAATGGGAGGGAGGGGATGCTGCCTCGGCTCTACAGACAGTGACGGCCGGGGGAGATGTCGCTTAAATTTGTTTGAAAAGTTCAAATTTTTCAACTTTCAGTGATTAGATCACGCAGGACCTAGTCGCCAGAATCGCACAAGTTGGGTCGCTTGAAAGGAGGTCACTTGAGATTGCGTCATTTACATTGATTTTGAATGTAATCCTCGTCGCTTCAGTCACATTTGGTGTTAGGCTTCAAAATCAGTTAATGACGGATGACGCAAATCATTGGCCTTATTAGGCTTCAATTAATTGGCTTAAAAAAATAAGTGGACTCAGCATGTTTAGCCTATTACAAACCAGCATCTTTATTACCGCCTCCCCAAAAACAACAACAACGAAAAAAACCTTTAATTTTTTTTTTTTTTTTTTTTTCCAAACCTTCAGAAAAATTGTACTCAGTGCGTACAGGATTCTGGCTGGTGGCGCCACTGCAAGAAACCACTCTTTTTTTCAAGTACCCAATCAGAAGATTGGGATCAACTGGGTGAAGACAGGCGAGAGTAGGGGAACCTACTCGCATACACAAACACAAAGTTATTACTATTGCAACAACACATCATCAGTAGGGTAAAACTAAGGCCCCGACTTGTGCCCAGCTAGCTAGCTACCATGACTCTACCACGTCGGTGGTACTGCGGATGGCTCTCCTCCTTCTCTCTCCCTCGATACCCAAACAGCTGAGTGCTCTGGTTATGGAACGGGCTGCAAAACCCCTACATCCAACCTCCACTGGGAAACACCTTGCTCTCCAACCAGCCAGCTGGCAGTCACTGACCAGTCTCGCATACTTGGAGAGCTTCCTCTCAAAAGCTTTTTCCAGGTGATCTTCCCACGGGATGGTCAGCTCCAGCAACACTATTTGCTTACTGGCCTCAGACACAAGGACAATGTCTGGTCGCAGGGTGGTAACTGCAATGTGGCCAGGAAACTTCAGCTAATGTTCAAGAGTGGAACTAAGCAGCTAAGTTTTCACAAAAGAACTAAATTTAAATCTTCACACTAAGGTACAGCAAACCCAAACAAGCCTCACATTAAAAAAAAAAAAAAAAACATAGGATGATTTATCCTTACAAATAATTTAAACAAACACTATGTTGTGACTGAAAAAGAGGAAACGTTTTACCTCTTAGGAAAGTGTTCATAGATCTGAATAATAGTTATTATCAAGGCAAGTGTGTCATGTCAGACAGATTACAGTCCAACCTAGGGTTCTCACTTAAAATCCTGTTCCCCTTCTAAAGCAAAAGTTATGAACCAGATACCTAATTCCATCTCAAATAGCTTCTTTTAACTATAAGAAATACAAATGTCTGCTGGGATAGAGCTCCAGCATCTCCTGCAGAAAAGAAGTAGCCATTCTGCTAAGTCTGTTGGATAGATCAGGCCCTCACACTCTTGCCACATTGGGTCAGGCGTTCCAGTGTTCGTAACAGTGTGAGGCTCTTATTTCGTTATTAAGATTATCTCACAGTAAGCTTTGGATTAGGCTCCAGGGCTGGGCGATATAGACTGAACCTTTGAAGCTATGTTAGCATTTTTTGGTTAGTGGAGGGATCTAGTATAGGGCTAGGATAACAAAGGGTACGGGTTAGAGTAACAGACAACACTTAATGACAGCCTTCTTCATGACACCGTATTCATGCTAATGACAGGTGTCATAACAATCTCCTATAAGGGACAATTACGTTACAATATCATAATTATGACTCAGTCCTGTGATGCCTGGCGTCCTACTCGGTATGGGCAGAAAATGTAAGATGAGGAAGAAAGCAGAGTTAGCTTGACTTCACGCGCCACCAAGAGATCCCGCAAAGATTGATGGAGCAAAACCGCGGCGCTAACACATCTACAACAATGATTGGCCCAAAGAAAAGAAAAGTCGACAGTGAATGCTGAGTGTTTAATAATGAACGGACAAGTAAATACTTTTCACTGAAGTCTGGTCAAAGGTTGTATCCCTTATTATTTGCAAAGAAACCGTTGCAGTTTTAAAGGAATACAACATCCACCGTCACTTTTCCTCCAAACATGCTGCTCATTATGCTAATAACCATTATTAACTAATTATGTTGTTTCATGCAAATACTTTTTCTTTAACTGATATATAGTGTGTGCGTGTGCGTGTGTGTGTGCGTGTGCGTGTGCGTGTGCGTGTGTGTGTGTTAGGTAAACTTTAAGTCCCACCTGTGCCCATTGCCCCCCAAATAATCCTGACAAATAACACATATTAAAATGTGTTGAACCAACAGGGAACAAGTAAAATCATATTTCATAATAAATCAAAAACTAAATTAAACTCATTATCTGAAAAAAAAACAAATGTAAAAAGTGCAGTAGAAAACCAAAAAAAAAGAAAGAAATTCAGTACAAGTATGAAATGAACGAACAGGGAACAAGTATCATCATGTTTCATAATGCAAGTATATTTCATAAATAAATCAAAGCTGAAAAAATAAATGAAATTATTTACCTGCATAAAAAAACAAATGTAATAGTACAGCAGTCCAAATATTCAGGAAACAACAACACTTTGTTTGCAATATGTGCGAAAAAGCTTAAGAAAACAAAAAAGTAAATGAATGTTTGAAATCAGCTAATAAAAGTTTGTTTCTGGTTCTGCTCCACTTCACATGCCAACGTAAATCATTATGTTTGCATTTTAGTTCCACGTTACATTTTGATCCCAGTCGCATATCTAATGCAGTCTTTAATTGAATGCTCTTTTAATGTCTGATACATTGTAGGCTTCTAAATTTGCCTTGTAATGATCTTTATTGCATGAAGAAAGGGTTTTTAAGAAGATGGCATGAAATTGAAAAATTTCAACCTGTCATGTCTCCATTCTCTACCACACACGTTGAGAAGCACTGCTCTACTAACAGGTCGGTCTCTCCTTAAATGTACAAACGTTTTTTTTTTTTAGAATTGGGGCTAAATTTGGGTGAAAGTTGCAAATCTGTAATGCATATGGTTGATTTGTTATGAAGTTTTACAAATTTTAACTTTAGACAAGAAGAAGAAGAATGTATGTAGGCGTCGGGTGCCGGCCCCGCCCGTCTGTCAATTTTTAAAAGTCCATGTGGCCCCTGAGCCAAAAAGTTTGCCCATCCCTGCTTTATTGCCTCCGTCAGACTTTTCCCCTTTTGAGTTCGACGCTGGTGAGGCTGCGGACCTCAAAAGTGGAAAAAAGCTATTTGTGTGTTACGTATTTGTGAGTTGATTAACGTGGCCATGGAAGCTCTTCTGCTTCTTCTGATTAAAATTTCCAACATCGCAGACAGGCGTATATGTCAACCTGTCAAGATTTCAAATAACCTTTTGAGTGTATACACATAATCAGACTGGCTGCGTAAAATTACTGAGCTGTGTCATCATTGCCCATTAGTTTAGGGTTTAACCGTGTGATAGGTTGAACTTTTGAAGCTTGTAAATAGGGGCACAGGCTACTGTGAGACAAATTGATGTTTACGCTATCAGCTCTTTGAAAAGCAACTCAAATCAGGATATATCGCCAATCATTACTGCCAAAGACTTAGAGTTTACCCTTCATTATGACGTATTCATGGCTGAAAATGCAGCAAAGACCAACACAAATAAATATACATGAAAATTTATGTTGTTGGGAGCAGTAGAGTTTTGCAGTGGGGATTTTGCCTTTATTATGTTGGTTATGCAAGCAAAGATGACAGAAAGCACAATTATATTGAACCAGGACATTCATGTGCCTATTCTTTTCCCAAAAGATTATTATTTCAAGCTCTCATGAATACAAGTCAAATACTTTCGGAAAGAAACTCATTTTCCTCTGACTCTGCACTGTTCTTATTTTTTTCTATAAAATGTGGAGGTTCAAAGATATGAGCTCATGCAATATTCCAAACTAATACTGCGCCTGTGTTTATTTTAGCTCACTTTGTCACCTTACATTCACACTGCAGTCAAAAACAATGCTTTCCATAAATTTTTACATCAAGGCTCCCTCTGATATTTAACTTTGCAGAATACGTGCACCCTTCAGTATTTTAGTAGTAATAACAATAGTAATAACAAACCTTGGTTTTATAAGGTTCAAGAATGTCATGTGGCACATTTTGATTTTGTTAATACACGTGCAAAAGACGAGAGATCAAGATACTGTGTTGAGTTGTTTTTTTCTGCATGATATAAAGTGTCATAGTGACATACAGTATTTTTGGTTTTCTATTAAGGTATATTATAATATTGTATGTTAATATTATATTAATGCAATACAATATATAATAAATTAACTCATCTGGGTTTCCTGGTAGCCTCAAATGCTTTTTTCAGGAGAGTGAGAGTCATATTTAACCCTAGATAGTTTTTTTTTATTTTATAATGAGATGTCTCATTTGCCACTGATTTTAAAAGGATACTCTAGACGAAGAGAGACGAGTAAAATAAATTAATGATGCGGGAGTAATGCGGAGGGGAGTGTGGAAATGTGTGTGATGTGTTTGTTTCTGTGCTGACAAAGCAGCTCTGAAAATGGATGGATGAATGGATAGATAGATGGATATGTGTGTGTGTGTGTGCTGCCTGATGGAGCGCTGGGTTGCGAGTGTGTGCTTGTTGTGACGACAGTGTGTGTGATTGCTGTGTGTTGCTGCTGAGCTGTCACTGCATGGAGTTGCTCCGTTCCTCAGACAAAGGTCTTCTCTGCCTTTTTTTTGCTGGCTCCGCCATGATACAAGTTTGAAAAAAGTGAATTTGTAAACAACCGTGTGCCACGGGGCTGGTTATAATCGAGCATTAGTTTGTATTCGGCTGCCGTAAAGCAGTACGTCTTGCCACCGGGTCGGAGGCAGGAAAGTTGCAAGTGCGGTTTTCTGGCCAGAGACAGCAGGGGGAGATGAAAGACCCCCCCAAACACCCCATAAACATTTGTATTACCCTCACAGGGCCTATGAGCAGGATTTATTAAGGTGAAAAAGTTATTTAGTTCTGCGTTAAGAATAATTATCTTTGAAAGGAAATTAGAATGTAATCTGTATTACTTAATCAACAGCTTTAAGGACAAATACGGTTAAATAATTGCTTTTCATTTTTAAGTAAGAAAAAGTTGGGGCATCATTACAAAATTACCATTCACTGACCTCTCACTTTTGTCATTCGCAGTCATTGTTTGTTGTTTTTGTGCCGTCTTTTGCCCTTTCATTTTAGAAAATGTCTGTCTGAATGTAATCCTTCATCCCAGTCCACTTCCCCTTTTCTAATAGTTCCTCTGGCCCTCATTTGTCATCAACCCAAACTGTATACAAGCATGCTGTCTGTGGTAAATTGCTGTCAGTCTATCATATCATGCCTTCGACTGGAAGTCCCTGTAGAGAGTTGCGAGGACAGCGGGAAAAATCATCAGGACTTCACTTCCTACCATCCAGGAGATCGCAAATAACCGCTGTCTGACCAGCAGAGACACCTCCCATCCCCACCATGGACTGTTTTCACTGCTGGACTCTGGAAAGAGGTTCCACAGACTCCGAAGCAGAACCTCCAGGTTCTGTAACAGCTTCATTCCCCCTCAAATCCCCACAACCGGATTACCTCACTGGACTGTAAAAACAAGATATCATAACCTCACTAGACTGTAAAAATAGTTCATATAAAAAATACATCTATCTGCACCTTATTTTTTTATTTTTTATACTACTAGTATTTACTTCATGTAAATACTTGCTGCTGTTTTTTTCTACAATATGAGCTAATACAACAACATTTTGTTTTTATCTGTGTAAAGTTCAAGTTTGAATGACAATAAAGAAAGTCTAAGTCTGATAAAGTGCAATCTAATTCCTAGAATATTGATCATAGCCTTGCTGCTTCCTTGATTTATTGTAGCTCCTACTGCCTTAACACCAACTCTAACTCCTTTTTTTTCACCATCAACTGCTGCAGTGTTACCCTCCATTCCTGTGCCTATGTCTGTCTAACAAAGCCTACAGGGAGGTCCTTACCGTACATCATCCTGCGGTGTGTCAATACAGCTGCCTCAACTGAATCTCTCTGTTTCGGAATCCTATTCGTTCCAGGTGCCCACTGTCATAAAATTGGTGTCTTTTTGAATTTGAATGCCAGAGGAATGTCAAGTAGAGTATAATCATGCCCTATTTTACCGTCCACAGAGAACCAAAATAATGGGCGCATCTGCCTCCTTACTATCCTCTCTAAAAGTGACCATGTCTGGAAATTGAACTGAAAGCTTTTGGTTGGTAGCTGCCTTTCATTATCAGCCTCACTCGTGAACACTGTGACAAAATGCTAGCATATCATTCATGTGAACACACACTATCACTGATTATCATTTTTTAGCTAATCTACTTATCAACCACAGCCTGAATCGGCCTTGTTAATGACAGCTGCTTGATAATGGTATTTTCAGTAGAGTAATACTCTGAAGTGTGCTTTGTTAAATAAATATTGTCTTTGGAACACATCAAAGAGTTTGATTCCTGCAACTGAAAAAATAAAAATAAATGCCCTGTTATTCTTAAAATACTGTATGCATAAAGGTTCAGTATAAGAAATCTCTTCTGTATTTATCTGTGCACAGGAGAAGTTTAATTTGATTATTGGGAATAAAAAACGATTTGTAACAGAGCACTCAGGAGAGCATAAACCTCAGCCAAGCACCATGCAGTTATCTGGATCAGTGATCCTGATCATGGTACCATGATCATTCACACTTTAAAGGGTTGGAATAAATTTCCATCACCATTATTAATGGTACAGTAGGTCCAAATGTATGGGAACCATCCATTTTTTATTTTTATTTATTTATTTAATTTTTTTCTACAATGAAATGAGCAATCCAAACCTGATCCAGTGGTAAATGAGAAACACACTCAAAATGTCATGAAGATTTGTTAATTACAAACAGAGATAGGGATTCTTTTTTTTTATTATTTGAACGTATCCAGGATACGTATATTGATACGTATCTCTTTTTCATGTTGTAAGGTCTATCATTAGTTAAAATGTTGTCAAAAAATGTTTAGCACTTTTGATATAATCCAGCTAACAGATAAACAAATAAACGCCGGTGTAAATACCACCTTCTTACCTTTGACCCAGTAGTCAAAAGTTTTCATTGTAGTCTTCCCAAGTTAATTCAAAAAAATACAATTCAGAAAATATTTGTGTATTATGTACATTTTATTATGTGCCATAAAACACAGTGACTGTACAAAATATATATCTACATTAGGTGTGTAGTATAAGTTTTCAGTGAAATGATCTCAAACGTTTGAGACTTTAGGTTGGTTCTTCTTCTGTTGCGCAATTCTTCTTCACAATGTAACTGGTGAAGTGACACTGCACCCAGCAGTTCATGTATGGCACTGCAGTAAAAATGAAGCAAAAAGCTGCCGCAGGCCTGATTTCATCATCAGTTTGCAACAATTAGACAACGCGTCGACGCAAATTTTTGTTGTCAACATCATCAATTATGTTACTAATCATTTTTGCATTATTGCAAATGTTACACACATTGTGTGTGGAGCAAATCTCGAGATGGTGTATATACTGTATTTAATTCTATTTTTTCTTTTGCCCGCCCCCCACTGGCACGAATCTCAAACTCCGCCTATGGTAGAATCATTAATATTTTGAAGGTATTTAGAATTGCTCCATTTATGTAGTCTTTTGTTTAGGGAAGTAAGATAAAAGGGCTTTGTATGGGATTGACCAGCATGGACATGAGAAATGAGTCGATCAGAGAAACATCCTTGGTAAAGCATTTTGTAAGACAAGGTCAGAGAGGCCAAATTGAGATGGTTCAGACTTTGGACAGGTGCAAAGAAAAGATATAGAGCTCAACTGGGAGAAAGGATGCTGCAGATGCAGCTGCTTGACGGGAGTACATTTATTGAGGTAGTGAAGGAGGATATAAAAGTTGTTTGTTAACATTGACAATGCAAAAGGTCAGAGATGGAGGGAAATAATTTGCTATGGTGAAGACTAAACATGCTAATACTTGCTTTTTGTTACATTACTACACTAGATTTATGAATTGGTAAAAGTGCCCCAGATCGCTCCTGTCACCAGCAAGATGAGCCCAGCATTAGTCAAACAAAGGCCCCCACAGCTAGTGTTGTAGTAGTCGAGACCGGTCTTGGTCTTGAGACCGGTCTTGAGACCAAATTTTAAAGGTCTCGGTCTCGTCTCGGACTCTGAAGCATTTTGACTCGGTCTTGTCTCGGACTCGGGCTGCCCGGGTTCGAGATTTTCCCTCAAGACCGTTCGAGACCAGCACTAATTCCTGCTATTTTTAAACTCTTTTGATAATGTGATAATAACACGGAGAAGAACGGGATAAAGCAATCCTTTATTCATTCTTTAATCCACCCCGTATAATGACCACAACCTTCCTTAATGTGACTGAGTGACATATGTGACACACTCACACTCACAAACACACACACACACACACACACGCACACACACAAGCAGGAGAGAGAGGCGGGAGCTAAACATGTCAGCTAACTTGTTGGTTGTGAAATTTGGTTTCACGAACCACAAAGAATACATTTGTAAAAGCACAGCAAAGAGAAAACGCTCTGCGGTGTGTAGGTGACCAGTCATGTTATTTCTTGGCAGAAATACTTTTAAACAATTGCTGTACATTCAACTGACATAAAAATCTTTTTTTCCAATATGTAGAATAATTGTGAATTTATCAGTTGCTGTAGTAGTTTTAATATTTTAGTTAATTTTTTGCAGGCACCTTTTTTGTTCGTCAAATGTATTTAAAATAAACTAAAACTAAAGAGAGAATGTTATTTAACTGTCGAAACTTATTTATATATTATTTATATATATTTTTTAAATTGGTCTTGGTCTTGGTCTTGGTCTTGGTCTTGGTCTCGGCTCCCGGAAGTCTTGGTCATGTCTTGGTCTCGGTGCATTCTGGTCACTGGCAAGTCTTGGTCTAGGATAGTGTGGTCTTGAACACAACACTACCCACAGCGCACCATACCGGTATGCGGCGCACACCCTCGCCAAAACTAGCCCAGCTTGCCCACATGGCCCACCAAGGACACCCCACCAGCACTGGGAATCCGGCAAGACCAATACGACTCGGAGACACACAGCGCAGTGAGTAGTGTGGAGTGAGACGCTGAGCGAGTAGGTTTACTAATGTGATTTAATGTATTGTAGTTTATCGGTTGTAGTTTCACTTTAAGTTTATTATTATTGTGTGTTTGTGCTTTTCTTTTTCTCTCCTGCCGGCTACCAGCTTTCCGTGTAGTGTGGAGGAGAGTGGATTTGCTGTGGGAGAGAAGGTTGGGCACAACAGAGTGAGGTCGTCCGCTCGGATGAACAGTGCCGTGGTCATCTTCCTGGATCAGGTGGAGAAGGAAAGTGTTAGACAAGTTAGGAAAAGGCCATCACGTTTGTTTTGACAATGAGACACATTTCCACTCGGTGACGTAATAATGCAAAGGTGAAGGTTAGTGACGACTGCCGTGGTGAAAAAACTAGCACAAAAATTTCTAAAAATGGACGACTAAAATTTATTTATAACATTTATAACACTTTCTACTAATATAATCTAAAAAATAACATCACTTTGGGAATGGTTGCTCACACTCACTTCCACTCAGAAATATGAATTATGTGGCAAAAAAGTCTCTGATCCATTTTTCTTGAACCACAGAGTGTCTGTTTTATGTCAGTTATAATCTGATAATATGGCTTACATATTATCAGATGGTTTTAGATTATTTACAGTTGTTCAAGGCATATTATTGCATTGGTAACTTACATGAGATGTGTACCTTTTCAGACATCGTGAGTTTCCGTAAGCGCTCGGGTGTGCGCGTCCCTTTAAATGTTGTTGCCGCAATGAATTGTGGGTCAGCATTATGTGGTCTCATTTGGTAAAGGATGCATCAGTGTTTCCTTGGCTAAAGGAGGTTATAAATAAAGCATTGACCTTCCTTTCCTCAGCTTAAAGACAATTTGAACGCTCATTATTATGGCCACTACTAAAACACTTCCACGGGTTATGGAACAGTGGACAGTAGGAGATAGGAGGGACTATTCGGACGCAGCCTATATCTATGGTCTTTGGGCTGGAATAAGGTCTTCTTCTCCTGATTATTGGAGGTTGTATATAAACAAATTGGTGCCGACTGCAGGAACAAAACAGGAAACAACTCAGAAGAGAAATGGATGGATGTAAGTAGACATTCCGATGGAAAAAAAAACAACGAAGTCGTGTGAACCAATCAGACTTTTCTTCATTTCGGTGCTTGGCCTTTGGCTCTAATCTGCTGAAATATTCCTTGAGTAAAATCTTCGTGTTGTCCGCTGTAAATAGTATACCCCTCTTAAAATGGCGGCAGGCGTTGCTAGGTGAAATGACAGATATCAGTCATGCAGGATCTTAACTTTACATTTTGGTTTATTTTGTGTCCAATTTTTATTTATTTTGGTTAAGTTTTGTGAAATAAACTGAGTAAATCAACAAAATTCTAATGAATGCCATCATGTGATATAGGGATGGAACATCTGTAAGATGTTCCATTCCATTCCGTGGCGAAAATCATAACTATAATAAATTGTCAGAACTACTTTTTATACTTTTTTATGTCCCTCTTTTCATTGTTTTATTATCATTATCATTATTATTTTGCAAGAATAAAACATGCATCGCTGTCACAGAAATATTGCGCTACATGTACTGTTGTGTCGTGCAGACTAAATAGAAAATATATAAAGAACAATAGTCTGTACTGTTTCTATTTCTTGTATCTGTATTTAAAAGTGTTAAAGTTTTTTAACAACAGAGAACTAAACATATTGCACATCTTGGAGTATAGTCATAAAGTGAGAAAAACACAAGCCAGAAATGACGGAAATAGCAATGGATAAATCAACGCCACGTCTATATCAGCCCTTCAGCAACACCTGCACAAAGAGCATATTGTGTGATAAGAAACACAATCAATGACACTCATTCTGACAGACGACATTGTAAATGATGATGTTCCTCATATTTGGAATGGATGGAGGAATGAACTGAATCCTGAGCTGTCACCAGAGCAAAGTGACTATACAGTCCTGCACCAATGGCATTTAAAGGCATTAATATGCTGCCATTTTCAGATTCAGACCCACCAGAGGCATTTAAGGCTTGGAAAAGTTAAATACCAGCAATCCAGATCTCTCAGTAGGAGCACAGCAGGACAGCAAAGTGCCAAACGCTTAAATCTTAAGCATCAGCCTTTATGTCGATGCCTTTGATCCAGATTATATAGAATAGTGAAATATGAAAACTTTATACCAGTGAAAGACTTCCGAATGAAAGACGTCATGATTTCAGGTAAAAAAAAAAAAAAGAGAGAGAGAGAGATGGGAGATTTCTTCACGCCACCCACTTTTAAGGATCTTTTTAAAAAACTTTTTAGTGGAAAATATAAAGCACATGGTTCACAGAGGTGAAAGTAACAGATTACAAGTACTCACGTTACTGTAATTTAGTTGCTTTTATGGTACTTATGGTACATTTATGGGTATATTTCTAAATCAGTAATTTTACTTGTACTTAAGTATGTTTTAAAAGACGTGAAGTAATTTGTTACATTTTTACACCCAACCATAACAGAGGAAAGTATCTGTTTTAAAAAGATCAACAGATATTGTGAAACTACAAAACATTAAATGACCAGACCGCCATCAAATACATCACGTCATAGCCGACCAATCAGATTAAACATAATGCACGGTGCAAAAAAAGCATTTAATGCTGGTTATTTTCTCTGATTCAGAGTTTATTAATGCAGCTATACTTAGAGCCTGAGAATGTATTTATTTCAAATGAGTTAATTGGTGTTATTTTTTTAAAAAGGAATTGTTCATTACCTGCTGCATTGCCGGCAACACATCCTGGTGTGCGCACATTAAAATGACAGCAACTCTGTTAAAACTCTCTCTACTGGAAAAATTCTTCTTTGTTTCTGAAAGCTGACATGTTGCGCTTTACAGACAACATACAAACATTACGGTAATCACGTCCCCTCCTTTTTTAGAAAGCCTGCGAATAAATCACTTCAGATTGCGATTGTTGTAGTTGCCATAAAATGGCCTGTTTTCGTTTTTTTTTTTTATTATTGTAAATAGTTCTGTACATTTAAAATTTTACATATTTGTTGAAAGATTCGTGTGAGCTTTCAATGTTTTTTCCTACTTAATAAAAAAAAAAAAAAATTGAGATTTGTAACGGGTATAATATTACCAAAATTTTATTAGTAATGCGTTACATTACTGCGTTACAGCAAAAAGTAATACATTACTGGAATTGCAATACTTTTGTAAAGCGTTACTCCCACAATGGCTAATAATACGTAGATTCCTAAACTACGTTACGGACATGCTACGTATTTATGAACTGTTGTGATATTCATACGTAGCACCACTCATCGGCCAGTACTTCTGTTTGCTATTAATACATAGATTTCTAAACTATGTTACAGACTAACTAACCCTAACTGTAACCCTACACTATGTTACGGACTAATTAACCCTAATCGTAACACTAACCCTAAACTACGTTACGGACTAATTAACCCTAAACTACGTTACAGACTAACTAACCCTAAACTACGTTACAGACTAACTAACCCTAAACTACGCTACAGACTAAGCAACCCTAACCGTAACACTAACCCTAAACTACGTTACAGACTAATTAACCCAAATCGTAACACTAACCCTAAACTACGTTTCGGACTAATTAACCCAAATCGTAACACTAACCCTAAACTACGTTTCGGACTAATTAACCCTAATCGTAACACTAACCCTAAACTACGTTACGGACTAATTAACCCTTAACTACTTTACAGACTAACTAACCCTAAACTACGTTACAGACTAACTAACTCTAAACTACGTTACAGACTAACCAACCCTAACCGTAACACTAACCCTAAACTACGTTTCGGACTAATTAACCCTAATCGTAACACTAACCCTAAACTATGTTACGGACTAATTAACCCTAAACTACGTTACAGACTAACTAACCCTAAACTACGTTACAGACTAACCAACCCTAACCGTAACACTAACCCTAAACTACGTTTCGGACTAATTAACCCTAATCGTAACACTAACCCTAAACTACGTTACGGACTAACTAACCCTTACCTTCTGAAGTAAATTTTATTTTTTTGCATGGAATGATCACATGACTTTGGTTGTCGGTACGGCTACGTACGGATAGCCACTTACTTAATATTACAGATGTTAAAGGGTTGGCAAACCTTTTATTTTATACAGATACCTTTTTAGAAAATAAATTAAGTTACAATTGTGCCTTTTTAAGTTTACACATGAGATGTTTGGTATATGCAAGGCAACCGTGGCAAGATTTATTACTAAAAAATAAATAGTAATTTAAATCTAATTTAAATCAAGTAACAGTACTTCTACTTGAGTAGGATATATCAGTAAAACCTCCGACGGTTTGTATTAATTATCTTTGGAGAGTCTAATAATGATCAGCCTAAATTACTTTTCCCATGTGAGCAGAATTTGCTCCCCTCACTGACAGGTAAATATAACCTTGCCTGGAACTGACACCCAGCAGTGAGTCTGTGGGCTGGAGTTTAAAGCCTGCATCACAAATAAAGCCATTTATTTCTCTGCTCACATTTCATCTCAACAAAAACGAGTATATGAGTATAAAAAGAGTGTGTGCATGGAGTGAATTTTTCACTCTGTAAATGAAATGACACAGCTTTGCACAGCGCTGTGTTTTATAAATGTGCTTTTTTCCACTTGTGCGGTGTAACATTTGAGTCAACCTGAGAACCATTCATCCAGAGATGTAGTTTTTGTGCTTTGCTGGTATATCGCAGGCGAGGGCTGATGGAGTTTGACCAGATGCAGCACTTTTAAACCTCCCCCATTGTTTGATTGAATGTAAAGGAAATTGCAGCACTGTTCTGTGAAGCATTAAGCCAAGAGAAAAGGTCAGACGCATGGAACGAGCCTGGGTTCTGACGGAGGGAGCGTTACAGGGTGAGAGTAAAAACGAAAGCACTTTGTTGATTTCATCCAGTGTGTAGCCTTTTGCCTCTTTGGGACTTGAACGCCTGTAATTCATCAAGGCTTTGAGTTGGAGGTAATTATTCTTTCTGATCCCATTTCTTTGTTGGCCCAAACATTCAGTTCATTTCTTTTCAATCGTGCTCACCTTGACGTCTTCATAAAGCACAAATACTGTAGATGCATGAGTGAAGACTGCACGCATTTCCCTTTCATCTGTGTCACTTGCAGCCAATGGATTTATTCCAAACTGGAGAATATAATGTTTATTAATGCATATTTAAACAGGAACATGTTTAACTGTCTTGTTATCATTGGGGTCAATTTTAAGCATAAAATTATCGTTATGATATTTTTTCAATGTGCTAAAAACATGTTTCATGCATTGGTGTTCCTCTGGGGTCAATTTGACCCCAAGCTGTTTTAGCTAAGTTGAGGAAGACCCTAATTTTCAAACACACTCATCTGATGAGAATGAGAGTGTTGACCCTCCAGCAGACACAATCACTTCCAGAAATGGAGAGACCCACATCAAGTCATGAATGTGTACCCCAAATTAAAAAAAAAAGATTTGGTAGAAATATTTTCAAGATACACTAACTCATTGGTTCCCAAACAGGGGTACGTGTACATAGGAGCACATTGCAGGGGGTACTTGGAAAAATGTAACAATTAATTTAAAAATAATCATGAAATGTACCTAGTTCCTTTTTAGACTATTTTCATTGGACAAATTCATCACAAACTAACAGTATTATTCCTCAGTAAAATATATTTTCTTGTAATTTATTGAAACAGGATTATTAAGAGGCCTTTTTTATCACATGTCTGACAATAGGAGACAACAATTAGCTACATTTTACAGAAAAGACTGTATTTACTTACTATTGAATCACATAAACATTGTAGTTTAACTACATTCCACTTTAAACTCCACTATTTGTTTTGAATTTGTAGATTCATCCTTAGGGAACCAATGTTTGAGACACATTTAGGGGCATGAGAGGGTACATATGATATGAAGAGTGGGTACAAATCATTTGACAAAAATGTGAAGGGGTTAGATGGGACAAAAAACTATAAAAGTGAAAGACCTGATGGTGGCGCTGCAGGAAAGCTCATATCATCACCACAACCAATAGGGTTCATACTCTGGTGGTCATTAATGTTGTCAGTAAATTTGAGAAGATTTGGATGAAAACAATTCAAAATAAATTAATTGTAATTTAAAAGTTTGGCCTGATGGTGGCGCTAGGTCAATGTTTTATTCATCAAGGGCTTATTTATGTGTCAACAAATACACAGTGACACAAAAACCTGGTCAACAATTTTCTGAAAATCATTTTCTGGAGGCAAACATTCCTGGGGTCAGTTTGACCCTAAGAGTAAAATTTTAATTTATTAATAATATTTGAGGTTAATAGGAGGGTTAATATGCAATGTCAGAAGGATGCAGCCATAATAACAGATAATGACTATTTATCACGCACTCATTTCTTTCCTCTGAGTCATTTTTTTCTTTAATCAATGTACTGTTGATGTTTTTATGCTGTAAAGTGTCTCGAAAAGCACTATTATTATTATTATTATTATTATTATTATTATTATTATTATTATTATTATTATTATCTGCAGGTAAATAATTTACTCAAGATACTCAGATTTGTCCTCCCGAATCATTCAAAAGTGTGCAACATATTGCTTGTTTTGTGGTTTTACTGTCATGACAGCGCCACCTGCTGATCAGAACAATCGAAAGCATCATTTTGGTAAAAGACACAAAAAAAAAGAGTGAAAATGGAAACAGAGAGGCGTAGGCGGTGCAGGGAAATTGCAGCTTCAGCTGTTTTAACTGCAGTTTGTACCAATAATTCACTGTTTAACAAATGGGTCTTTAAATCAAGGGAACATATAATAAATTTAAAAAAAAAAAACAGATCATTTGCAGAATATGGAGAAAGCTGCTATAAATATTTCAGTAATTTCACTTGTCAATGATGAATAAGCCGTCTTAAACAGAACAATTACAATATTTGTACGGAACTGGGGCACTAATAAAGACATTCAGAAACACTTTATCATTGTCACAGCAAACAACAGGTACACCACGCCATGGAAAATTCAGTATGTGGATACCAACAGGCACACAAAAGGCGGAAATATACACAGATTAATATTAAAGACACCAACTAAATAATCTCAACATTTTATGAAATTTTGAATTTTATTTTATTTTGGCAGTCTTCACAAACAAAAACAAAAAAAAAGTGCAGAACAAACAACACTCAATGGTCCAATTCTTCAGCCTGAAAGGTTGTAGGTTGAAGCAGAGCTTATACACATCCACCCCATCACAACATAACATAAGATTCACTTCATAATATCACACACACAAAATATTTAGTTTTATATATACAGTCTATACATACACATCAAACATATGTACATAAGTACACGGTAACTCTTTCGTTTATGGAACACCTATTAATCATTCATTAGTTGCTTATTAGCATTACTAACATATTGGCTTTAAATTAGTCATCATGAAGTACTTATTAATGCCTTATTATACACTGGCAGTCTCGCAGTCCAAACAGGGTTAGAATTAGGGTTAGGATTAGGGTTAACGTTAATCCTAACCTTAATCCTAACCCTAGCATGTTGAGATTGTATATACAACAACTTCCATACTTACTACTAATAAGCTTTTTTCCGTCACCCTTTCCGGCATGCAAAAGGACAAAAAAAAAAAAAACAATGATGTGATTTTGCTCTGAATGTCAAAGTGAATATCTGTGATTGCAACCATGTCGGAAATGAACTGAATAAATAAATAAATAAATAAATAAATAAATAAATAAATAAATAAATAAATAAATAAATACTAATTCTGAGGTTATTGAGGGAAGACTCTTAATGGTTAATGGCTTACTGGTTGTATCATAAGGCCACGCAGAATAAGGCATTAATAATTACTTAATGATGACTACTAAAGAGTTACTATGTTACTAATTTGCATGTTAAAAAGCAACTAATTAATGGTTAATGGGTGTTCCCTAAACTAAAGTGTGATAACGTACACACAATATACATGTACATAATAGTAGTAATATACTATTTCATATTTATGACACAAATTTCATCAATTCAATTTAGAGTGGCAATATATACATTAATGAAAACTTGTTTGAATGTTTCTTAAGCATTCATATATTTTTATATCATTATATACATATTATATATTATTGCTGTCCGAGGTAAAATTGTTGCTCTTCTCTCTTATACTTGCTAACGATATATGACGGTATATAAGGATGATATATAAAGTTGTTTTTTTAAACCCCTTCTCCACAAAATATTTAAAACTGTAATTTACAGTAATGTCCTAACGTAGCTGTGTTAGAGCCCGATATGTAACAACAACCCGAAATGGAACAAGACCCAAATTATTCCAAAAAATTTGATAAATGGTCAATAATGTAACAAGATGCTGAGGATAAATAGTAAAAACATTTTGCCATATATATATATAAATATATATCTATGAAAGTAAGATACACATACACGTACTTACGTATACACATTTGTGTATGATACTATACTCATACAAAATATGCAATAAGCCCTTTAATCCATAATAAAATTATTACACTGTTAGGGGAACAATGTTTTGCCTGCCCCATAATATAATAACAATGGAAAAAAATGTTTACGTTTTTGGCTAAACATCTTCATACATTATTGACCAGTTCTAACATTTTGGGTTTTATTACATTTTTTTTTTAATTACATTTCAGGCTCAGCACTTTTGTTACATTATTGACCAGTTACTACATTTCTGGTTCAATTTGGGTCTCGTTACATATCAGGCTCTAACAAGCTGCATGAGCTTCTACCATCTGTGTGTGTGCACATTGTGGTAACATAAAGAAAGCATGGCCAACTCCCTCCAATATGAGGGATGGTTGCTTGGCAACACAGCATATGAATAAAAATATGAAGGCACCCACATCAACATTTACTACTACCACTAGTTGAAACGTTGCTTAGCTAGAACATTTTAAAATACATACATTCATCATGAATTATTGCGACAACAGGTACCATCCTACATATTTAGCCAATGAATGTCAATGTGTGTGTGTTTTTTTTTTTTTTTTTTTTTTTTTGTCTCAAGTGAGAAATGTTATGTGTTCATAGCCTGTGTCTTTAGAATATTGCCTTGAATTCTCTGTCAACATCTCAGAACATTTTTTGGATGGGGAAAAAAAAATGTGTCTGACCACATCTCATTAATAGATTATTTAAAAAATGGAAGGCTTACGTGCAAATTTGCAAATACAATCTGCATTCGTCTCTTTCTTCACTCTGCACTCTGTTTCTGTCTGGTAAAGTAATCAACACTTTATCATTATAAACTAGAAAGAACTATGAGAGCACATAGACCTCCACCAAGCAAGTCGGGAAGTCGGCCATCCGTGTAAGTTGTGACGTTTCTGCCTAGTGTTATGGCAATTTTTATATTCATCATAATATCGTCAAATGTGTGTTCGTGTGTACAATTTGTCATGTTTTAATACATGATGACTCCATTACTCTTCGCACTTTTGAACAGCTGAGTCATGTTAGATTAAACAGTACAGATCGTATTGTACTCAGTGCAACACAGAGTCTCTGCTGAAGGCCATACACACGAACACACACACTATCAAGGATAGATAAGAGTGGCGCCCAATCTTCCTCATAATATACACGTCTTCATCATCCTCAAATGTTTCCACTGTTGGGCATCTGACTCCCTCCTTCTCCTCACCTCAGGATGGAACTTTTTCTGTTATCTGTATAAAAAGCTTAAGCTGTGAAACTGTTAGTTAGAGTGGGTCTTGCCTTTTTGCTCTGCCACGAACCTTTTGCCTTTCATTCTTTCAGGATGGAAGCTTCTTTTTTACTCCTTTTTTATTTAATTTTATAATAAACCTTTTTTATAAAATCATCAATGCCTCGCCTGGACTCCATCACTCAACCAGAGCAATAAATCATGCCTCCAAATGAGGTCAACCGCAAATTTGCCATGACACTAGCAACGCCAGTCGCCATCTTTGTTTGAGGGTAAAACAACGTTAACAATGTATAGACTCCCGCTGTAACAGAAAAGGTTTCACTATGACAAAGAGCTGTTGTATGTTTGGCTGTTTGTCATATGTAAAAAAAAAAAAGCAATACAGATATGAACTGCTGGCTTTCCTTCATAGGAAGGTCGAAATGTGCTGGAGTCTGGTCGTGTGGAAATGTGTAAAAGCTGGTTTCCAAAATGTCTACGTGTGCTCTCAACACTTCAATAACCGGCATGTGAACAGGTTAGATCTGAAATGAGGATTGAGAATTTTAGGGGCATCTCGTTGGCTTTATTTTTCATTGCAGATGGTAATATGTTGTATTTATATACGTTGTAGCTTCGTTATAAAGTACATTATGATTAATGTGGTGTGAGGATTTTACTGCAGGATTTTTACCGTGCGGATTACCAGTGTTTGGAATAACGGCGTTAGGTAACTGCGTTTTTTTTTTCAGTAACGGGGTAATCTATTTACTTTTTATGCCGTTACAACGCCGTTAATGTTACTGAACATTAACGTAGGTTAGGGTTAAAGGGTGGGTTAAAAACAAGGTGAGCGATTATGATTGGCTAAGGCGGCGTCATTTTTCATTGTAGCCAATCAGAGCCAGCGCTTTTACACACACAACCACTACAGATGTGATGAAGCAGCAGAGAGCGTGGAGCAGTCTGATGAACAGTTGACATTTTTAAGGTGGCGATACAAACACTACTTTAAATTAATTGTGGTCAAAGGCAAGAACGTGCATGTGAAGTGTACATTATATCCAGGAGTGAAGACTTTGTCGACATCTGTTGAAGCACCTCACAGCGACACACGCATCTAAAAAAACTGAATTCTTTGACATATAGCATTTTTTTTTTTTTTTTTTTTTTTTTAACAGTAATGCAAATAGTTTACCTGGTAATGAGTTAATTTTATTATAGAGTAATTTAATTACTAACTCAGTTACTTTTTGGAACAAGTAGTGAGTAACTACAACTAATTACTTTTTTACAGTAACGTTCCCAACACTGCGGGTCACTCACAAGGTTAATTTAATAGGTAATTGTAAAGATCTGGGTTGGTGAATTTGGGCCAATGTTTTGGATTGTTCATCCAAGTGTTGTCTGGGACTTTGTATGGGCACTCAGATAGCCCTAGCACTGATAACTTAGCCTTATGTTGTCCCCTGGCCTCTTCTGGTAGTGTGTATTGATAGTTGAATGCCACACTGGGATATAAATCACTACTGTATCAAAAATAAAGACGTTTTTGTCATCGGACATAGAGGACCAACGCAAACTAGTAATTTTCCTCCATTTCAAGATGGTGCCAGTTTACCTACTACCGCTAATGTCATCTATGACAAAAGCCTGACTTCCCAAATAGCAGTCCCCCATATTACATTGACATAAATCAAGGGTCTGCAACCTGCGGCTCTGAAGCCTCATGTGGCTCTTTGACTCTTTTGCAATGGCTCCCTGTAGCTCTAAAAAAAGTATACATTAAAATAATGAATTGTTATATCTTACAGAGGGTATTGATGATTAATGACATTGGCTTCAAATGAAAATATGACAAAATAATTGGTTAACCTAAAAATAAATCACATAACCTTAAGTTTTAAATCTCTGCAAAGATAACTAAACTAACAAACAAAAAACTATTCTGGAAGAAAAGGGAGATTTTATTTGTATGAGGAAAAATTTATTTAACTGGCATGTTGCAAGAAATGATCAATTAGCATATGTTCACGTATGTATATAAATTCAAGTTATTTTTTGTAGCCCATCAAATCCAATAACTCGCAAACTTATTCGATATTATTTTAACTGTATAGAATTTTTTACACTGTATTGTCTTCATTGAGAAGGTATTTTTTGGCTCTGGAAGGACTTTAATCCAGGTGAGATTAAGCAAAATATCTCCTTTGAGAGTAAAAGGTTGCAGATCCCTGACATAGGCATCAGTTATAAATTATGTAGCCCCTCCCACTTGTTTGGGGCGATACATAATTTATTCCCCCTACTTTTTGTCAAGGGTATTTTTCCAAAGTTTGGGTGTACAGAATGAAAAAAAAAGTTCAGACATGAGAAATAAGAAATGGGTCACTTTGTCTATTCCCAACTCTGTCCACACTTTCTAAGACAGCTCACTTTTCTCCACATAGTAGCTCATATTACTGAAGAAAACTGGATTTTCACTGTTGTTTTAGTTACTAATTAATGCAGGCAAACATTTAGCAAACATCACATTCAATCAGTCAAACGCAGCAGCAGTTGCCTGTCAGCCCCCTGAGGAAGGAGGTGAGCAGCTGTGTTAAATTAATCCATCCATTAGTATGGAGAAAAAAACATTAAGGAATAAAAATTGTTCTGATTTCTTTATAAAAAAAAAAAAAAAAAAAAAAAAGCTGGTAGTCTGTATTTATTTCAGAATGATTTGAACCCCTAAAGCCTGAAAAAACTAAATATAGCTAGAAATGTTTCACTTTCTACTGAAATCCAAAAAATAACACAATATTTCCATCTTGTTGGGTTTTTCCTTTCTATGGACTCTATATTCTGTTAAGCGCTTTGAGATGACATTGTTGTAATGTGCGCTATTATAAATAAAGTCGAATTGAATTGAATAAAATGTAACATATGTATTTTGGTTTTTTAAGAAAGAGATTGTTTTGGAATATAGAGCAAGTAATTCCATCTAAATAAATGTCACTGTATTTTCAGTGCTTCCCGTACCAATTAATGATAGTCAAAAATATTATTGAAATGCATAGTTTTAAGAAAGACAGTATCACAATTTCCCACCAGCCTGGTACCCAGTAAGATTTCTTTTCATGGGGCTCAAAAACCCTTGTCGTACCTCTGGGTGGGAATCATTAAAAGTGTCGGCCCAGCTCTCAGGAGGTTTTTATTCAAAACATGACAATCACGTGAAATAAAGTGAAACCAATTACAGTCCCAAGCACTTCTCAAAAGTCACTTTTGCTAATAGTAAGTGTCCTGCCCACTTTTCAATGAGTTAGACTTGTTCAGGTTATTTTTGTCTGTCATTTCTTTAGTACAAAACACACAAATTCATTACATACAATAAACAAAGTGGTGTTTTGCAGACCACCCATGTTATAATAAAGGAAAGAATATATAGGATAAGACAGATAAATATGACAAAATACACATCTATGATAAATAGTTGATCTCTCTTTCTCTGTGCTAACATTAATTGTATGGTACAGCTGGAGTTCATTAGAGTACATGTGAGATCACAAGACCTTCTCACGAGGAAACGTAGCCCTGTCATTAAAACACACAATGGGCTGGAGATGACACGTCACCGCTGCCATGTCACATGATTGACCTGGGTTGACTCGTGCATCTGAGAGGAAATAACTTGAGAGACCAATTGACATCTACTGTATATGTTGTTTTGACTAAATTCATCAAGCAGTATTAGCCTGTGGCCTCATTTTCTGTTTTGATTTTATGCATAATTATGATTCTGCCTTAAAACAATTAATCCAACTGGAATGTTACATCCCTCCAGATATGAAATGTGTGATTAAGGTATATTTTCAGAGAGTGTATGTGCAAAAACGAAGAAGTAAACAAGATATTTTACTTACTAAGCCATTGCAATAGTTGTCCTGTTCATTGACGATCTGTACTCCATTATCTGAGAAATCCTTCATGTTCTTGTGACGCATATGTCAGAGTGGGCTTTGGTTTATTTATTATTATTTATCTAGGAGGTTGTGTTTTCATTGGCGTTTGTCCGCCCGTCTGTTACGGTTTTGGTAGAATTGCTTTAACACAAATTTCACAAATTAGTGCCAACATTGTACACATGCATAAGCACACTACACACAACACTTGAGGATAAACCAATGACTAAACTCAACAATCCTTTGTCAAAATGTCATTTTGGGGCCAAACTGATTCACACTTTCATCATTTCAACACACTTGAAGATCAGAGGCAAGACACTAATATTTGATTGATTATTTGTGTTTTACCAATGGTAACAACAACCTTTCATTTTTGAGCAACGTGTCTTATGTATGAAAAAGGGACACGGATATTTTTTTTTTAATGCGTGCTCACGTAAAAGTTCCACGCGAGCGCGTGAAACCTTTACGTGAGCACGCAAAAGTAGTTCTAAGGGAGCACGTAATACGTTTAAGCTCGCATGTAAAATATTTTGCATGTTAGAGGATCTAGTAAAGCTTTATTTCAGCCTTAGGGTTAGGGTTAACAATTACCTTTACTTGCTCGTTTACGCAGTACTAGTATCATGTGCTCGCGTGTAACTTTTGCGTGAGCACGCAATAAAAAAAATAAAAAAAAATACCTGAGTCCCTTTAGGGGCTCCGTAGTGTTCAGGTGTAAGTGTGTTGCAGAATTGCAGGCAGAGAGTAAAACAGCACATGAGTTTGAGGCATGTACTGTATTTAAGGAATAGTCACAATGATTTAAGCACTTTAAGGTTTGGTCACTTTGGTTTCAGCAGAAGCTCTCAGTATCTAAACAATCAGCAAAGACTGCAATGTGCAATGTTTGTTGACAGGACATCTCAAAATGTCAGTGAAAGTTACACTTTGCGCAACCAAAATAGTTAACTGTTAACCATAAAAGTTTCGATTTTATACTCAAGGTGAAATTTGTTTTGTTCTGTAGCTAAAGAAGAAACATTAAGGAATAAAAATTGTTCTGATTTCTTTATGAAAAAAAAAAAAAAAAAAAAAAGCTGGTAGTCTGTATTTATTTCAGAATGATTTGAACCCCTAAAGCCTGAAAAAACAAAATATAGCTAGAAATGTTTCACTTTCTACTGAAATCCAAAAATAACACAATCTTTCCATCTTGTTGGGTTTTTCCTTTCTATGGACTCTATATTCTGTTAAGCGCTTTGAGATGACATTGTTGTAATGTGCGCTATTATAAATAAAGTTGAATTGAATTGAATAAAATGTAACATATGTATTTTGGTTTTTTAAGAAAGAGATTGTTTTGGAATATAGAGCAAATAATTCCGTCTAAATAAATGTCACTGTATTTTCAGTGCTTCCCGTACCAATTAATGATAGTCAAAAATATTATTGAAATGCACAGTTTTAAGAAAGACAGTATCACAATTTCCCACCAGCCTGGTACCCAATAAGATTTCTTTTCATGGGGCTCAAAAACCCTTGTCGTACCTCTGGGTAGGAATCATTAAAAGTGTCGGCCCAGCTCTCAGGAGGTTTTTATTCAAAACATGACAATCACGTGAAATAAGGTGAAACCAATTACAGTCCCAAGCACTTCTCAAAAGTCACTTTTGCTAATAGTAAGTGTCCTGCCCACTTTTCAACGAGTTAGACTTGTTCAGGTTATTTTTGTTTGTCATTTCTTTAGTACAAATCACACAAATTCATTACATACAATAAACAAAGTGGTGTTTTGCAGACCACCCATGTTATAATAAAGGAAAGAATATATAGGATAAGACAGATAAATATGACAAAATACACATCTATGATAAATAGTTGATCTCTCTTTCTCTGTGCTAACATTAATTGTATGGTACAGCTGGAGTTCATTAGAGTACATGTGAGATCACAAGACCTTCTCACGAGGAAACGTAGCCCTGTCATTAAAACACACAATGGGCTGGAGATGACACGTCACCGCTGCCATGTCACATGATTGACCTGGGTTGACTCGTGCATCTGAGAGGAAATAACTTGAGAGACCAATTGACATCTACTGTATATGTTGTTTTGACTAAATTCATCAAGCAGTATTAGCCTGTGGCCTCATTTTCTGTTTTGATTTTATGCATAATTATGATTCTGCCTTAAAACAATTAATCCAACTGGAATGTTACATCCCTCCAGATATGAAATGTGTGATTAAGGTATATTTTCAGAGAGTGTATGTGCAAAAACGAAGAAGTAAACAAGATATTTTACTTACTAAGCCATGGCAATAGTTGTCCTGTTCATTGACGATCTGTACTCCATTATCTGAGAAATCCTTCATGTTCTTGTGACGCATATGTCAGAGTAGGCTTTGGTTTATTTATTATTATTTATCTAGGAGTTTGTGTTTTCATTGGCGTTTGTCCGCCCGTCTGTTACGGTTTTGGTAGAATTGCTTTAACACAAATTTCACAAATTAGTGCCAACATTGTACACATGCATAAGCACACACACACAACACTTGAGGATAAACCAATGACTAAACTCAACAATCCTTTGTCAAAATGTCATTTTGGGGCCAAACTGATTCACACTTTCATCATTTCAACACACTTGAAGATCAGAGGCAAGACACTAATATTTGATTGATTATTTGTGTTTTCCCAATGGTAACAACAACCTTTCATTTTTGAGCAACGTGTCTTATGTATGAAATAGGGACACGGATATTTTTTTTTTAATGCGTGCTCATGTAAAGGTTCCACGCGAGCGCGTGAAACCTTTACGTGAGCACGCAAAAGTAGTTCTAAGGGAGCACGTAATACGTTTAAGCTCGCATGTAAAATATTTTGCATGTTAGAGGATCTAGTAAAGCTTTATTTCAGCCTTAGCGTTAGGGTTAGGGTTAACAATTACCTTTACTTGCTCGTTTACGCAGTACTAGTATCATGTGCTCGCGTGTAACTTTTGCGTGAGCACGCAATAAAAAAAATAAAAAAAATACCTGAGTCCCTTTAGGGGCTCCGTAGTGTTCAGGTGTAAGTGTGTTGCAGAATTGCAGGCAGAGAGTAAAACAGCACATGAGTTTGAGGCATGTACTGTATTTAAGGAATAGTCACAATGATTTAAGCACTTTAAGGTTTGGTCACTTTGGTTTCAGCAGAAGCTGCAATGTTTGTTGACAGGATATCTCAATATGTCAGTGAAAGTTACACTTTGCGCAACCAAAATAGTTAACTGTTAACCATAAAAGTTTCGATTTTATACTAAAGGTGAAATTTGTTTTGTTCTGTAGCTAAAGAAGAAACATTAAGGAATAAAAATTGTTCTGATTTCTTTATGAAAAAAAAAAAAAAAAAAAGCTGGTAGTCTGTATTTATTTCAGAATGATTTGAACCCCTAAAGCCTGAAAAAACAAAATATAGCTAGAAATGTTTCACTTTCTACTGAAATCCAAAAATAACACAATATTTCCATCTTGTTGGGTTTTTCCTTTCTATGGACTCTATATTCTGTTAAGCGCTTTGAGATGACATTGTTGTAATGTGCGCTATTATAAATAAAGTTGAATTGAATTGAATAAAATGTAACATATGTATTTTGGTTTTTTAAGAAAGAGATTGTTTTGGAATATAGAGCAAATAATTCCATCTAAATAAATGTCACTGTATTTTCAGTGCTTCCCGTACCAATTAATGATAGTCAAAAATATTATTGAAATGCACTGTTTTAAGAAAGACAGTATCACAATTTCCCACCAGCCTGGTACCCAGTAAGATTTCTTTTCATGGGGCTCAAAAACCCTTGTCGTACCTCTGGGTGGGAATCATTAAAAGTGTCGGCCCAGCTCTCAGGAGGTTTTTATTCAAAACATGACAATCACGTGAAATAAGGTGAAACCAATTACAGTCCCAAGCACTTCTCAAAAGTCACTTTTGCTAATAGTAAGTGTCCTGCCCACTTTTCAACGAGTTAGACTTGTTCAGGTTATTTTTGTTTGTCATTTCTTTAGTACAAATCACACAAATTCATTACATACAATAAACAAAGTGGTGTTTTGCAGACCACCCATGTTATAATAAAGGAAAGAATATATAGGATAAGACAGATAAATATGACAAAATACACATCTATGATAAATAGTTGATCTCTCTTTCTCTGTGCTAACATTAATTGTATGGTACAGCTGGAGTTCATTAGTGTACATGTGAGATCACAAGACCTTCTCACGAGGAAACGTAGCCCTGTCATTAAAACACACAATGGGCTGGAGATGACACGTCACCGCTGCCATGTCACATGATTGACCTGGGTTGACTCGTGCATCTGAGAGGAAATAACTTGAGAGACCAATTGACATCTACTGTATATGTTGTTTTGACTAAATCCATCAAGCAGTATTAGCCTGTGGCCTCATTTTCTGTTTTGATTTTATGCATAATTATGATTCTGCCTTAAAACAATTAATCTAACTGGAATGTTACATCCCTCCAGATATGAAATGTGTGATTAAGGTATATTTTCAGAGAGTGTATGTGCAAAAACAAAGAAGTAAACAAGATATTTTACTTACTAAGCCATGGCAATAGTTGTCCTGTTCATTGACGATCTGTACTCCATTATCTGAGAAATCCTTCATGTTCTTGTGACGCATATGTCAGAGTAGGCTTTGATTTATTTATTATTATTTATCTAGGAGTTTGTGTTTTCATTGGCGTTTGTCCGCCCGTCTGTTACGGTTTTGGTAGAATTGCTTTAACACAAATTTCACAAATTAGTGCCAACATTGTACACATGCATAAGCACACTACACACAACACTTGAGGATAAACCAATGACTAAACTCAACAATCCTTTGTCAAAATGTCATTTTGGGGCCAAACTGATTCACACTTTCATCATTTCAACACACTTGAAGATCAGAGGCAAGACACTAATATTTGATTGATTATTTGTGTTTTCCCAATGGTAACAACAACCTTTCATTTTTGAGCAACGTGTCTTATGTATGAAATAGGGACACGGATATTTTTTTTTTAATGCGTGCTCATGTAAAGGTTCCACGCGAGCGCGTGAAACCTTTACGTGAGCACGCAAAAGTAGTTCTAAGGGAGCACGTAATACGTTTAAGCTCGCATGTAAAATATTTTGCATGTTAGAGGATCTAGTAAAGCTTTATTTCAGCCTTAGCGTTAGGGTTAGGGTTAACAATTACCTTTACTTGCTCGTTTACGCAGTACTAGTATCATGTGCTCGCGCGTAACTTTTGCGTGAGCACGCAATAAAAAAAAAATTTGAAAAAAAGACCTGAGTCCCTTTAGGGGCTCCGTAGTGTTCAGGTGTAAGTGTGTTGCAGAATTGCAGGCAGAGAGTAAAACAGCACATGAGTTTGAGGCATGTACTGTATTTAAGGAATAGTCACAATGATTTAAGCACTTTAAGGTTTGGTCACTTTGGTTTCAGCAGAAGCTCTCAGTATCTAAACAATCAGCAAAGACTGCAATGTGCAATGTTTGTTGACAGGATATCTCAAAATGTCAGTGAAAGTTACACTTTGCGCAACCAAAATAGTTAACTGTTAACCATAAAAGTTTCGATTTTATACTAAAGGTGAAATCTGTTTTGTTCTGTAGCTAAAGAAGTACAATTAATTTCATCTCTCCGCCCGTCTGGTAATGTTGTTAAATTTAATGAGCTGATAGACAATGTCAAAAGGAAGAACAAGTTCAATTTGGAGATGATCAGCCAAGTACTGTAGATACAGTATCCAGAAAAAGTTTTTGAGCAAGAATATTTCAAAAAAGTTATGAGATGAAATTTGGTGAGCTGCTCTAAACCTGGCAGAGGTTTGCACTCTGAGGGCTCTTGTCCTCTAATGCTTCACCACCGAACTGGAAAAAGATAATTAGTAGCTGCTGTTTACATTTTCATTGCCTCTCTTTTTCCCATTATCCCTCTGGCCACTCAGTGCAGGGTTCCAACACAATTCTTGCTGAATTGATCCCATTATAAGGAGTCCACTTCATCTGCATTACAATAATGTGGAAGGTTTAAGCTTTTTTTCAGCCTCTAAATAACAGCTTGCAAGACCTACAGTAAGGAGTGAGGTGTATTGACTGCTTCATACGATATTCATTTACTGCAGACATTATTACCTAGATTTGAGTGTTGGCTTTTTGCATGCTTGATGCATGTTTTCACAATTAAACCCAGCCAGGACAGTTGCCAGAGTGATATATTGAGCCGAAAACCAAGGAGGTTCCTTGGTCCCAGACTAGCCGCAGCTGTATGTCATAAAAGTGTCCGATTTCAGCTCCAGTTCTTTGACAAATGGGATTTTTATCACCTTTAGGTTCACAGTAAATATTTGTTGATTCCTCTCTTTGTGCCAAAGCTAAAGCCTTATTTAGACACCATGTTGGTTTCAGGTTTCTTGTCAGATCATATATGTGTTTGATTTCCTGTTTTTCCTTAGAGTAGGGTTAGGCTTTGCTGCTCTCAGACCTTACCATGGAGGGTCTAATTCAGACACTCATCTTCTCTTTGTATTAATAAAATGTTATGTTTATATCAAAAAGGTATCCGCGGAGAATTCTTCACATCATCACATCAACATTTAGATAAAGGGAAACCCACCACAGGAGTACAGACAGGCGTCATCACAGCATTGCACCACATACATACAGTTCAGTGAAGTAATTTCATTACAGGTTCAACAAGATAGAACATGATCAATTCACGATATTGGGAGGAGACTTTAAGTCCAGTACATTTCAGAAGAACATTACAAGAACAGAGGGAGCAGGTCATGACCACCTGCATAGGAGCTCATCCACATCCACACATCTGAAGCAGCTGTGATGCTACATTGATTATTCAATTTGCACTACACGCAGAAAATTCCCAGGGTACGGCAGAATGCAGCACTTGTGATATAACACCTGAGCCCACTTTAAATTAAATTTACATTGCGTTTAACACCTTTGTCCTTTAGTTTAAATTTAGAATCATACATTTTGTTAATTGTTTTTTCTGTTGAAAACACCTTCATTTACATTTTTTTTTACACCTGCTTGAGGTTTAACACACATATTAAATAGATGGAATCTTTCATAATAATATATCACAATTATTAATTTCTATGCTTCATCATTTTGTTTAATAAACATACAGTATAGATAACTTCTCCTTGAGAAAAGCCACTAAACACCATCACAACTAACCTGTATCCCTTTGACACCAGAGGGGTATTCCATAAAGCGGGTTATGTTTAAACTCTGAGTATGTTCGGGCACAAATGAGGGAAACTCTGATCCCATTCCTAAATGCAAGGTATGCTCTTCTCTGAGTATGTTACCATGGTAACATTATCCGTGAACTAAACCTGCTCGCTGGCAGGTTTTATCAAAGAAACCCTGGGTTTCTACCTGACTCCACCCACCTGAACACCATTCACCGATTGATCTTTATAAAAATTTGACTCCGTTTTGTTGGGTTAGTTCCTCAATCATCCCACCAAGTTTCCTCCAAATCGAATCCGAATTGCCAAATTCACTGAGATTTTCCTAAAGAAAAATACATTTGGACCTACTGTATGGTTATTAATGAATATAAAACATGATCATGGCAGTGTGACCATGATCCAGACAACTGGCAACATCTGGCAAACAGACATTTTGAGCTTGGTGGAGGTTTGTGCTTGTTATTATTATGTATTGTAATTTAGGTTCACGATACAATAGCCGATAATGAGTTAGCTAAAACAATGCAATTCAATAATTTTGGAAAGAAAAAGCAAAAAAGTTGCATTTGGAAGAATAACCATGCTTTTATTTTACTAGAACTCTGGACATACTTTAATATTTACTCTGGTTAAGACCTTTTCAATCTGTTGTGTAGTAGATCGAATGATTTTTTTTTTTCACTTAAGCACTAAATGAATCCCTAAGGAAGTAATTCAGAAAGTCACTGCAGCGCATATGCACACTAATGCTTTCCAACTTTAGAATTTGTAAAGAAAATATATCTCTAAAAGGCTTTCAGAATTCAATTAATGCCCGATGCTGTTGAAGGGTGAATTTCTACTCATCGTAAGGTTTATTTCCTGATTAATGACAAATACTTTGTATTTCTGTACATTTTGTGTTTATTTTACCTCTTCTTGAAATTTGGACCTTAATTTCTCAGGAAAGAATTTCATTTTTAGGTATTTTTCAATTTTCAAGTGTGCCTAAATCCTTAACAATTGATGCATGAAAGAACACAATCTATCCTAATTTGTTGTGTCGTAACAAAACCTATGTGTAAACAGAAGAAGGTGGCTGTGTGTGTTTAGTGCAACTTGTAGCTGCAGAGGTGTTTTGTTGCTCAGGCTCCTTTCATGCACGTAATAGCTGCTGTGCGACTTAAAGGGAGCTGGTAATTTGAGGAATTTATCAAATGATGGATGGAAGCTGATTTGTTAAGAGACATATAAGGCTTTTTGACAAGAGTTATAAATCTTGGTTCATGCATGAAACCACAAACATATTTGCATCTTTCATTTCACCGCATAAAATTAGCTGTAAAATGTGATGGAATGGACCAGAGCCCATTTTACGGATCACTGGAGGAGGGATAGTCATTTTCAACCTAATTTCTGGAAACGAAGTCAAGAACTGCTTTGGAGTCTCAAGCATAGCAGCAGTTTTGATGCATTTCTTATAGAAAGGTGGAGGTGCACCATCACGTAAGTTTGAAGGTGATAAAAGTGTGCACAAAAATGTGAGATTTACAGTAATATTGTGCATTGGCTTTTCAATTCATGTGTAGTTTTGGCTGGTGATGCACTATATTATCAGCACTTTACCAGTATCAGCCAATATTAGCTATAGAATTTAGTGTCAGACCCTGGATCTTGTAAAAATGTCATTGTTATGCCACAAAATACAAAATTTAAGTAGGTCGTAGGTGTTTTAAGAAGGATAGGCTGCAGGTATTTGTTTAAAAACAATAATGACAGTTTCAAATAACGTCAGATGAAGTATTTTGACGCACTTAGCAGCACCAGTGCTCGCACTAGCACAGCAGGTCAAATTAAACAACTCTCTGCTACTGGCTCTACGCTGCACTAACTCCATTGACTCGTTTAAAATGCATCTAAAGACATTTTTATACAGACAAGCTTTTAATTAACCTCTTTTATTAACTTGGTGTTAACATTGTATTTCTTTTTCCCTATTTGGAAGGATTGTCTCGTATAGTATCTTTGTAAATCACTCTTTATTCTGTTTAGTAAAGCATTGTGTTTTTACTGTAAAGCACTTTGTCTATAAAAGGTACTATATAAATATAATTTACTTACTTACTAATATTGTGTGAAAATGATACAAATGAGGTCAATTTATTATCCAAAGCCAATAGCCACGTAACTTGTGGACTCATTTTTCTCATTTGAGTATTGTTTATTCTCAGTGGTGAATAATTAAGATGTATATTAATAAACCTGATATTTATTTGAATAAACCAGGTTGTATTCTTTTCTGTATTCATGTATTACTGGTTTTTCAGCCTATTTGGGAATCGATTAAAAAACGAATCAATAAACAGGAATCAATAAAGCATCGTAATCGCTAAATCCTTATATCAATATACATCCCTACAAGGCGGATCGTATTTCCATCCATTTTCTGACCTACTTGCTCCTTTTCAGGGTGGTAGGGGTCTGCTGGTGCCTATCTCCAGCATTCTTCATGTGCTAGACGGGGGTATACCCTGGACAGTGGATTGTATTTCACATATAAATATTGACCTGATCAATGGTCGAATCACAATAATCTCCACAAAAATGGAAGATCTACAGGTCAGGACTGAGTGGATTTCCTTCTGCTTCTCTCCAAAGACACAATGAACTGTTTGTATGGCTTTGTATTTGTCTTTGTATTGACTACAACTCATTGTATCGCACGATTACACATTAATTTGTTGGATCTCCTGAGTCCTTGCTGCAACAGATGCGCATCACATATGGAGGCAGTGGGGATTGATGGACAGCGCTGTAGTTACGAATCCAGTGGAATGTTGGCCTAATGGTGCTCGTAAAAACCTGGAATGGAGTTGAGGACAGCTTTGCTGGAAGTAATTCTGACATCAAACATGGCTGAAGCTAAAATAATATGCTCTTTTTCTTCTTTTTCTGTTTTTGTTTCCAAAAAGTTCCTTATTCACACGGCAACATTTTCAAAACAATCTCTGTTTGCAGGAGACTGCGGGAAGCATAAAGAAACAACGTAGTATACATGCAAGGCCAATAGATGACGACATGATTTTGCAATGAACAAAAATAAGCGCATGCGCAGAGACTCGTCTGCCGAGCACAAGTAAGACTCTTTGGAATTTAACTGAACTTCTCTAATAAAGTGTTGACTTACTTCAGCCCGACACTTGGATCAGTGGAGACGCATTTCATGCCTGCGCCAGATTCTGACGACAATCGCAGTGTTGTTCTTATACTATAGCTTATTTAGCTTTTTGCCTGAACCCAGGGTTGGGCTTAATTTCTATCTTTTTAATACAAACACTGGTTGTACTCGGCCCGGATGCTGCACAGTGAAAGAACAGTCGTTATTTCAATAAGCGCTGGATGACACACACTATTTATATAAGTTGTACACAACAAACACTAATGAAGCAAAAACCAGCCATAATCAATACATTCCATGTTTAAATGTATATTTTTTCTAACTGAAGTGTTGCAATGTGAAAGAAGCTCTGAGCACAAGTCCTCATTTGGTATTTACTGCCACCAGCATGGGCACATCTGGATCATTCTGGTCTTCCATAGGAGCATAAACATTGGAATAGATTTTTTTCCACAATCGAACATTTGCTCGACCATCCCTGTGGTGCAACTATGAGCTCTATTGAATCTTTGCAGCTCAGATGTCACCAAGTAGTAGTCCACTTTGTTGGCCTCTCACAAACTCAGCATACAATAAAGAGTTGTGAAAGATCCTTGATTCATGTGTTGCTTCTTTCCAACGGGCAACAATGTCAGAAAACTCTAAATTGTGAGTGCAGTGCATACAGTCTGAACATTGATAGAAAACCAGTTATTATAATTCCTGTACTCCTCAGCATCAGGAGTTGATGGGCACTTTATTTCAACATGATGCCCATCTATACAGCCAATCCCTCCTGGATAGTTCCCATATTATGGCTTGCTCAGGTGCATCAGGGAACGTAGTGTACAGATTTATCAGTTCATAAATGGCACTGCAGACATTGTGAACTGCTCTACACACCACACAAATCACAAGTTTCACAATGAAAGGTTCCAGATGCCAAGATTCTCAAAGTGTTCGAGGGAGAGAACTGGGTAGTGTACAGGCCTTCCTCTTTGAGATATGGAGGAGAGTTTAAGCTCAATCAAAGTAGTTACATCAAGTACATCTTCTTTGTACATACGAAAGCGGTCTCTGAAAGTTATTTCATCAAACTGATTCAATTGATTACTCCTGTCTACAAGTATTTGTCTGGCTGGACTTTGATCATTTAGATCAGGGGTTCCCAAACTTTTCAGTCAGCGACCTCCAAAAAACGGTGACAGAAACTGCCGACCCCCACTATCCTAGGTGGTGAATGAATACTTAAGAAAGCATGCACACAGGACTGGTGCATTTATTACCTCAAACAAACACAGACTTAACAGCAACAGACATTTACATGTTATCAAAACAAGTAGCCAAGGGAGGTTCAGACTCTTGAATTGAGAACCACTGATTTAGATATCTCAAAAACTTCAAGCTCCCAAACCATCGGCGCTCCGTTTCACAAACATTAATAAGCCAAAGATGAACCTGCCTCTTTGCAGGATTAATATAAACTTCAATTTAGTCCTAGAGTAGCTCTAATCTACCCTCTTGCAATTGGCTTTGTTTAATCCAGAACAGATTAAATCTATGACTATTTTAAGATTGAACTATGCAAATGACCTAAAGTTAAGCCAAGTCTGGGACTAGCCTTAAGCCTTGTCTGTGAAACAGGAGTTTTTGTCATCTAGTTGGTGTTCAATCGGTTTCATTCCTTTACTTGCTTTCATGTGATCTAATAAATACTGCAAAATAATAAACAACCACTGATCTCAAAGACAGAATTACTGTGTTTACCCAGATATGATTGGTGCCAATGTTTACCACTTTTTATGTTGTAAATGTTGAAATCTTTAGTTTCTTAGCATTCCAAAAAAAAATGTTTTCATGCAGGCAAACTTCACACCCTCCTGTGGTAAATAGAAACCTGGCAGCAAAGCTGTTGGATAATTAACACACACCTGCTTGAATTTTTCATGTTGTTCTTTGAGTCTATTGGAGTTAATTACTTTGGCCTTCATAAGGATGCACCACCCAGCAGTTCACTGCTTGAAGTTTCTGCATAGAATATTTGACACGCTGTGCAACTACTGGTATGTTTGTAGGTTAATAACAGGGTACCAGTGATGGTTGTGGTTAATAAAGAGGGAGCTGTTTCACAAACCTGATTACCAACATTCCCTGCTCAGCCAAACCCTGGAGACAAAACATCCACATGCTGGCAGGAGATTCTGCGTTCTTGTATACAAAAGTAACTCAGACGCATTATCTCCAGAATGCAGCATTGACTGTGACCTGAGAGTTAATACAAAACATGAGAAATACTATAATGAGTTAAGGAGTTAAAGAAAACAGCTTTGCCATCAAATAAATTATAATTGATTACTAGAAACCTTTAGTTGTTTTTTTTGTTTTTGTTTTTTTCCTCCATCTTTCCAATACCAAAATAAAGGAAGAAATCCCATACATTGAGGGAGAACACATTGCTCCTTGTGCTAGATGAATGCCAAATCCTGTGATATTGCTAGTCACAAGATACACAAGTCACAAGAAGAGACTGAGCCTTTTTTTTTTGGTCAAGTTGGTGTGATAAAACTAGTGAAATCCAGTTTCTATTGGGTTTAACTACCAAGTGAAGACTCTGTTATTATTATTATTATTATTATTATTATTATTATTATTATTATTATTATTATTATTATTATTATTATTATTATTATTATTATTATGTGTAGAGTTTGCATTGACTCCCCACGTGGCTTCTCTAGTTTCCTGCAACATTCTGAAAACATATATGTGATAATAGCTATTATATGTGTTATAATGTGGTTGTGTGTGTGTGTGTGTGTGTGTGTGTGTGTGTGTGTGTGTGTGTGTGTGTGTGCGTGTGTGTGTGTGTGTGTGTTAACAAACTCACTGTCTTCCTACAAGTAAAATAAAAATCACTTGCCTGTATTTCACTGTCTTTTCCCCCTGAGGCATTAATATCTATTTTGTTTTTCATATAGTTACTAAGCCACAGTAATAGTGTGGTTACATAAGAATGTAACCATAAAGTCTTTTAATTTATTTTTTTTTTATATGGAACTTAGTCAAACAATCGTAATTTGGCCAGCATTAAAATTTCAAATTTTCTAACAGTAAGAACAAATGTCTCTCAGAATCAAATGCTGTAAATTTGAATAATTAAATAATTATAATTTAATTCCTGCTTGCAGACCTTATTTTTTTCCGTCAAACTAAACATAATAAATGACCGCGCTCTGTCGAGCTTTTATTTTGAAAGTCAGCTGTACCTGTAGTTGGTGTCACCTGCTGGAAACTCGTCGTCTCCACTTCTGGTTTTCCCGAGTAATAACATAAACAGTTTAGTGTTTAATGAGTGTTAACGGTGGTATTTTTGGTTAGGCTTTATTGTTTTAAATCTCCAGCTTTTCACCCATCATGGTTGCACCACTTTGTGCTGCGGTTGTGGTTGTTTTTTCTGCTTTTTTTCCGGGCATTGGTGAGTAAAGATTGTATTCCTAATGTGAGTGATTTTTGCGTTTTAGCAGCATCTCATGCACTGCTAAAGCTGTGTACGGCTTTTAATGAAGCCATACACTAATACGGCCTTATTAAAACCAACTGTGTAAGATATTTCTGCTTAAAATGTGAAAATTACAAGTTTTCCTTGAACGCATCTTCCCACGCGACCCAACTCCGTCACTAGTCCTTTTATTCGTAAAAAAAACAATGTATTTTGATTTAATTAAACTGTTTTTTTTTCTTTCCTGTTTGTTTTACGCACACACATTCAGTGAATGATTATCTGATTATATTTCTAGACTTTTATCATGTTAATGCTCCATTTGTAAGTAATTGTCATTTTTTATGCTGGTTATGGTGTTTGTAGGTACTGATAAATGATGTGTATGCTCATACAGTTCCTTTTTAAACCACACTGATGCTATATTATTAACGATTTTTTTTAAATCATAAATCACTTTATCAACTTCCTATTGCGAAGCCTGTTCACATAGATCTCGTGACAAACTCTAGGCCCGGGGGCCAAATCCGGCCTTTTAGAGCATCCAGTTTGGCCCACAAGAGAAAGCAAAAATGACAGAGAAAACATAGAACATTGTGTAAAATACAGAACAATTCACTTCACAAAGTCAATGAAACTCTACAATATTTCATGTTTGCATGTTCATGTGGAATTGTTTGTTTTGTTTTTTTCTTAAGAATTTTATATTTCGATAAACGCTATGAGATGATTATTGAGTTGAATATTTGCCAGGGCTCACAGTTTTCCCGTCCTTATATCACATGATGGCAGTCAATTTTAATCTCAAATTGTTGAAAGAACCTGAAATATTCCACAGATTTTTCCCCAAAATTAAATAAAAATTTCAAATTCAAATTACTCACAAAATCAAGGACATTAAGTGAAAATCCTGATATCTGTCACTTATTGCTTGGATATTGTTGGTACTTTACTTACCTTCTATGTTATTTATGCGTGGAACTGGGGATGTCCCGATACATTTATTTATTTATTTATTTATTTTTCATTTCCGATATGATACCGATATTGCAGCCTTGCGTATCAGCCGATACCGATATTGATCCGGTACAATATCAGCATGAATCATACATTCTTTTTTTTTTTTTTTAAACTAAAAAAATAACACTCATTTTGTAGTGTAGAATGTTAGAAAAGGCTTGATCAAGTGATGTTCCTCAAACAGAGAACAATAGTCAGTAACAGTAGGTATGAGATAAACTGACTGATTATTAACCAATTGGTTACATACATTTTAACCTTCAATATAATATCTACAGTACTATACAATTGAATAAAAAAAATGAATTATAAATAAATAATAACAATTGGAAATTTGAATCTGATATTTGTTTTCAGGCTGATATCAGACCGATATCGGATCGGGACACCCCTACGTGGAAGTGCGAACTTGGGCACAATAACATTGAATATGCTTGTTTTCCTCCCTACAATCTAGAGTTTGACCCCCCTGACGTATAGCTTCTGTGTGCTCCTATTGGTTAGATGGGAGGCTGCTCTTTGCCTCGTACTATGGCGACCACATGGTGCTGCAGAAGTCTCCACAGAGAGCTGTGGTGTGGGGTTATGGACCTGAGGGTGCAAAGATCACTGTGTCTCTGTCAGGACCAGTAAACCAGGAAGCTTCACCAGTCACTGTGACCAAAGGTAAATTAAATCAAATCAGGATTTAGTCTGACGTCCTCAAAAATCATAAATCTGAGTCACTGATTAACCTTTTTCTTTGAGTAATAATGGATAGTAGAGCTGATGAACATGAAACTTCCCCCAGTTCTGGTGACACTTATCTAATTTGACCATGTTTACAGGCATCTGGAAAGTCACCCTTGACCCTGTTGATGCTGGAGGTCCTTACACAGTGAACGTATCTTCTACAAACTATACAGCCATTCTGAAAGATGTGCTTTTTGGAGACATTTGGGTGTGTGGAGGGCAGAGCAACATGTTCTTTCAAACTTCACAGGTAAAGTTTACAGTCAGTGGAATGAATACTTGAGCTTATATTCATCAGTTGTGTCATTATTTAAATTTTGGTGTTCTGGGTTGTGAGCAGGGTTAGGGTCAATTACATTTTTGCATTACAACTACGTTTTCAATTACCCGTGTTCAATTGCGATTACAGTTACCAGCATTCTTTCCCAATTACAATTCTCTGAAAGTCCATTACAATTACGTTCTCAATTACTAAAGTTCAATTACAATTAATCACGATTACTTAGCATGAAATAAATAACCTAATAAAAGTGAACCTTACTGTTAGCGTCTCTTATGATAACAGGTCCTAAATCAGCTGTAAAATACACAAAAAATCAATATCTATCATCTAATTTCTTTCCTATTTATTAGTTACCATGTTAGGCTTCCTAATCAATGGAAATATAGATTTTAATATTTTTGATGTGGGCATCCGAGCGTTTTTTGTCTGTGCACCCCTAGAATTCAATTTTTTTAAATGATAAAATGTGGGATTGCTTGATATGAATCATATTAATAATAATTAACTACATACAGTATGTGTAGAACTGTTAAATTATATTGACAATTTTTATATAATTTTCATGGCAATTACAAATACAAGTCAATTATCTAAAGTAAATTACAATTTAATTACAACAACATTTTTAACTTTACAATTACAATTGTAATTGTAGTTATTTATCAATTACACGATTGCAATTATAATTGAACCCAACCCTGGTTGTGAGTGATTTTTCCCTTTAGGGTATTAGTGCTTGAGAGTTTGAATGCCTTTCTTCATTGACAATAACGATAATTAACTCTAAACAAAACACAAAGAAAGTAATAATGAGAAAACCTAAAAATGTAGCAGAAATTAATAGAGAATTAAATTTAGACTGCATTAGATATGTGACCGGGAACTAAATGTTACGGTTAGGGATGTAACGATTCACTCAGCTCCCGATACGATTCGATTCACGACACTGGGTTCACGATACGATTCTCTCATGATTTATTTTATAAAATGGGACTGTAGACAAATGATGAATGAAAAATATTCCTTTATTTTTTTGGGGAAAAAACTAGAAAATACTGTACTATTTTCCTTTTATTTTTGTCAAAAGAATCCCTTGATAAACTATTCAAAACAATGCAATTTAAAAATAAATCTTGAATGAAATAAATGAAGGAATAATACAAATGAAGAAGGAGCCTATTAATTTGGTTCTGGTTCTATAGTAAACAATGCAAACTGCATACTAGTTCTTTCTCTTTTTAAAAGTGAAACTGAAATTGTATTTTGTGCCTTAACAATTGGACTTAAAAAAAAAAAAACAGTCTCCACTGTATTTATGTCAGATATTTGTTTGACAAGCAGAGGGCGCTGGTTACCCTGTGGTTGATTGGCATGCAGTTATTCTAGCATTGAAGAAGAGATGCTATGCTAGCAGACAGAGCTAATAGAAAAATGTCTTTTACAGATATTCACGTAATATTACAGATATTCTTTCGGTGCTAAAGGGGTAAGGAATCATTTATGAACATGTTTAAGAGTAGAAGGCGGCCAGAAAGAAAGTAGTAGCAAATTCCGCCCGCTACCTCAGCATTTGGACAAGAGAAGGATAGATATATAATATATATCTATATGTATATGCTGTTTAAAAAAAGTACTGCGATTAAATTTTCAGAGAATCGATGTGAACCGTGATACCTATGAATTGATTTTTAACTGCCTTACGATTAATCGTTACATCTCTAGTTACGGTGGAACTAAAGTGCACAATATGATTTACGTCGAAATGTACTTCACATGGAGCAGAACAATAAACAATAGGGATGTAACGATTCACTCAACTCCCGATACGATTCGATTCACGATACTGGGTTCACGATACGATTCTCTCACGATTTATTTTACAAAATGGGACTGTAGACAAATTTTTTTTTGGAAAAAAAACTAGAAAATCAGTACTATTTTCTTTTTATTTTTCATTGTCAAAAGAATTCCTTGATAAACTATTCAAAACAATGCAATTTAACTAAAAATAAACCTTGAATGAAATAAACAAAGGAATAATACAAATGAAAATGAAGCCTATTAATTTAAATTCTGGTTCTATAATAAACAATGCAAAACTGCATAATAGTTCTTTTTCTTTTTAAAAGTGCAACTGAAAATGTATTTTGTGCCTTAACAATTGGACTTTTAAAAAAAAAATTACGTCATATTTGTTTGGACCAGCAGAGGGCGCTGGTAACACAGTGGTCGGTTGGCATCCAGATATCTTGCAGTGAAGAAGAGAAGCTATGCTAGCAGACAGAGCTAATAGAAAAACGTGACTTTTACAGATATTCAAGTAATATTACAGATATTCTTTCGGTGTTAAAGGGGCAATGAATCATTTATTAACATATTTAAGAGTAGAAGGCGGCCAGAAAGAAAGTATTAGCAGACTCCGCCCGCCGCCTACACTACACTCTGGTTAAAAAAAGTACTGCGATTCAATTTTCAGAAAATCGATATCAACCGTGATACCTATGAATCGATTTTTAACTGCCTTACGATTAATCGTTACATCCCTAATAAACAAACTTTCCATATCTGACTTGAAAAATAATTATTTGCCTTTTTTGTTTTCTTAAGCTTTTTGGTACAAATAGAGGATTTTCACGACGTGTCATCAACCCGGAAGTCGCCATTTTGGCAGCAGCAAAACAAACCGCACGCACACAAGCAAATCCTGAATTTTGAGAGGAAATGGTGAATTATTGCGATGGATAAACCACAGAAAAGCTCCTCAAAATGCGTTATCGAAGTAAAGGCATACAGGGAAGGACTTGGTCCGCAGAAAAGGGCACGATATTTGGAAAAGTTAGACTTTATTGGTGGTGCAGATCCATTTGAGTCAGCTCCCTCATTTTGGATCAAGATCCGGAGAGTCTTCCGTCTATTATACTGTTTATCCTGATATCGTCATCTACCTGGTTTTCGCCAAACCCATACGCAGCGCAGCGTAAGACTTTAAATTTTATAAAAGTTTGGAGGTCTATAACCAGATGTTGTGTGGATCAAGTCATCAACAGATGTGACGTGAAGGCCAAAGTAAGTAATGTAATAACGGTAAAAGTTCAGACCTTTTACCTGGAAAACAATTAGAAATACAGCACATTTTTGCTCTACATTTTAACAACTGTGTTGTTATTGTAGCAGGCTATTAAATGTATTTATATAAAGCCAGTGCCACATGCATTTATGTGAATTTTATTATCATAATCACACTAGAAAATTAGTTCAGCGCCGCTGCTATCAACAATTCACTCACTTGACAAGAAATGGGTCGAACAAATTTGGATGTTGTCCAGATTTGTGTCGTAGATCCTGTTTAGCTTCGCTAGCCACAAGCGCCTTCTTTCCTCTGATCATTTTTGACATTATTCTCCCTGATTTGTTATAACTTTTGGCACTCTATAAAACTCCAAAAAATTTTTATGGTCTGTCCGATTGGTACAGCCAAAAATACGGCAATAATTCATTGTTTCCTCTCGAAATTCAGGATTTGCTGGTGTGCGTGCTGTTTGTTTTGCTGCTGCAATATTGGAAATATGGCAACTTCCAGGTTGATACTGTTACTTTTCCCCTGTTAGTTAAGTAAATGTGAAAAAAATGTACCGGTAATTTGTCAGGATTATTTGAGGGGTAATGGGCACAGGTGGGGCTTGAAAGTTCACCTTCGTGGCAGCTGGTCAAAAATAAATAAATACTTAATGTCTGTCATGTTGGACTTGTCTTTTATTTTGAACTATACTTCTTTTTTTTTGACAGGCATCCTGTGAAATGCATGTTGCATAGGAAAATATATAGGTTTATGTTTTAAAAAAAAGATTATAAGTGTGTTTTCAACAGCTACAGTGGATATAAAAAGTATACACACCTCTGTTGTAATGCCAGGTTTTTGTGATGTAAAAAAAAATGACACCAAGATAATTAATTTCACAACTTTTTCCACCTTTAATGTGATTTATAACCTGTACAATGCAATTGAAAAACAAACTGAAATCTTTCAGAGAGGTGAAGTAAAAATAAAAAACTGAGAGAATGACGTTGCAAAAGTCTGCACACCCTTTTATAACTGGGGACGGGGCTGAATAAATCCTAAATAAAACAAATTTATTTTGAAAAACTAAATGTGGTTAGTTGAATTCTAAAAAAAAAAAGAAAAAAAGTGGGTCAAAATTGAATGACCGTAGTAAAATGTTGCATTTTGTACCAATTCACATGAATAATGTTCAATTCATTGATTTTTTTACACAAAACACAGGCATCTCAGATGCTCTATTCCTATCCAACGAACAAAGCAGGACATTTTTAGTGTTTCTCTGATTCTCTGAAAAATGGTGAATGATTCTCTTAGGTGTTCAACGCTTCAGAAGAGCTGGCCCTGGCAGCAAAGTATCCTCACGTGAGACCTTTCATGGCAGCTTTAAAAGAGAGTGAAACTGAGCTGCCTGACCTGATTGAAGTGAAGCTTCCCTGGTTTGTGGCCAGAGCTGGTAAGATGATGCCCTTTTCTTCTTCATTGATTGATTATTTACCTATTTTCATGTAACATATTTGGAGTTATTCACTATAAATTCCTCTTTATCTGTCACTTTCACTGTGAAAGAGCTGTTCCATGTCAGGTAACAACTCAAAATTATCAACTGTGCATCTGCAGGTGTGGGGATGTAAGGTCACACATGGTTAGACACGGACAGACAAGTTTTACACAGCTAAAAGAGCGTGGGGTCAAATTGACCCCAGAGGAACACCAATGCGTGCAATATGCGTTCAGCACAATGAAAAAATAAAATATCATCATGATGATTTTATGCTTAATTAATTGTACCCATCAAATTAGGAACATTTATGAAATATGATTTAAAAAAAAAAAAAAACAAAGTCTGTTACTACTTTATGAATGATGAACATTGAATGGGGGTCAAATTGACCCCAAGGATAATAGGAGGGTTAAACTTTCTGCTTCCCGATGATTGGGCTTACGCTTGTTTTTTTTAAACTTTACAGACGTACTGTCGGAGTTTTCGGCTGTGTGCTGGCTTTTTGGACGTTATCTGTATGACACCATGAAGTATCCCATTGGACTGGTGGAATCCTGTTGGGGAGGAACCCCTGTGGAAACCTGGTCCTCCTCTCGAGCTCTGCATATGTGTGACCTGGACAAGCTTGAAGTGTAATGACACAAACAAAGACAATGTTTCTATGCTAATCAGCCTAATGCTAATTGAATTCCTGCTGTCCCACCCTTTCAGTCCACACAACAATTCCTTGTTATGGAACGCAATGATCCACCCATTTGTCAACATGACCATCTATGGAGCCATCTGGTACCAAGGTGAATCTACACACGTGCTAAACAAATGCTTAGGTACACAACATACACTACGTGTGTAAAGTCATTTCGCTCTTTCAGGTGAAGCGAACACAAAGTATCATCAGGACAAGTATAACTGTTCCTTCCCCGCTATGATTGATGACTGGAGGATGGCCTTTCACCAGGGCTCTGGAGGACAGACAGCAGCCGACTTCCCCTTTGGATTTGTCCAGGTGTGTCACACATCATCTCGTCACCCTCATAACAAAAGTATCAAAGTAATTTTTTTGCCCAGTTTTAGATTGTATGTCTACTTCATCTTTTTTTATTAAAGCTAGGGTTGGCGATTTTCTCCAGATACACTTTTTAAGTTTTTGGTTGAAATTTTCTTTATGTCCTTATAGCAATTAAGATCTTAAGTGCTCTGAAAAAGGGACGAAGAAAATCCATCATCTGTAGCAGCTGTAAACCTGTAATAACTTCGACCAATGGAAAAAAACTAACAATTTTTTTAACCAATCACGTCTCCCTGTCTCCCTGCTTGTTCTCGATCCCTCGCATGCACGAGCTTTCACTGAAAGCGCGTCACCGCTGACAGAGTTAAAACAAAGTTTTTGGTCATGTTTTTAACATATATAACGGTAAAGTTTATTGTTTACTTATTGCTAAATGAGACATGAGACAACAAAGTTTTTACACAATACAAACGATGAGCTGAGCTCCTCTTCTGCGGCAGCTGTGCGTGTGCATGTGAGTGAGACGGAGCACAGAGGGAAGGGGCGAGGGGGGGTAAAGGCGGAGCAGTTGGGGAGGCTACATTCATAATCATGCTAGCTTTTGAAAATTGCCTACCCTACCTTTAAATGCACTATTCCTGTAGTTAATATATGGAAGAGAAGAAAGTGACATAGCAGCTTAACACTCCGGTGTTTGAAGCAGCTGAATTACTCAGCGCTTCAGGCTGTGTGTTTATTGCAGCAGCAGCAGCAGTGGAGACGGACTCACAATCACAATAGCCACTTAGTCATGTGGTTTACTGTAATGTGCAGTTTTTTGGCTGAAAACAATAACAGTGTTTGGTTAGCAAAAAGAAAATCGCTTTGGTGATCACTGATCTGCCTCGCAAGAGCAAAGCATGAAGTCAGCGTCTACAGACACGCCTACTCATGAAATGCAACTCTGGAAAACAGGCAAGTTTGTGAAAATAAACCTCAAATACTATGTTGTTGGGGTTCTTCGAACAAATGGAGATGGGTGAAAAATAGCATGAAATGGGACCTTGAAATAAAGAAGTAATCTCAAATACTTGTTCAAAATCCAGATGTTTAAGGAAGAAACAAGAAAAAGAACCTTTACATAAAAATGGGTATAAAAGGGATCAAGTAAACAAGCTCGTGGTTTGAGTTTGTGACAGTGGGCTGGGGTAAATATAAAAACAGATTTTTATCCTTTGAGCAAAGGCCTTTGAACCCTCATGCACTTCCCTAGAGCTGCTCCTGAGAGACGGGTTAACAGTGATTTCACGCTCTGTATGTATGCCTATGCAAATGATGTGATGAAGTGAATTCTCAAACTCAAAGATGTGTTTAAATCCTTTCTCTCTTGTGTAGTTATCCACCAACAACAAAAAGAACATCGACGACGGCTTCCCAGAGCTCCGCTGGCACCAAACAGCAGACTTCGGATTTGTCCCAAATGCCAGGATGAAGAAAACCTTCATGGCTGTGGCTTTTGATTTACCAGATGAAAAATCTCCCTACGGCACGTAAGGATTTCACTTAGATATTCACAGATTTATCTGAGAGCTTCTTTTTATATTTTTTTTCTCATTTGCTACTTTTAAATATGTTGAGACTCTGCACATCTGTATGAAACCTCAAAATGACACATTACTCACCATCACTAGAGGCCCATCCCCAAGTTTTTTGGAAAAGTGAGAAACTAGACTAAGGCTACGTTCACATTGCAGGCAAAAGGGACCCAAATCACATTTTTTGGGGGGTCAAGTGACCATTTTTAGAAGCAGTGTGAACCCTCAAATCTAGCCCTTACTGTATCAGATTTTTTCAAATCAAATTTAGAACACAATGGCTACATTCACACTGCCAGTCCTTAATGCTCAATTCTGATCATTTGCTCAGATCCGATTTTTTTGTTTGACCGTTCACAGTTAAGTGTGATCTGTATCAGACTCCAGTGTGAACTGTTTGCGGCTCCGAACTGACCCACATGTGCATTTTTGCGTTTGTCTCAAAGTTTTTGTGCACTGGAGCCATAGGATGAATGAACAGAACGAGAAGAAAGAAAGAGAGAGAGCCAAGTACAGTTTTGTGCGAAAGTCAGGGCACCCCTTTAAAAACAGCATATTTTATATATTTAAAAATTTCTATTCATATTTACTGTCTCTCTGGTATATGGGAAAAAAAGACAATATTGTCAGGAAACATTAATGCATAGTTACATTTTATTTTATAAATTGAACAAAATTACAAAAATGAAAAACATAATTTTGGCATGTGCAAAAGTCGGGGCACCCTACAGCATCAGTACCTTCAGTACTTAGAAACACCCCCTCTGGCAGATATCACAGCTTGTAAATGCTTCTTATAGCCAACAACAAGTCTCTGGATTCTATTATTTGGGATTTTTCCCCATTCTTCCTTGCAAAAGGCTTCCAGTTCTGCAATATTCCTAGGACGTCTTGCATGCACAGCTCTTTTAAGATCTACCCACAGATTTTCGATAATGTTTAAGTCGGGAGACTGTGAAGGCCATTCCAAAACCTTCAGCTTGCGTTTCTTGAAGTAGTCCATGGTGGATTTGGAGGTATGTTTAGGATCATTATCCTGTTGTAGAAGCCATCCTCTTTTCAGCTTTAGCTTTTTATACAGATGCTGTGATATTTGCCTCCAGAATTTGCTGGTATTTAATTGAATCCATTCTTCCCTCCACCCGAGCAATGTTTCCTGTCCCACTGGCTGCAACACAACCCCAAAGCATGGTGGATCCACCCCCATATTTAACAGTTGGCAAGGTGTTCTTTTCATGAAATGCTGCTCCTTTTTTTCTCCAAACATACCTTTGCTTATTGTGGCCAAAGAGTTCTATTTTAACTTCATCAGTCCACAGCACTTGTTTCCAAAAGTCATCAGGCTTCTGTAGATGTTCTGTTGCATATTTTTGACGTAGTATTTTATGATGAGGTCGTAGATAAGGTTTTTTTCTACAGACTCTTCCATGAAGGTCTTGTTTGTGCAAGTATCGGCGCACAGTGGAAGGGTGCACCACCACTCCTGAGTCTGCTAAATCTTCCTGGAGGTCTTTTGAAGTCAAATGTGGGTTTTGGTTTACCTTTCTGACCAGACTACGAGCTGTTCTCTCCGAGAGTTTCCTTGGTCTTCCAGATCTCTTCTTGACCTCCACAGTTCCCCTCACCTGCCATCTCTTAATTATGCCTCGCACTGTGGAAACTGCAAGCTGAAAACGCTTTGCTATCTTCTTGTAGCCCTCCCCGGCATTGTGGGCATCAATTACTTTCATTTTTTCTGTCTTACACAGCTTCTTAGAGGAACCCATGGTTGCTGAGTGTTTGTACAAAGTTTGTGGAGTCGCCGTATTTAAGAAACCCTCAAATTGGCACCAGCTGGCACTCCCTAATGACAATTGTTGACACATGCTTCAGGACCAATGAGCTGGTAGAGGTCTGAGCTTGTAAAAAGAATCTGACACTTTGAAACTCTCAGGGTGCCCCGACTTTTGCACATGCCAAAATTATGTTTTTCATTTTTGTAATTTTGTTCAATTTATAAAATAAAATGTAACTATGCATTAATGTTTCCTGACAATATTGTCTTTTTTTTTCACATATACCAGAGAGACAGTAAATATGAATATAACTTTTTAAATATATAAAATATGCTGTTTTTAAAGGGGTGCCCTGACTTTCGCACACAACTGTATTTCTGTTTTGGCTTATTGTGATGCTGATTAGCTTTTAAATGCAGACCAGTTATAGTATGAACCTTCAAGCTTTGACCCAAACCCAACAGGCATTCGGATATTTACTGTATATCAGAGCCCGACCTGAAACCGACAGTTAAAACCTCCTTTTTTCCTCATACAAAATAACATATTTACGTTTGTTTAAGTGGTAAACCCGCTTTTATTAATAAACAACTGTTATTGTCAACATCAGATCAGTGCATGAGGTAACAATCAAACGTTAAACACAAACAGGCACAGTGTGCGCAAGAAATAGTGGATCTATTTACTAGGGATGTAACGATTCACTCAACTCCCGATACGATTCGATTCACGATACTGGGTTCACGATACGATTCTCTCACGATTTATCTTACAAAATGGGACTGTAGACAAATTTTTAAACTAGAAAATACTGTATTATTTTCCTTTTATATTTCATTGTCAAAAGAATCCCTTGATAAACTATTCAAAACAATGCAATTTAACTAAAAATAAATCTTGAATGAAATAAATAAAGGAATAATACAAATGAAAATGAAGCCTATTAATTTAAATTCTGGTTCTATAATAAACAATGCAAAACTGCATTATAGTTCTTTTTCTTTTTAAAAGTGCAACTGAAAATGTATTTTGTGCCTTAACAATTGGACTTTAAAAAAAAAAAACCCGTGATTACAGTGATTTACGCCATATTTGTTTGGACCAGCAGAGGGCGCTGGTAACCCAGTGGTCGGTTGGCTTGCAGAAATTCTTGCAGTGAAGAAGAGAAGCTATGCTAGCAGACAGAGCTAATAGAAAAACGTGACTTTTACAGATATTCAAGTAATATTACAGATATTCTTTCGGTGCTAAAGGGGCAATGAATCATTTATTAACATATTTAAGAGTAGAAGGCGGCCAGAAAGAAAGTATTAGCAGACTCCACCCGCCACCTACACTGCTGGTTAAAAAAAAGTACTGCGATTAAATTTTCAGAAAATCAATATCAACCGTGATACCTATGAATCGATTTTTAACTGCCTTACGATTAATCGTTACATCCCTACTATTTACATAATCCAGGTATCAAAGATATAGATAATCCATGTTGGATTGTATCAACAGTGGATGCTTCAAGCCTGTCCCTCTCGTCGATGGTGAGCAGACCTGCTACAGCTGTTACCGTTAAGTGACATTAACGCATCAAATCCACTTTCACTGTTCACACTGAGTTTGTATTGAAAAAAATCAGATACGTAACGGATTTAGGACCACATATGAAAGTGACCTGGGTCGGATTTGAAAAAAATCAGAATTGTGTTTAACAGATCGGATACAGGTCGTATATGGGCAAAAAGATAGGATTTTATGAGCATTTGCCTGCTGTGTTAACGTAGCCTTTCATGTAGTCCCAAATCAGATACAGATCGGATTTTTTTCAAAGCGATCTCAGTGTGAACGGCTGAGGTAGATTTGATGCGCGTTTAATACGTTGGCGTCACTTTATAGTGACACACGTCATCATTCTGCTCAGTGGGAGCTTTGCAAAAATAGATGATAGCAATGATGAAACAAGTCAATGGAGGGGCAGCGAGGTCTTGGGCGTAATGAGTACCAGTATATGGGGTGACACTTCCATACAAGCAAAGCTTGAAAGTTCATCCCACTGCACAAAAACTTTGAGACAAACGTGAAAATGCAAACTTCCTCCATGTTTATGTTTGTGCGACAGCGTGCATCATGTGGGTCAGTTCGGAGCCACAAGCAGTTCACACTTGAACTGCTACACAAATATTCCAATTGCGCTTAAAGGCTTGCAGTGTGAACGTAGTGAGTTTTCATGTTGTTGCACACGTGTCATTGTGTAGCTCAAGTTGCTTTTTCCATAAACATGCCTCTGGTTCACACAGAAAAGAGCTCAACGTTCATAACAGAATCATTTGACTTCGATATGTTACAGCCTTAGAGACCAAACCCCATCGCTGAAACTAGACATTAAGCTTTTTTTTCATAAGTCGAGATGTTTTTTCCTGCGTACACCAATTTTTGGAAGGCCTAAACTCATCTGTATCATATTTGATTGTTGATCTCATTTTTCAGGATCCATCCACGGGACAAGCAGGACGTAGCCCTCAGACTGTTACTGGGAGCCAGGGCTGTGGCTTATAATCAAAAGGATGTTCTTTTCCAGGGACCTTTCCCGCTACAAATTGAGTCTTCTCAAATGCAAATCAATGTTACCTACGACCAAATAGTTAAAGTTGATTCATCTACAACAATCTTTGAGGTAAAGCTGTCAGATCACTCTGAATTAGTGCATCCAGTCAAAGGTTCAACCCACAATCAACCATTTTTTGTGTTTATTCCCATCAGATCTGCTGCTCAGAGACTGCAGCACCTTGTGGCAGTAATTCCCTCTGGGTTCCAGCTTCCATCATGAACCGGGGTCCATCCAATGTCCAGCTATCTACATCTTTGTGCAACTCGTCCTCGGTCGCTGCTCTTCGATATGCGTGGAAGGATTGGCCCTGTAACTTTAAAGCCTGTCCCATCTATGACGCCAGCAACACTTTACCTGCACCGCCTTTTGTTGCCCATCGACGCACAGGAGGAAGAAACCATGAAAACGAGCTCAAATAAACGCCGCAAAGTGCCAAACTCATGCATTGTTTTAGGATCTATTAGAATGTGTGTGAACAGTAGAGGCTGGGATTATAAATTGACACAGACATAATCCAAACGTTAAATTACGTTCTATGATAAACTACAGCAGGGGAGTCAAACTCATTTTAGTTCAGGGGACAAATATGGACCAAGACATTAATACAATCTAAGCAATAAGTGACAGATACTAAAATGTTATTTGATTTATTCATTTTTTTAATCATTTTTTTTTTATTTGGGGAGATTTTGAGAAAAAAATGTAATGAGAAATTTCAGGATTTTGGAAAAAATGTAGAGTTCTTCCAACAACATTTTACAACTGAATTATTTGGTCATTTACTCAACGATTTGTGAGTTTTGTTTTGAACATATTTTTGTTGTACATGCACACAGACTTTTTTTTCTCCTCATCCATCAATAATACTTTGTGGTACAACACTTTAAAATACACCAAAAGGTGAAATTCAAATTCTAAAATGAGCAAAACATCAGAAATAAATAAATTAAAAGGCATAAATTCCAGTTTAGATGAGCGAGCAGACAAATAAATGATGTATAACATGAGCTAAGGGGTACATGTGATAAGAAATAAAAGCTAAGGGGTACAGGGGGCAATAAAGTTAGTAAAACACTTCTATAAGGTTATTGTGGCATTTTCAAAACTGAAAATTAACAAAAAAAAAAGTTATTAAACCTAAGCTATTAAAACTTTGATTTTCATTTTATTTTTAATGTTTATTCTTTTTTTTTGTTTTATCAAATATTTTCTTGCTGTTGAACTTAGATTATATTAGGGAATATGTTTTTTTTAACTGCACTGCTCTGAATGTGAAAAGTTAAAGCTGGTGAAAGGTTGTAACATGTTTACGCTACAAGTCATGACTTTGCGAATTTGCACAAATGAATATCAAACTGATCGATATTTAATCAAAGCTGTTTGTGGGAAAAGTGATTATTTGATTCACTCTTTGTTGATGCTTCACCTGGAAAATACAGTATACTTCAACTTTAAACAGCTTAGACTTTTTTTTTATTTCTATTTCACACAATGGTTGGCATTATAGGAATTTATTAAATCCTGTTTGGGGGAATGAGTGTAACAACTGTTGGCTGCCAATGCACAGTTAATAAAGTCTGCTTTGTAACAAGATGTTTGATACATGAATGTTAATACTTGCACTGATCTAACCAACAATCCTTCTGATAATAGCAGCCCAGCACATTGTGAGCTGCTTCATTCTGAGTCTAAAGTATTTCTGACTGTTTCATCGTCTACAGATGGATTTAGAATCTCAGGAGCTGAAAAAGGAGGTGGAAGGCTTCATGGTGAGGGAGGTCAGGTGGTGCTGATGAGATGAGCTGGGAGACTGTGGTGTCTGTCCTGAGGAAACACAAGCACAATGGTCAGGTTTGTGCTGAATCATCATAAGCCTTAATAATGCTTTAGATAATAACAATAACTATTTTCATTTTTAACATTAAAAACTTTATTTTTATCCCTTAGGATAGAAAAGTCACTTTTTTTTTTTTTTTAGCAAACAAACACTTTCCTCTAAAGAAATGCTAATCTCTTTGGTGCTAACACTATCCGTACGGTTGCCGTATCAATATCGACATTCTATCCGTACGCAGCGTCCCTCATTGGCCAGTTCAGGTCACGTGACTAAGACTAAACCTAACCCTAACAATTGTTGCAATATAAGGTTATAACCTAACCCTAAGTTGCTACTTACGTGTACTTCGGTAAATGTACCAATAGCACCGAGGGTTGTCCGCACGGCAACCATACAAATAGACACTTTCTTCCTATTTAGGCTGTGTTCGAAATGTCATACTAATATACTACTCACACTAAGTTTGACGTCAAAATGAGTATGTAGTGCTTTCACATTAGAAATACAAGAAATACATGTACCATGTATAATACATCGGGACATTTTTAAGTATGCACGGTGGGCTAGTCATACTCAACTGTCCCATGATGCATTGTGAGCGGAATGTAAAATCATCTGGGACTGGCTTCAAGCTAAAAGCAAACACTCCTTTTTCAAAACAAAAGCGTCTCTTCTTGTCTTCCATTAGTTTTTTAACACTTTGGTAAACAGAGCTCTTGTTTTGAAGTTAACCGGAAGTTTAGTCAGTTAAAACTGACGAGCAGATCTTCGAAAATCTCCAAAATGCTGGAAAGAAATGTGTTACCGTGTGTTTTATGGATCAAATGACCACATGTTGATATTCTACTTAGTCACTTTCTCACTTAAAATGTTTTCAGAACTTTCAAAGGTTTTTGTTTTAGGTTTGAATAGGAAACTTGGAATACACTTCAGTGGGAATGGTCATCATCCTAACCATACTTCTAGTAAAAAGTAGACAGTATATACTCATTGAGTTTGTAGTGTATAGTATGGAGGGTGCCATATCAAACACAGCTTTAGTCTTTATTCAAAGGTCACATTCCATTAGAAAGCACTGAAGACACAGTATGTTGTTGATGTAACCAACCTGGAATGCAGTGCTCAGTTTTAATTTTCTCTTCGAAACCTTGATGTCTGTGGTAAGCATCAAAGTTGACGGAGGCGTCGTCCTCTGAGAGGCTGTGAGGGACGTGACCGTCTCCAGGGCGACACACCTCAAAACGAATCCATCTGTAGCTAAAATAAAACAAAAACAACATGAAAAGAAGCCTTATTTTGGAACAAATGTACTAAACGCACGCATTTTAAATGTACTTAATATGAACATAAAGCATTTTTAAAAAGTAAAAGTGAAAAAAACAGATCGATTACATAAAATCTGACTGAATTCTCCCTAAAAAAAGCTGAAAATGTATCTCAAGCTTCTTATGCTAAACAAACATAACTGAATAAAAAAAATAGTAGGAAAAAAAGTCTGAGGATATACATTTGCTTTTGTTCCATGTTACTGTGTAATACAGTGTTTTTCAACCTTAGGGTTATGACCCCATATTGGGTCACCTGGAATGTCTAGAAATTGATCAACTTAATTACTAAATAAAAACATGTTTTTTTAATTATGATTATTTTTCCAATTAAAACAACACAGTTTTAAACAATTGTATTCTATACTTTCACTTTCTCAAATATAAATATAGTTTAAATCAGAATCAGAACAGTTTGAAGAGATGGTGCAAAAAGACAAACCAGAAACCTATAATAATAATAATAATAATAAATATAAATAAAATGCAGTACAGAGTAAATTAAATAAATAAATATTTGATGCCCAAGGCAAGAGTGCACTTTGACATGTGAAGTGATTTTAAAGGGTTTGTTTTATGTTTATTACACTTGTTAAAATTATAAATTAAAAAAAAAAATGGGGGGTGCAATTTGGCACCCGAGACGGCCGCCTGGGTTGCCTGGCAGGGAGGCTGGCCCTGGTTAGGGGCCACTAGTGTAATAGCTTATCTGGTTTAAACCAGTTGCTCCAATGAATGAACAGGAACCTGTTTTCACCACATTGATGCATTTCCAGTGAAATCCATAATTAGTGAGCAGAGCATATTTAACTGCTACATTTACGAGCCCCGGGACAGCTCTGGATCAGATTCTGGATGGTGGGATGAGAAAATCCGAAGAAGTCGGCGCCGGACGGCACGATGGGCATCACAGATTTAGAGCTGATGGTAAAGAAATGATTAGAAAATACTCACTGGGAGTTTGTGCTTCATGGTGGAATCAATGGTTACCTGACGGATGCGATGGCCTTCAGGAGGTTGGAATGACACGTCAGGGCTGAGGAAGCAACGATGGCATTTTGAGGATCTTCTTCAGGGACAATCTCAAACTGTGGAGATGGAGAGAAAAAGAAAGTTACTAACTTTGAGTTTATTGATTCTGAAAAATGACTTTTTTCTCCTTTTTTAACCTAATTGTAAATATTTACAGAAATGTAAATAATGCGCATATTAATACACATTTACATGTAAACATGCCAGAATGGAGCATCTGGCTAAAACACTCCTGCAGTCTTAAAGGAGTGTGATGGTGACATTGAAATATACAGTATTACGGTATAAATCAAAATAAAATATTACTCTTTCATTGACTTTTATTAGTTCTGAATAACAGGGCAGATCCATAAAGCTACACATCTAACTTCCAACTGATTAGTGACTAAAGTAGTTAGTGTGAAAGGAGCAGGACTTCTTTTTACACTAGCGAATAAATAACAAAGTCCCAAGTCCTCAACTTTATATGCAAGTCTTAACAAGTCATGAGTACATAAGACATACAAAAAAATATAAATAAAAAGAGTACACAATGTATCACAGCTAGAGCCGTTTTACAGAGCAAGTTTATTCAACTGATTTAAACAATTAATTACTTTAACAGAGTACATGTTTATCAAATAAAAGTGATATCATCTGACATAATCCTTTTAAAAACAAATCAATCCAGCATCTTTTTAGATTTTTAATGGTTCACAGTTCCTCTGTTAACCAAACAAACAATAATAATACTAGGAAATAAAACAAGGTTGCGATTTAAATTTAAATCTCTTGGAATCATTTTCTCTGTTGAACGTGCACTACCAGTGAAACGCGTACAGTATATGACAGCTTGTTTCACTTATTATTTATTCTGTAGCGGATCAAACTGTGGTTTTACTTTTGACATAGTATGAAAATAGTTGGACATCACTGTGGCAACGTGGACAGAAGTCTGCGTCTGTGTTAATTAATCGAGCAGCAGCAGCTGAGGCACAACTCAGGCATGCACAGAGCAGCTCTACGACGCACGAGTCTGTGTGCCTTAAAACGTAACTAAGTCCATATTTCTAGTTCAAAATAATGTTTCATCTTATCGAGGCGCTGCACTTATTCCATTGTTAGAAGCGCTAAGAGGAAAATGACTTAAGCAGACGAGAAAATGTGCGTAAGGCCAGATTTAAATGGGAACGCCCACATTTCAGAGTCACTCCACCCACAGTGCATAACTGGGATGAAGGCACGCAGCAGCTGACTTTAGTACAGGGAGAGAATAGGGCGCAGGCAAAAACAGCGCCACTGTGTGTCTTTTTGGACTAAGGCGCATGGGAGAATAGAGCCCATAGTGCGTACCTGTGGACCTGCTCCTCCATCCTTGATCTGGCAGGTGTACAGACACTGCTGGTCTGGGTTCTTCATGCCGGCAAAGACTCTGGTGCTGCAGAAGCCCACTGGGTAGATGGCACACTCATCATGGAACAGCACTCTGTCGATGATGATCTGCAGCAGCCAATGGTGTGCAGTGTGTTAATCGTGCATTAAGTGCTGGAAGGACTTTAGTTGAGGTGTGTAAATCATAACTGGACCTAAACCACAGACCTCTCCCAGACTGCAGACTGTTAAACCTCCCAGTACGATGGGAAACACAGGACGACCAGAGGAGTCGAGCGGGATGGGCTGCACCAGCCTCCTCGACCCGTCAGCTAGCTTCCTCTTCTTGGAAATCTTCCTCGAACCTAAAGACAACACAAGATGAACCCAAAGTCTTTCTCTTATTCCTCATCTCCGTTTAAAAACTCACACTCTTCTTTGCCGTTCTCTCTCCCGCGTTCTTTCCTTTCCTTCTTGGGTTTTTTTAGCGCTGCGTCCTCTGATGTTCCTGACGTGACACTGTGAAGTGGAGCCAGGCTGGAAGCTCCTGGAGGAGCCTGGTTTAACGACACTGGTGGTGCAGGAAGGTGTGAGCTGGAGCTGGGTGTGGGCAGCATTTCACCCTCTGACAGGGACTGGTACTGTAGCAAAGACTTCAGCAAAAACCTGGAAAATAGAAGGAAAAAAATATATGTTTTGGCAAATATCGTAAAAAATAAGAGCCTGTAAAAGGACTGGGGCGTGTCTTTTCTTAAACATTTTCTGCACCATCCCCAACTGTCTGTGGTCTGACTTTTATTAAGCATCGCACTCCAGGAACCAAAGCTTTCACCACTTTTTGACAAGTACAAAGAAAAATGCATGTTTTATGTTATAATAGTCCTTTAAATAAAGAAAGAGGTTGTCAATAATTCATTGACTTTCCCTTATAACTGCCTTCCTTTGCAATATTAATACATTACTGCAGCAATGTAAATATGTCCATGCTTTTTTCATATTTCCTTCACATTTAGTCTTTATCAACATACTTTACAGGTTGTCATTTGTGCACAAAAGTAAAAAAAAAAAATTGTTTATTTGTATCAGGAACATGCTTTCGCTCTATGATGCATTTTAAAAAGAGAAAAAATATCGATTATGTATGGATTATGTATTTTACATAATCCACCTGCGGGGGCTCTTTATTTGAATAGCATTTTTTTAAATGTGGGTGTCGACACAGCTTTGGAAGCCCTTCACGCCATAAAAGACGTGGTTTTTCCACTCAAAGACTGTTTTACTTCAAAACTTCAAAGTCGACTCGTTTTTTTTCTTGTTTCCTGAATTGCAGCCTTTCAAGTTTGGGTAATTTGCCTGGTTTCACAGTGAGATTTGGATTTTACTTTGATGAATCACTCAGCCTGAACCAGCAGGATTGGAAAAGCACACTGTTTGGAAACATTACACACCCTGATTTAGCTTGCAACCCCGAGCTGGGAGGAAATTCAGCAAAGAACATTAAAAAGCTTCAATCAAAGCCAAAATCTGGGCTGCAGGTATTGTAATAAGGGTCAGAAAACATGACTCGACAACCGTTAAATAAAAATAAATAAAAAAGAAGTACAATTTATTTCATTTTTCTTAAACTTGCGAGAACAAGAAAATGGTAACTAACTGTAATTCAAGTACAAATATGAAAAACAAAAGGCATTTTTATCAAACTGTCAAATTACATTTTTAAAATAAGTTTTTTTATAAATGTAATACGACAGATTCTAATCCTGCTAAGTTCTTTAAAAAGTAACCTCATACATCTATAAAAGTCTCCAGTATGTTTTATGAAAAAATGCATAGAGGAGTGAGGTAGTTCAACAAGGTCTGATGTGTTTCACTGACACCTAGCGACTAAGTGTTTACTTACTTGGCATATGTTAGCGCCATTAAATGTTTCTTTTTTGCTTTTTTGTTTTGTTTAAAAAACATGATTAAAAAAAATCGGTTAGGACATTTTTTTGGATTGATTCGATAATCGTGCAGTGAAATATCGCAATATATCAGCCAATCGATTTTTTCTTCCACTCTTACTCCGCAAGATATTACATTACATCCGTATTCGGGCGTTTCCGTGAAATCCACATCCTGGCACAGCTTTCAATTCGTGAAAACACCAGAAAAGTCTCTTTGTCAGTGTTTTTGGGCCATCAGTAGTGGATGTGAACTACTTTTGGATGAAATACAGGTAGTTTAAAAATTGTTATTTATCATCCCCAGCAGCTGTATGTGCTGTAATGCGTTTAATAATTATACTATCATTATTATTATTATTATTATTAAGAGGCTGAGTTTCACTCACCTGCGCTCCTCCTTTGCTTTCAGAAACTTCTCCTCCAAGTGAGCAACCTCATCACAGAGCGCTGCATTCTCCTGCAGGTATCAACTGTATTAACTCCAACTCAGATAGATGCCATCATCATGTTAGTAGTTCATTCATTCATTCATTCATTCATTCATTCATTCATTCATTCATTCATTCATCAGTCCTTTATGAACACAGGGTATACCGTACTTACAAATATCATTGCACGAGCAGCTTTGCGTAGCCTCAGCTATTTGAGCCTGTACTTCTCATTTTGGGTTTTTCGTAGACCTCTTTTGATCTTGGCTCTGTGCTCAGTGTTACTGGCCGGAGACAGGAAGGTACCCGAGCCTGAACTGGAGATGGTGTTCTGCTGTGGAGGGCTGAGGAAAGCCTGCAGGGCTTTTTGCCGCTCCACGTCACTCTAAAGGACAAACAGAGAAGAAGACAAACACACACACAACAGACAAATAATGCAGATTCCAGGTGTTACGGCAAGATTTGCGGTTGACCTCATTTGGAGACATGATTTATTGCTCTGGTTGAATGATGGAGTCCAGTCGGAGCATTGATGATTTTATAAAAAAAAAATTATTCTAAGCTAAGTAAAAAAAAAGGACAAGGATGGAACAAAAAGAAGTGACCGTCCCGGCCAGAGGTCCGATGATCGAGTGACACACAGTTCTGACACACGTATATCCCTGCAGTTCCCCCTCCCTCCTCCCCCCTGGGAGATAAAGACAGGACAGAGTGGAGGAGGTGGGGAGAGAGAAGAAGAAATAAACATTTTCTTCTTCTTGGGTCAAACAGTCCTGGTATCTGCTTGATTGTCATGGAGATGGAGGTGTGTGCGTTTTATGTGTTCGTGTGTGTGAATGGATGTGTATGGGGTGTGCATGTGAGTGCGTACACATAGAGTGCCTACGCATCTGTCCTTGGGGTTGTTTTGGGGAACTATGTGAGTGTGTGTAAGCATATCATGTGCTTTGGACAAGGCGGTCTGACCCAGAAGAAATGAGAATCACACAATGGAAGTTACCCAAGGCTTAAGGATTAAAAATATATGAGTAAATATATTATTAAGCATAACTAATAATTTCGCCTTAACATTCCCCACTTTTGGTCGCCATCAACGACCAAATCAAGAAACAAAATTATTATATTCCACCTTTGCTGTCTGTCAGGGTTAACTTTTGTGAGGCACAGATATATCAAGAAAATGTGGAAATAAACTTCTTCATCATTATTATCAATGGCATGAATCATCAAAAATCATCCTTTATTACATCTAGATAAGCAAAAATCATCATTTGCATCAAGGACATCACTCGTCTTCATTGGCTGAGTTCAGTGGTGACTAGGAGAATAGTGCAACCATGGTTAGAATCACCGCACTTGATTGGCGGCATCATGAGTGAAGAACCTTGAGTATTTTCCTCAATCGTAGCAGAAGGGTTTATGACTGTATTCCTGCAGCTAGGTGTGAGGTTGTCCACCCTCAACCTAGCTATAAGCATTTGGTGTGGCTTATAAACAAAGCTAGGCCCTTGTTCTAGAGTGTTTTCGTGTGTGTCGTGAAAAAAAAATCTCAGTGGCCTTGTCGGTTCCCCCTTCATTGTTCGGTCAGCCTCCGTCTCAGCATCAGCTGGTGTCGGCAATCATCTGCTTGGATCCATGTCGCCCGCTCCGCGACCTTCACTGCCGTGTGGGTCGTTCATTTCCGGTCGGCGTTGTAGATGATTGGTTGTTGTCTGAGGAAGGGTAGTCTCCACACACCTGGCAACCTCTCTTGGGATCGGCTGGTACCTGAACAGAAGAGGGGGGGGGGGGGGGGAACCAAAACAAAACAAAACAAAACAAAACAAAATAAAACTTTTCAGATCCTAAAAGAATCACACAATGGTTAGGTGTGGGTTAGTGAGCTTTTAGCCATGCTAGCTCAATGTTATCTGTAGCCCATTCGCACGCGAGTGGGAAAATATGAGGCTGAAAGAAAAGCAGGAAGTATTAATTCGATTCTCTTATTTGTGAAGCAAGGAGAAGCATAGCTGGAGTTGCAGTGATTCTCAAACTGTGGTACGTCTACTTACCTGGTGAGAAGCAACAATTTGAGAACCACTGTTTACAAGGACATGCAAGTCGGACGGAGAAGGACATGCAAGTTGGACGGAGAAGTATGGAGTGTGATTACATGTCTTCTCAAGATGAATACATACAATTGGGAGACATGGAGATGTGAGAAAGCTAAATAAGTTTAACCAAATAAATAAATAATGTTATTTATTTATTTAAATTGTTTGTTTTATTTTTCTTTGCTACTGCATCTCTTATTTGTGAAGGAGAAATCTTATTCTATCCTTTATTTATTCTGAATAATGTTAACACTCCACACCTAATTACATAGCCTAATTCTTTTATAGAGCTGAAGTTGTCAGTTCATTTATTTCATTATTTTCCCTCATAATTATTATTTGAGATGTAATTTACTTAATTTGAAGGTAAATTGGTGGCAAAAGTGTCTCCTATTCTGTGTCTGAACCAGAGTTTAGCAAGATTATTGGCCCTTTAAGGTTAGACAGGATTAAAGTTAAGTTGAGTCGAACAATCATATTGTCTTTTGCTCTCTGTATTTATCCCATTCGTAGGAGTGACGAGCCCCAGCACGGTTTGGAGAGCTTCCTTAAATGCTTGGAAGTTACTTAACTTTAAACTATCTCTTATTTCAATCAATTATCAAGAATTTCAGGAGGACCCTTTTTAAATCTCAGGCGACCCAGATTGGGCCACCAACCCAATGTTGAGAACCCTTAATTTTTCCCTTAAAAGTGTCTAAACCCAGTGAAGGTGTTTTATGGTCTTGCACGCTAAGTGCTGGTGGAACAAGAAGAAAATGGTTGGAGGGTTTTGAGGTATATTTTCCTATGATAAAATATAAATCAAAAATCAGAGGGACGTTGGCCCCTCCCTTCCCTTTTTTTTTTTTTTTTTTACATAAGAATGCATTTGGATTCTTAAAACCATATGATAAATATCATTGGAAAATCACTTATCTGATCATTTTGGATGTGTCTCCGTTTTCCTCTCTCTTGTGTCCGCCTGCCTTTGTGCCCTCCAGCCTCCTCGACCTCCTCCTCCTCAGCCTTAAAGGTCAAAGCCAGGGTCAACTGTACGCTCCCTTTGGAAATTTGAAGATCTGTCCCCACTTTTGCAGTTGGATTGGAAGTCTCTGTAGTCTCTGGAATAGATATTATGTTAGAACATCCACAATATGTCATATTGTCACGTGTCTATTTCAATCTATTTCCCCTTTGCTTCCCAGTTATAGTTATAGACAATACTTCCCTTTAATTCTCATCCTTCATCATAAGAAGCAGTGACCAGGCATGGCGGTGAAGGAGGCAGGATCGGAGTCGAAAAGGCGGTGGCATTTTCTATTCGGAAACACTCAGAAACAGAAAGAGAGGAAAACATTAAGACTTAAATGAATAATTTAAAATATCCCTTTTCTTTAGTTGGATTTTATTTGTCTCCTTTGAGTATACAGCCAGCGACCTGTATATTGGAAAAAACAACACAATAACAACAACTAAGACGAAGACATAGACAAGTGTACACAACAACGAGTATACACATACAACAACAAAAACATGGACACTGAACATGAACAGTAAGGTCAGTCAAGGTCAAAACCAGTCATTCCACTGAAAGTGGTATCATATATAAAAAACGTCGTTTGGTGTTTTTAAACACCCAGAAAAATAACCTTTAAAACCTGGCAAACTTTTTAGAAGGCCCAAGGCCTAAAACCATAATTTTTTAACAAGCAGCAGTGTTTTCTGAACACCCCACTACATAATTGGCAAAAACAGGGAGAAGAACTAGTGCATCAAAACCCAGGAGGAAAGGAAGGTGAAACAGAGGAACATGTGTAGTCAAACAGCCATTCATCGGTCAATCACTCAATGACACGTCCACGTCACATTCGCACTCTCTCAGGCATACGTAACGTGTCATCATTCAGTCACTCATGCACCGCACACGTTCATGCATTCACAAGGTTTTGCTGCATAGTGTCTAAGTAGAATATAGGCCTCATCTAAACCACCCGCGGCGATAGCCAGTCCACCTCCTCTCTCGGGGTCAATGAGCTCTTATTGCCCCCCTCATGCTTGGCAACCTTTTAGTGTTAATTAATTGCTTTTCACTGGTATCATCTGATTACTAAGAGGTACGCTCCTTTTTACTTCCGCCTTTGCGGAGTCTACACTTAGATTATTGCCCGTGTGGTACTGACAGTCTGCTCATCTGCTGATCAGGCAGGAATCGCAAGGCCGTGCCTAACTCAACAAACTCAACAACTCTCGACCTCCGGCTTTGTAAAATATAAAGCTGGGGAGAACTCTCAACCTCCGGCTGAAGCTCAACAACGACCTCCGGCTAAAGCTGGGGAGAACTATGGGGGGGGAACCTCTCAACCTCCGGCTAAAGCTCAAAAACGACCTCCGGCTAAAGCTGGGGAGAACTATGGACACAACCACTCTCGACCTCCGGCTACAGCTGGGGAGAACTATGAACACAACAACTCTCGACCTCCGGCTTTGTAGAGTACAAGGCTGGGGAGAACTATGGACACACTCTCAACCTCCGGCTACAGCTGGGGAGAACTATAAACACCAACACAGACTGTCAGGACTTTATTGGGCACCTCTAAGATTGAATGGAGCACGCAACCTCTAATAACCCTCACTCTAAGGGAACGTAGAAATTTGTTCAGAACGGTATTCGGTTACCAAGCTGCACATTAAATCAGGTGGACCACTATCCCCCAAAGAGCGCTTTCCCTAGCAAGGTTTATCCTTTTTCTGCACATTAAACCAGGACTTCTTTTTTGAAAAGTAATTGCCTATGTACTCATAGCAACTAATGGGACATTTTTTCTCAGGAAAAATTTGGTACCCCCCCCTGCTGTCGAGTGGCTTTGGGCCGGCAAGACAGTCCGACGCGGTAAGGAGGAGGCGCGCAAAATGAAAACGATGAATGTTGAACTAGGCTGTCTGTCGCAAGCAGCTTCAAAAGAGTAAGGTACAGATTGTTTACGAGGGTATCGGTCAAAAATGTCAAAATGTAAACTTGGTTGAGGCTGCAGTCCTCAATCTCTGTCTCAATTTTCCTGAAATTGAGTAAAAACAAAAGAGTAAAAGAAGAATCGTTCAGAAATAACAAAGGACAAAAACGTGTGAGCTCAAAAAAATCATGGCCAATAAAAGAATAAAAAATTAAAACTTCAGCTCCAAAAGCTGAGGCAACAGAGGGCTCTTTCTTCAGCGGATGTAACCATATCTTGCATTGTGGGGGGGCCTCCCCTCAACAAGAAAATAAAATGAAAGAAAAGCAAACAAAAACAACCTTATCAGTAACACTATTTTCTTCCCTTTTGTTTGTTCTTTTCTCATAAAGGCAAATAAATGAGCAACATAATGAATAAAGGCAAAGATAAATGATGGGCACACATGGTCTCATGTGGCAAACAGAAGGGTTCTGTGTGAAGTTCTGGTGGTCCTGTGTTTCAGCTCATAGTTATGAATGTGGGTGTGTGACTGTATGTCTGGTCTGTCTGCGTGTGAGAGAATAAATGAAAACAAAATAATCTAGTGCACAGTCAGAAGATAGAGGGGTTAGTATTGTCCTATCGAAGGAGAAGCTTGTTGGCTATTTGCTAGTTGTCCCCCTCCATGCCAAAGTTCAAGGCTAAGGTGATATAGCACTACCACCAGAGGCTGTGGTGGACTTCTTATGGCTTGGTATCCTTGTGGCTTTTGAAACAGTGTCTTTTTTGGTGAAGATATTCCAGCAGACGTGTGATCAGTCTGCAGTTGCTGCCCATCATTCAGGCAGTAATCGTGGCGTTTAACTCGCAACTCATTGGTGGGGGAGTGTCCAACCAACTCCGACGCCCACAGGTTCTCAGTCTTTGATGATGGGGCAGGATGTGTTAATCCCAGCATTGGCATGCGGCCCATTCATAGACGATGAACAGTTGACTTGGGACTGAGCGAGTTATTTCAGCATTGCTTTGCTGAATGGGAGTTGAGTCCTTTGATAGTCCATTTCCTTCTGATGCTTGGTCCTTTGAATGATGTTGACATTTCATTAGCATAAGAGTTGAAGGTGATTTCATTCATTAAGAGCTTTCATTGAAGATGTCGTTTCTTCAGGGACAACCGCAAAGCCAACAGAAACTAACAATAAAATTATAAAAAATGATAATGATGATAACAGTAATATTAAAATAAAATACTGTATTCATCTGTGTGTGTGTTTGAGTGTGTGTTGCTCATAGTCATTTTAGAGTGGACCCCAGATATATCAAACATGAAATCAAATGAAATTTAAAATAAAAATTAAATATAAAAAAAATAAAAATAGTGTCTGTGTGTAATGGCACTATTCTGTAGGCAGGGGGGAGAGGTGAGAAATCACAATGTTGTGTCACAAGTGTGTAGTGCCATGTGTGTCACTAAACTGGCCAGTGAGGGGCGCTACCTCTCTCTTTCCTTTGAGTGTGTGTGGCTTCTCCCTCTCTCTCTCGTGCGTGCGTGCGTGTTTGGCTCTCTCTCTTTCTCTCTCTCTCTCTGTGCGTGCCTGTGTGTGTGTTTGGCTCTCTCTCTCTCTCTCTCTGTGTGTGTGCGTGTGCGCTCTGTGCGTGCGCGTGCTTCTCTCTCTCTCTCTTGTGTGGGTGTGATTGTGTGTGTGTGTGTGTGTGTGTGTGTGTGTGTGTGTGTCTGTGTGTGTGTGTGTGTGTGAGAAAAAAACCAAGGCGCACAGAAACACAAAGATAAAAAAAAAGAAGTAAAACTCACCGAAAGCATGATCTGAGTTCACATCATACCAAGATTGTATATGCGTATGCATATATTATTTGTTTATTGGGTTGTTCATCTGTTTGATTCCATTATCAGTGTTTTACTCCCTGTAGTCTTCACTACAATTTAGGTTAGGTTTGGGGTTTTAATCTATTTTTATATCGGTACAGAGGTGAACTCAGTACATGGCAGCGGGGTGTTTTGGAAACTTTGGTTGCCAGCACCCGATGCGCAAACAAAGTATCCGAGCCCGAAGAAAAACAGAGGGAACCCACAGCATTAAAAATCAAAGAACTTCAACCATTTGAGCCTTTCTCATGGCAGTCTATTCACTGTCAAAACACAGAACAGCTGAAGATCAAGATCAAAGCTGAAAATCAATACAATGCTTGACTGGTTACCTTTCTATCAACACAGAGCGAATATATATGTAAATGAAAATGTATATATATATATATATATATATATATATAAAGGCAGCTTTACCTTAATAGTCAAAATTGGTGTTTGAGGTTCAACCGATGGTTCGTGCTCCAGTCTCTGTCCGAGGGCAGACCACCGTGAGGCAGCCCTGGGGTTTTAAGTGTGTCCACAGTGCTGGTCCACGGCCGACGCCCCACAGAGCAGAAGATGGATCCAGTTCGTGATCGCCAATTGTTTCGGCAAGATTTGCGGTTGACCTCATTTGGAGACATGATTTATTGCTCTGGTTGAATGATGGAGTCCAGTCGGAGCATTGATGATTTTATAAAAAAAAATTATTATAAGCTAAGTAAAAAAAAGGACAAGGATGGAACAAAAAGAAGTGACCGTCCCGGCCGGAGGTCCGATGATCGAGTGACACACAGTTCTGACACACGTATATCCCTGCAGTTCCCCCTCCCTCCTCCCCCCTGGGAGATAAAGACAGGACAGAGTGGAGGAGGTGGGGAGAGAGAAGAAGAAATAAACATTTTCTTCTTCTTGGGTCAAACAGTCCTGGTATCTGCTTGATTGTCATGGAGACGGAGGTGTGTGCGTTTTATGTGTTCGTGTGTGTGAATGGATGTGTATGGGGTGTGCATGTGAGTGCGTACACATAGAGTGCCTACGCATCTGTCCTTGGGGTTGTTTTGGGGAACTATGTGAGTGTGTGTAAGCATATCATGTGCTTTGGACAAGGCGGTCTGACCCAGAAGAAATGAGAATCACACAATGGAAAGTTACCCAAGGCTTAAGGATTAAAAATATATGAGTAAATATATTATTAAGCATAACTAATAATTTCGCCTTAACACAGGGTTGGGGTTAATTAGAATTGTAATCGCGTAGTTGATAATTAATTACACCTATGGTGTAATTATAATTGTTATTTTAAAAATCTGTTGCTGTCATAATCGTGATTAAATTGTAATTGAGTTCAGATAATTGACTTTGTAAGTGTAATTGCCATGAAAATTTGATAAAAATTGTCAATTGTATTCTAACTCAAAACTGTGGAACCATGTTACAGTTCTATGTACAGTTCTACACATATGTACTGTAGTTAACAATTGTTAAAATATGTTTCATATCAAGCTTTTCCACATTTTACCATTTAAAAACTATTTAAATCAAGGGGTACACGGACACAAAAAAGGCTCAGATGTGCACTCCAAAAATATTATAACCTATATTTTTATTGATTAGGAAGCCTAACAAGGTAACCAATAGATTCAAATAAATATTTGTTTTTAATTGTATTTTACAGCTGATTTAGGACCCGTTATAGTAAGAGATGCTAACAGGAAGCTAACACAAGGGAGGAAAGTTAACTTTTATTAGGTTATTTATTTCAGGTACAGTACAGTCATTGTGATTAATTGCAATTGCATTTTAGTAATTGAGAACGTAATTGTAATTTTTATCTTCTGAGGATAAAAAATAATTGTAATTTAATTGTTATTGGAAAAAATGCTGGTCACTGTAATCGGAACTGAACTGTAATTGAACATGTTTAATTGAAAACGTACTTGTAACTGAAAAATGTAATTGTACTTTATTTAAATTCACTGGAAAAGTTTCTCTCGCACTTTTGTTTCTTTTTTTTTTTTAAAGCAAAACTAAACTAAAAAAAATATACATTTAGGTCAACATTGAAGCTTAAAGATTTTCCCACTAATAGTGTAACAAAGTGCTAATATATTCCACAGATGTGCTCACACTGATTAGATCTCAAGTGTTTGATCATAGTGGGTAAAAAGCAGGTAAAAGTACTCACTCCCTCATATGCAAAGATTTAAAGCCTAATGGTTGTGCTTTATCTTTTGTTCACTTAATCCATTTCAGTTTCTTAAAGCTGCAATTTTTAGAATCGTGAGGCCACCACGCTCTCCCTTCCCCTCCTGAATGAACCTCACCGGTCTTCTTGGGAACGCTGTGCACTTGCACAGTGTGGAACTCTTTACGACTGTTTTCTCCATAGCGACTAGTAACAAATGTGGGGACTTTATCTTGTGTTATTGGAGAGTTTTCTGATGTTTTAGAGACATAAAAACACGTATCACTCTCTGCTGTGAGGACAGGAAGAGGCTCAGAGGTGCTCCTCACACACAAGCTGGAATATAAAGCCATGGGACTGTCCCCACTCTCAAACAGCCAATAGTAACGCTTAAAACAGCTCATGGGCTCGCCCTGTTTGTAGAAAGATCCCTGATTGGCTGAAGTCCAGCATCATGCGCCTGTATTTCTAAAGCCCATTTACAGGACCAGGAGAAGGGACTCACTGTCCACTCAAAACACTTTGGATTATAATATGCAATACAATATAATAAAATGATTATGGATTTTTTACCAAATAAAACCCCCAAAAAAACGGAGCTGTTTCACAAACCTGATTACCAACATTCCCTGCTCAGCCAAACCCTGGAGACAAAACATCCACATGCTGGCAGGAGATTCTGCATTCTTGTATACAAAAGTAACTCAGACGCATTATCTGCAGAATGCAGCATTGACTGTGACCTGAGAGTTAATACAGTACATAAGAAATACTATAATGAGTTAAGGAGTTAAAGAAAACAGCTTTGCCATCAAATAAATTATAATTGATTACTAGAAACCTTTAGTTGTTTTTTTTGTTTTTGTTTTTTTTCTCCATCTTTCCAATACCAAAATAAAGGAAGAAATCCCATACATACACGCATGTGCCTACCCCCAGCCGAGGCGCCAGACGCAGCTCCCGGTATAGCCAACCCTGCCAGACGCAAGGGTCGGGCGTATATGTATGGAGGGGTAGCCGGACGGCCTGCCTTCCCGCTAGGCCCACGGATAAGAAAAACCAGGCCACCTCTAGCTCACCATCGCAGGGGCGTAAAGGAGAGACCCTGGTCACTTTGGACTAGTACCCAGCACAAGTTCCCCAAAGGAGGTGCCGGTAGCCATATTAAGGCTGTAAAACCTTGCAAAGGTGGACGGACTCGCCCACGTAGCGGCCGCACACACTTCGGAGAGGGTGGCTCCCCGCCACAGGGCCCAGGAAGCGGCAACGCCTCTTGTGGAGTGCGCCCGTACCCCTCCCGGAGCCGGAGCGCCGGAGTCTGTGTAAGCCCGTTGGATCGTTTCCACGATCCAGTGCGACAGCCTGGATTTAGACACCGGCTGACCTAGGCGCCGGGGCTGAAAACAAACAAAAAGCTGGTCGGTCTTCCTGACCGCACCAGTTCGCTCAATGTACACCTTAAGCGCCCTGATCGGGCATAGCCTCGACCCGTCCTGCGCCCCCTCATCCCTGTCCCGGGAGGGGCGGAGGGACATTAACTCTACTGGCTGGTTTAAGTGAAAGTCCGAGAGCACCTTCGGCAAGAACGCAGGATTTGGGCGTAAGAGCACACCCGCACCGCCGGGCAGGAATCTACAGCAGCTCTCGTGCATCGACAGAGCCTGTAGTTCTCCGACCCTCCGCGCTGATGCCACCGCTATGAGAAACGCCGTCTTCAGTGACAGCCATTTCATGTCCAGGGGCTCGAAGGGTCCCAGCCGCAAGGCAGCCAGCACCAGCTTCAGGTCCCACGTCGGGACAGCCAACCTTCTACAGGGGACAAGCCTAGCAGCACCTTTCAGGAACCGTGAGACGAGGACGCAGTCAACCTCGGCCAACTTGTTATCGCCAACACGAGCGGCCTTGATTGCAGCCACCATTCCCCTAAGGGTGGAAGGTGATCTCCCTGCCTCGAGCAGCTCCTGTAGATACCGGAGTATCTCGGGGGCCGAGCAGGTCAGCGCATCAGCCCGATTCAGCCTACACCATGATGAGAAGAGGTCCCAGCGGTATGAATAGGCTGCTCTAGTCGATGGTGCTCGAGCGCCCTGAATGGTCCGGACCACCGACCGGGCTAACCCCATGCCCAACAGGCTGGCCCTCTCAGGGGCCAGAGCCTGAGCCCCTGGGGAAAGGGATGGAACAGGGTCCCCTGCGCCTGACTCAGGAGGTCCCGGCGAGCTGGAAGTTCCCAAGGACTCCCGTCCAGGAGAGGGGCCAATCCCGAGAACCACATCATGTGTGGCCAGTTGGGAGCCACCAAGATTAGCCTCACCTCCTCCACCTGGGCCCTCAGCAGCAGGGTGGGAAGGAGACCGAAAGGGGGGAAAGCATACAGCAACCCCGGGGGCCATTGGTGTGCCATGGCATCGACGCCCAGCGGGGGGTCGTCCCTCCCCACGGAAAAGAACAACGGGCAGTGCGTGTTGTTCCGGGATGCAAACAGGTCGGCGACAGCCCTGCCGAACCGACCCCAAATCTCCTCGGCTACTTCCGGGTGCAGTCGCCACTCTCCCGGGGCCGGGCCCCCCCTGGAGAGCAGGTCCACCCCCAGGTTCACCATCCCAGGCACATGCATGGCTCTGAGTGACAGGAACCTCGTGCCTGCCCATTTCCACAGACTGTGTGCCACCCTGCAAAGGCCCGGGGAACCTAGGCCCCCTTGCCTGTTGACGTAAGCCGCCGCCGCTGTGCTGTCCGTTCTCACGAGTACGTGACGGCCCTGCAAGCTGAGTTCGAAGTGCCGAAGAGCCAAAAAGATGGCCCTCAGCTCCAAGACATTGATATGCCGGGCCAGCCAGGCACCAGTCCAGCTTCCGCTGGCACCTTCGCCTTCGTGGACCGCGCCCCATCCCGTCAGGGATGCATCCGCAGAGATCACCTGGCGGTGGAGCACAGGACCCAGCAAACTCCCTTTGGCGATGTTGGTCGGTGTATCCCACCATGTTAGGGCTGAACGCAGTCTCCTGGTGACCCCCACTTTGGCACGCAGGTGCCTCTGTGGACAGAGCCCCCAGAAAAAGAGGCACCTCTGTACTGGGCGCATGTGCAGGAGTGCCAGCGGCACCACCTGCACCGATGCCGCCATAAGGCCCAGGAGGCGAAGACAAAGCCTCCATGTAACCCTGGCTCCCAGCGAAAACTGGGAGGGGCAGATCCTGAGGGATTCCTGCCTTTCCCAAGTCAGTGTCACTAACCCAGTCCTGGCATCCAACCACATGCCCAGGACCTGGGTGGCCTGTGCCGGCTGTAGACTGCACTTCTTTTTGTTAATCCGCAGTCCCAGACTCGTGATGTGTGCCAGTAAGACTGTGAGATGGCGGCGACACCGCTCCTCCGTCTGTGCACATAATAGCCAGTCGTCCAGGTAGTTCATCACCCGGAGACCCAGGCAACGCAGAGTCCCCAAAACCGCATCCATACATCTGGTGAAGGTGCGGGGGGCCAAAGAGATTCCGAAGGGGAGGACGCAGAACTCGAAGGTTCTGCCTTCGAAGGCGAACCTGAGGAACCGCCTGTGCCCTTCCCAGATCGGTATTTGAAAATAGGCATCCTCCAGGTCGACGGTAGCAAACCAGTCGCCTACCAGGACAGCCTGCTTCACTCCCGGTATGGTCAGCATCTTGCATTTCAGAGGCCGGAGGAACTTGTTCAGCCCTCTGAGGTCTAATATTGGCCGGAGGGTACCATCCCGTTTCGGGATGAGGAAATAACGGGAATAAAACCCCGCCTGACGGTTCTCCCTCCCCACCTCCCGGATGGCCTTCTTCTCGAGGAGAGAGGAGACCTCTGAACGCATAGCCCCTCTGTGCTGCAGGTCTGTGATTACAAAAAATACAGTTCGGCTGCAGCATGGACTGCGACAACCACAGGTGGCGTCTGACCGTCCAGAGGCTCGACATGGCTTTTCCCGCCGCCTCGGCCTGCTCTCTCATTAGTTTAGAGAGAAGTGAGGAGACCTGTTGCAGCTCCAACAGCAGGTCGTCACTGCACCCCTCCTTCAACCGCTGAATCAGATGGCGTTGATACAGGGACAATATGGCCCCCGTATTGCCAAGCTGAGTCTGGACCGCCATGGCACCATGCATTTTGGTGAGTAGTGCGTCCATTGTCCTGCAGTTTTTACTGGGGCAGCTACTTCTCCCGAGCAAAGATTGCGATGGCGACACCAAAGCCGCTAAAGCCTGGTCCACCGGAGGTAAAGGCCCACAGCCAATCCTCTCACGGTTGTGAACCGCCCCTAGGCGTCTACAGAGCCCAGACCAGCGACCTGACGGCGACTGGAATTGCTTCTGGAGCACCTCCTCAAAGTCCGAGAGGAGAGGGACGAGGAAGCGCGTGGAACGACTCCCCTCCGCGTCATCGAACCGGGAGGGGGGAGGCCCCTGGTCAGATGGCAGCTCTATGCCTAATGCCGCTGCCGCCCTGCTCACAATCTCCTGGAGGAGAGGGGGTGGCTCCGCCCGTTCCTCCACGACCGTTTGCTCCCCCAATGGGAAGGCATAACTGTCTGAGGGCTCCAGGCTCAACACATCGACCTCACCGTCCAACTCTGAGTCAGATGGGCGGCCCCTCTCTGCCCCCACCGATAACATAGCTGGGGGCCGAGGAGTGGGAGGCTTGTCAAACCAGCCCTGTGATCGCACGTGCCCCGACAGAAGCCCACCACTAGGGGGCAAAGGGGGACACAAGTCGGCTGAGCTCTGTGCTGCTGGAGCCACAGTCCTAGAGCGCTTGGCCGACTGCAGTCCATGCACAGGTGTGGGCGGCTGTGCCCTAAACACATGGCATCGGGCCTCCCTCAGTCTCACCGATAAGCAAAAACAGCTCATACAGGAGGATGGGTCATCCCTTGCCATAAATGCATGATCGCTGCCCAGGCACATCACACAGTAATCATGGCCGTCCTCTGCAGGCATTCTCGTATCGCAGCCCCTGCAGGGAGGTCCCTCTCGGCTTGCCATACTGACGTAGCAGGCAAACCAGGAAGTGATCTCGCACGCTGTGTTTTGTTTTTAGCCGAAGCAGCTAACAGTTGCTACTCCTCTTTTCTTCGCGCTGTCAGAAGACACAGCAGCGAGCCTACACACACAAACACACACACTGGAGGACACGCAGATGCGGAAGCCGGACAGCCAGCAATACACCTCGAGTCGCTCCAGCGCCAGGCGGAGAGGGGACGCCGCACCACGCCCGCCGACCAGGTCGGCTTCGGGGGTGGACTGTACCTGGGCGCGTTAGCAGAGCGGATCGTGCAATACGCCCTACGGTACCCCTTCGCCAATTCTACTACTGAGAATAAAGGGCAGACAAGCGATCCCGAGAGGGGTCCGAAGACTCTCGACTCCTACTCCCACACACGGTAAGCGCTAATCTCCCTCACACGTCTGTCTCTCACGTCTCCTACTGCCAGAGTGGAAATCAATGAATCGGTGATTGCATGCACACCTGGGGCTTTTAAGCCCGTGCATGGGCCACGTAGTGGTGTGTCTTAAAGAAATATCCACGTCAACTGTCCCAGTGGGATCAGTCCCCGTACATATGGAATATGTAACTGGGTGGAGAGATAGTCTCGATACGATAGAGAATGTCTTTTCCCCCTGAGGCAGTAATATCTATTTTGTCTTTCATATAGTTACTAAGCCACAGTAATAGTGTGGTTACATAAGAATGTAACCATAAAGTCTTTTAATTTATTATTTTTTTTATATGGAAATTAGTCAAACAATCGTAATTTGGCCAGCATTAAAATTTCAAATTTTCTAACAGTAAGAACAAATGTCTCTCAGAATCAAATGCTGCAAATTTGAATAATTAAATAATTATAATTTAATTCCTGCTTGCAGACCTTATTTTTTTCCCGTCAAACTAAACATAATAAATGACCGCGCTCTGTCGAGCTTTTATTTTGAAAGTCAGCTGTACCTGTAGTTGGTGTCACGTGCTGGAAACTCGTCGTCTCCACTTCTGGTTTTCCCGAGTAATAACATAAACAGTTTAGTGTTTAATGAGTGTTAACGGTGGTATTTTTGGTTAGGCTTTAATGTTTTAAATCTCCAGCTTTTCACCCATCATGGTTGCACCACTTTGTGCTGCGGTTGTGGTTGTTCTTTCTGCTTTTTTTCCGGGCATTGGTGAGTAAAGATTGTATTCCTAATGTGAGTGATTTTTGCGTTTTAGCAGCATCTCATGCACTGCTAAAGCTGTGTACGGGTTTTAATGAAGCCATACACTAATATGGCCTTATTAAAACCAACTGTGTAAGATATTTCTGCTTAAAATGTGAAAATTACAAGTTTTCCTTGAACGCATCTTCCCACGCGACCCAACTCCGTCACTAGTCCTTTTTATTCGTAAAAAAACAATGTATTTTGATTTAATTAAACTGTTTTTTTCCCCCTGTTTGTTTTACGCACACACATTCAGTGAATGATTATCTGATTATATTTCTAGACTTTTATCATGTTAATGCTCCATTTGAAAGTAATTGTCATTTTTATGCTGGTTATGGTGTTTGTAGGTACTGATAAATGATGTGTGTGCTCATACAGTTACTTTTTAAACCACACTGCTGCTATATTATTAATGATTTTTTTAAAATCATAAATCACTTTATCAACTTCCTATTGCGAAGCCTGTTCACATAGATCACGTGTCAAACTCTAGGCCCGGGGGCCAAATCCGGCCTTTTAGAGCATCCAGTTTGGCCCACAAGAGAAAGCAAAAATGACAGAGAAATCATAGAACATTGTGTAAAATACAGAACAATTCCCTTCACAAAGTCAATGAAACTCTACAATATTTCATGTTTGCATGTTCATGTGGAATTGTTTGTTTTGTTTTTTTCTTAAGAATTTTATATTTCGATAAACGCTATGAGATGATTATTGAGTTGAATATTTGCCAGGGCTCACAGTTTTCCCGTCCTTATATCACATGATGGCAGTCAATTTTAATCTCAAGTTGTTGAAAGAACCTGAAATATTCCACAGATTTTTCCCCAAAATTAAATAAAAATTTCAAATTCAAATTACTCACAAAATCAAGGACATTAAGTGAAAATCCTGATATCTGTCACTTATTGCTTGTATATTGTTGGTACTTTACTTACCTTCTATGTTATTTATGCGTGGAACTGGGGATGTCCCGATACATTTATTTATTTATTTTTTTTTCATTTCCGATATGATACCGATATTGGAGCCTTGCATATCAGCCGATCCTGATATTGATCCGGTACAATATCAGCATGAATCATACATACTTTTTTTTTTTTTTTAAATAAAAAAATAACACTCATTTTGTAGTGTAGAATGTTAGAAAAGGCTTGATCAAGTGATGTTCCTCAAACAGAGAACAATAGTCAGTAACAGTAGGTATGAGATAAACTGACTGATTATTAACCAATTGGTTACATACATTTTAACCTTCAATATAATATCTATAGTACTATACAATTGAATAAAAAAATGAATTATAAATAAATAATAACAATTGGAAATTTGAATCTGATATTTGTTTTCAGGCTGATATCAGACCGATATCGGATCGGGACACCCCTACGTGGAAGTGCGAACTTTGGCACAATAACATTGAATATGCTTGTTTTCCTCCCTACAATCTACGGCCCACTTGCGATCCAACAGGTCCTTGTTTGGCCCATGAACTAACGTGAGTTTGACCCCCCCTGACGTATAGCTTCTGTGTGCTCCTATTGGTTAGATGGGAGCCTGCTCTTTGCCTCGTACTATGGCGACCACATGGTGCTGCAGAAGTCTCCACAGAGAGCTGTGGTGTGGGGTTATGGACCTGAGGGTGCAAAGATCACTGTGTCTCTGTCAGGACCAGTAAACCAGGAAGCTTCACCAGTCACTGTGACCAAAGGTAAATTAAATCAAATCAGGATTTAGTCTGACGTCCTCAAAAATCCTAAATCTGAGTCACTGATTAACCTTTTTCTTTGAGTAATAATGGATAGTAGAGCTGATGAACATGAAACTTCCCCCAGTTCTGGTGACACTTATCTAATTTGACCATGTTTACAGGCATCTGGAAAGTCACCCTTGACCCTGTTGATGCTGGAGGTCCTTACACAGTGAACGTATCTTCTACAAACTATACAGCCATTCTGAAAGATGTGCTTTTTGGAGACATTTGGGTGTGTGGAGGGCAGAGCAACATGCTCTTTCAAACTTCACAGGTAAAGTTTACAGTCAGTGGAATGAATACTTGAGCTTATATTCATCAGTTGTGTCATTATTTAAATTTTGGTGTTCTGGGTTGTGAGCAGGGTTAGGGTCAATTACATTTTTCCATTATAACTACGTTTTCAATTACCCGTGTTCAATTGCGATTACAGTTACCAGCATTTTTTCCCAGTTACAATTAAATTACAATTCTCTGAAAGTCCATTGCAATTACGTTCTCAATTACGAAAGTTCAATTACAATTAATCACGATTACTGAGCATGAAATAAATAACCTAATAAAAGTGAACCTTACTGTTAGCGTCTCTTATGATAACAGGTCCTAAATCAGCTGTAAAATACAATAAAAATCAATATCTATCATCTAATTTCTTTCCTATTTATTAGTTACCATGTTAGGCTTCCTAATCAATGGAAATATAGATTTTAATATTTTTGATGTGGGCATCTGAGCGTTTTTTGTCTGTGCACCCCTAGAATTCAATTTTTTTAAATGATAAAATGTGGGATTGCTTGATATTAATCATATTAATAATAATTGTTAACTACATACAGTATGAGTAGAACTGTTAAATTATATTGACAATTTTTATATAATTTTCATGGCAATTACAAATACAAGTCAATTATCTAAAGTAAATTACAATTTAATTACAACAACATTTTTAACTTCACAATTACAATTGTAATTGTAGTTATTTATCAATTACACGATTGCAATTTTAATTGAACCCAACCCTGGTTGTGAGTGATTTTTCCCTTTAGAGTATTAGTGCTTGAGAGTTTGAATGCCTTTCTTCATTGACAATAACGATAATTAACTCTAAACAAAACACAAAGAAAGTAATAATGAGAAAACCTAAAAATGTAGCAGAAATTAATAGAGAATTAAATTTAGACTGCATTAGATATGTGACCGGGAACTAAATGTTACAGTTAGGGATGTTACGATTCGATTTACAACACTGGGTTCACGATACGATTCTCTCATGATTTATTTTACAAAATGGGACTGTAGACAAATGATGAATGAAAAATTTTCCTTTATTTTTTTGGGGAAAAAACTAGAAAATACTGTACTATTTTCCTTTTATTTTTGTCAAAAGAATCCCTTGATAAACTATTCAAAACAATGCAATTTAAAAATAAATCTATAATAATTTTGTTCTGGTTCTTTAGTAAACAATGCAAACTGCATACTAGTTCTTTCTCTTTTTAAAAGTGAAACTGAAATTGTATTTTGCGCTTTGACAATTGGACTTAAAAAAAAAAACAGTCTCCACTGTATTTATGTCAGATATTTGTTTGACAAGCAGAGGGCGCTGGTTACCCAGTGATCGGTTGGCATGCAGTTATTCTAGCAGTGAAGAAGAGATTCTATGCGCTAGCAGACAGAGCTAATAGAAAAATGTGACTTTTACAGATATTCACGTACAATTACAGATATTCTTTCGGTGCTAAAGGGGTAAGGAATCATTTATGAACATGTTTAAGAGTAGAAGGCGGCCAGAAAGAAAGTAGTAGCAAATTCCGCCCGCTACCTCAGCATTTGGACAAGAGAAGGATAGATATATAATATATATCTATATGTATATGCTGTTTAAAAAAAGTACTGCGATTCAATTTTCAGAGAATCGATGTGAACCGTGATACCTATGAATTGATTTTTAACTGCCTTACGATTAATCGTTACATCCCTAGTTACGGTGGAACTAAAGTGCACAATATGATTTACGTCGAAATGTACTTCACATGGAGCAGAACAATAAACAAACTTTTTAGGACAAATAGAGGATTTTCACGACGTGTCATCAACCCGGAAGTCGCCATTTTGGCAGCAGCAAAACAAACCGCATGCACACAAGCAAATCCTGAATTTTGAGAGGAAATGGTGAATTATTGCGATGGATAAACCACAGAAAAGCTCCTCAAAATGCGTTATCGAAGTAAAGGCATACAGGGAAGGACTTGGTCCGCAGAAAAGGGCACGATATTTGGAAAAGTTAGACTTTATTGGTGGTGCAGATCCATTTGAGTCAGCTCCCTCATTTTGGATCAAGATCCGGAGAGTCTTCCGTCTATTATACTGTTTATCCTGATATCGTCATCTACCTGGTTTTCGCCAAACCCATACGCAGCGTAAGACTTTAAATTTTATAAAAGTTTGCAGGTCTATAACCAGATGTTGTGTGGATCAAGTCATCAACAGATGTGACGTGAAGGCCAAAGTAAGTAATGTAATAACGGTAAAAGTTCAGACCTTTTACCTGGAAAACAATTAGAAATACAGCACATTTTAGCTCTACATTTTAACAACTGTGTTGCTATTGTAGCAGGCTATTAAATGTATTTATATAAAGCCAGTGCCACATGCATTTATGTGAATTTTATTATCATAATCACACTAGAAAATTAGTTCAGCGCCGCTGCTATCAACAATTCACTCACTTGACAAGAAATGGGCCGAACAAATTTGGATGTTGTCCAGATTTGTGTCGCAGATCCTGTTTAGCTTCGCTAGCCACTAGCGCCTTCTTTCCTCTGATCATTTTTGACATTATTCTCCCTGATTTGTTATAACTTTTGGCACTCTATAAAACTCCAAATGTTTTTTATGGTCTGTCCGATTGGTACAGCCAAAAATACGGCAATAATTCATTGTTTCCTCTCGAAATTCAGGATTTGCTGGTGTGCGTGCTGTTTGTTTTGCTGCTGCAATATTGGAAATATGGCAACTTCCAGGTTGATACTGTTACTTTTCCCCTGTTAGTTAAGTAAATGTGAAAAAAATGTACCGGTAATTTGTCAGGATTATTTGAGGGGTAATGGGCACAGGTGGGGCTTGAACGTTCACCTTCGTGGCAGCTGGTCAAAAATAAAAAAATACTTAATGTCTGTCATGTTGGACTTGTCTTTTATTTTGAACTATACTTTTTTTTTTTTGACAGGCATCCTGTGAAATGCATGATGCATAGGAAAATATATAGGTTTATGTTTTAAAAAAAGATTATAAGTGTGTTTTCAACAGCTACAGTGGATATAAAAAGTATACACACCTCTGTTCTAATGCCAGGTTTTTGTGATGTAAAAAAAAAAATGACACCAAGATAATTAATTTCACAACTTTTTCCACCTTTAATGTGATTTATAACCTGTACAATGCAATTGAAAAACAAACTGAAATCTTTCAGAGAGGTGAAGTAAAAATAAAAAACTGAGAGAATGACGTTGCAAAAGTCTGCACACCCTTTTATAACTGGGGACGGGGCTGAATAAATCCTAAATAAAAAAAAAATATTTTTGAAAAACTAAATGTGGTTAGTTGAATTCTAAAAAAAAAAAAAAAAAAAAAAGTGGGTCAAAATTGAATGACCGTAGTAAAATGTGGGACCCAGGGTGAGATCAGTTGAGAACCCCTGACTTAAAGCGTGTGGTTTACTACGATGGTAAATCTATTGCATTTTGTACCAATTCACATGAATAATGTTCAATTCATTGATTTTTTACACAAAACACAGGCATCTCAGATGCTCTATTCCTATCCAACGAACAAAGCAGGACATTTTTAGTGTTTCTCTGAATCTCTGAAATATGATGAATGATTCTCTTAGATGTTCAACGCTTCAGAAGAGCTGGCCCTGGCAGCAAAGTATCCTCACGTGAGACCTTTCATGGCAGCTTTAAAAGAGAGTGAAACTGAGCTGCCTGACCTGGTTGAAGTGAAGCTTCCCTGGTTTGTGGCCAGAGCTGGTAAGATGATGCCCTTTTCTTCTTCATTGATTGATTATTTACCTATTTTTATGTAACATATTTGGAGTTATTCACTATAAATTCCTCTTTATCTGTCACTTTCACTGTGAAAGAGCTGTTCCATGTCAGGTAACAACTCAAAATTATCAACTGTGCATCTGCAGGTGTGGGGATGTAAGGTCACACATGGTTAGACACGGACAGACAAGTTTTACACAGCTAAAAGAGCGTGGGGTCAAATTGACCCCAGAGGAACACCAATGCGTGCAATATGCGTTCAGCACAATGAAAAAATAAAATATCATCATGATGATTTTATGCTTAATTAATTGTACCCATCAAATTAGGAAAATTTATGAAATATGATTTAAAAAAAAAAAAAAAGTCTGTTATTACTTTATGAATGATGAACATTGAATGGGGGTCAAATTGACCCCAAGGATAATAGGAGGGTTAAACTTTCTGCTTCCCGATGATTGGGCTTACGCTTGTTTTTTTTAAACTTTACAGACGTACTGTCGGAGTTTTCGGCTGTGTGCTGGCTTTTTGGACGTTATCTGTATGACACCATGAAGTATCCCATTGGACTGGTGGAATCGTGTTGGGGAGGAACCCCTGTGGAAACCTGGTCCTCCTCTCGAGCTCTGCATATGTGTGACCTGGACAAGCTTGAAGGGTGATGACACAAACAAAGACAATGTTTCTATGCTAATTAGCCTAATGCTAATTGAATTCCTGCTGTCCCACCCTTTCAGTCCACACAACAATTCCTTGTTATGGAACGCAATGATCCACCCACTGCTCAACATGACCATCTATGGAGCCATCTGGTACCAAGGTGAATCTACACACGTGCTAAACAAATGCTTAGGTACACAACATACACTACGTGTGTAAAGTCATTTCGCTCTTTCAGGTGAAGCAAACACAGAGTATCATCAGGACAAGTATAACTGTTCCTTCCCCGCTATGATTGATGACTGGAGGATGGCCTTTCACCAGGGCTCTGGAGGACAGACAGCAGCCGACTTCCCCTTTGGATTTGTCCAGGTGTGTCACACATCATCTCGTCACCCTCATAACAAAAGTATCAAAGTAATTTTTTTACCCAGTTTTAGATTGTATGTCTACTTCATCTTTTTTTATTAAAGCTAGGGTTGGCGATTTTCTCCAGATACACTTTTTAAGTTTTTGGTTGAAATTTTCTTTATGTCCTTATAGAAATTAAGATCTTAAGTGCTCTGAAAAAGGGACGAAGAAAATCCATCATCTGTAGCAGCTGTAAACCTGTAATAACTTCGACCAATGGAAAAAAACTAACAATTTTTTTAACCAATCACGTCTCCCTGTCTCCCTGCTTGTTCTCGATCCCTCGCATGCACAAGCTTTCACTGAAAGCGCGTCACCGCTGACAGAGTTAAAACAAAGTTTTTGGTCATGTTTTTAACATATATAACGGTAAAGTTTATTGTTTACTTATTGCTAAATGAGACATGAGACAACAAAGTTTTTACACAATACAAACGATGAGCTGAGCTCCTCTTCTGCGGCAGCTGTGCGCGTGCATGTGAGTGAGACGGAGCACAGAGGGAAGGGGCGAGGGGGGGTAAAGGCGGAGCAGTTGGGGAGGCTACATTCATAATCATGCTAGCTTTTGAAAATCGCCTACCCTACCTTTAAATTCACTATTCCTGTAGTTAATATATGGAAGAGAAGGAAGTGACATAGCAGCTTAACACTCCCGTGTTTGAAGCAGCTGAATTACTCAGCGCTTCAGGCTGTGTGTTTATCGCAGCAGCAGCAGCAGTGGAGACGGACTCACAATCACAATAGCCACTTAGTCATGTGGTTTACTGTAATGTGCAGTTTTTTGGCTGAAAACAATAACAGTGTTTGGATAGCAAAAAGAAAATCGCTTTGGTGATCACTGATCTGCCTCGCAAGAGCAAAGCATGAAGTCAGCGTCTACAGACACGCCTATTCATGAATATGCATAAGTAGGCCCCAAAACAGCCCGTTTTTAGAACTGCTCAAAATCACTTTTCAGAGGCTAAAACTCTGGAAAACAGGCAAGTTTGTGAAAATAAACCTCAAATACTATGTTGTTGGGGTTCTTAGAACAAATGGAGATGGGTGAAAACTAGCATGACATGGGACCTTGAAATAAAGAAGTAATCTCAAATACTAATAAATAATAATAATCAAAATCCAGATGTTTAAGGAAGAAACAAGAAAAAGAACCTTTACATAAAAATGGGTATAAAAGGGATCAAGTAAACAAGCTCGTGGTTTGAGTTTGTGACAGTGGGCTGGGGTAAATATAAAAACAGATTTTTATCCTTTGAGCAAAGGCCTTTGAACCCTCACGTACTTCCCTAGAGCTGCTCCTGAGAGACGGGTTAACAGTGATTTCACGCTCTGTATGTATGCCTATGCAAATGATGTGATGAAGTGAATTCTCAAACTCAAAGATGTGTTTAAATCCTTTCTCTCCTGTGTAGTTATCCACCAACAACAAAAAGAACATCGACGACGGCTTCCCAGAGCTCCGCTGGCACCAAACAGCAGACTTCGGATTTGTCCCAAATGCCAGGATGAAGAAAACCTTCATGGCTGTGGCTTTTGATTTACCAGATGAAAAATCTCCCTACGGCACGTAAGGATTTCGCTTAGATATTCACAGATTTATCTGAGAGCTTCTTTTTATATTTTTTTTTCTCATGTGCTACTTTTAAATATGTTGAGACTCTGCACATCTGTATGAAACCTCAAAATGACACATTACTCACCATCACTAGAGGCCCATCCCCGTTTTTTGGAAAAGTGAGAAACTAGACTAAGGCTACGTTCACATTGCAGGCAAAAGGGACCCAAATCACATTTTTTGGGGGGTCAAGTGACCATGTCAGATTTTTTTAGAAGCAGTGTGAACCCTCAAATCTAGCCCTTACTGTATCAGATTTTTTCAAATCAAATTTAGAACACAATGGCTACATTCACACTGCCAGTCCTTAATGCTCAATTCTGATCATTTGCTCAGATCCGATTTTTTGGTTTGACCGTTCACAGTTAAGTGTGATCTGTATCAGACTCCAGTGTGAACTGTTTGCGGCTCCGAACTGACCCACATGTGCATTTTTGCGTTTGTCTCAAAGTTTTTGTGCACTGGAGCCGTAGGATGAATGAACAGAATGAGAAGAAAGAAAGAGAGAGAGCCAAGTATTTCTGTTTTGGCTTATTGTGATGCTGATTAGCTTTTAAACGCAGACCAGTTATAGTATGAACCTTCAAGCTTTGACCCAAACCCAACAGGCATTCGGATATTTACTGTATCTCAGAGCCCGACCTGAAACCGACAGTTAAAACCTCCTTTTTTCCTCATACAAAATAACATATTTACGTTTGTTTAAGTGGTAAACCCGCTTTTATTAATAAACAACTGTTATTGTCAACATCAGATCAGTGCATGAAGTAACAATCGAACGTTAAACACAAACAGGCACAGTGTGCGCAAGAAATAGTGGATCTATTTACTAGGGATGTAACGATTCACTCAACTCCCGATACGATTCGATTCACGATACTGGGTTCACGATACGATTCTCTCACGATTTATCTTACAAAATGGGACTGTAGACAAATTTACTGTATTATTTTCCTTTTATATATATAAAAGAATCCCTTGATAAACTATTCAAAACAATGCAATTTAACTAAAAATAAATCTTGAATGAAATAAATAAAGGAATAATACAAATGAAAATTAAGCCTATTAATTTAAATTCTGGTTCTATAATAAACAATGCAAAACTGCATTATAGTTCTTTTTCTTTTTAAAAGTGCAACTGAAAATGTATTTTGTTCCTTAACTATTGGACTTTAAAAAAAAAACCAAACCGTGATTACACTGATTTATGCCATATTTGTTTGGACCAGCAGAGGGCGCTGGTAACCCAGTGGTCGGTTGGCATGCAGAAATTCTTGCAGTGAAGAAGAGAAGCTATGCTAGCAGACAGAACTAATTGAAAAACGTGACTTTTACAGATATTCAAGTAATATTACAGATATTCTTTCGGTGCTAAAGGGGCAATGAATCATTTATTAACATATTTAAGAGTAGAAGGCGGCCAGAAAGAAAGTATTAGCAGTCTCCGCCCGCCACCTACACTTGTACACTTTAAAAAAAGTACTGCGATTCAAATTTCAGAAAATCGATATCAACCGTGATACCTATGAATCGATTTTTAACTGCCTTACGATTAATCGTTACATCCCTACTATTTACATAATCCAGGTATCAAAGATATAGATAATCCATGTTGGATTGTATCAACAGTGGATGCTTCAAGCCTGTCCCTCTCATCTATGGTGAGCAGACCTGCTACAGCTGTTACCGTTAAGTGACATCAACGCATCAAATTCACTTTCACTGTTCACACTGAGTTTGTATTGAAAAAAATCAGATACGTAACGGATTTAGGACCACATATGAAAGTGACCTGGGTCGGATTTGAAAAAAATCAGAATTGTGTTTAACAGATCGGATACAGGTCGTATATGGGCAAAAAGATAGGATTTTATTAGCATTTGCCTGCTGTGTGAACGTAGCCTTTAATGTGGTCCCAAATCAGATACAGATCGGATTTTTTTCAAAGCGATCTCAGTGTGAACGGCTGAGGTAGATTTGATGCGCGTTTAATACGTTGGCGTCACTTTATAGTGACGCACGTCATCATTCTGCTCAGTGGGAGCTTTGCAAAAATAGATGATAGCAATGATGAAACAAGTCAATGGAGGGGCAGCGAGGTCTTGGGCGTAATGAGTACCAGTATATGGGGTGACACTTCCATACAAGCAAAGCTTGAAAGTTCATCCCACTGCACAAAAACTTTGAGACAAACGTGAAAATGCAAACTTCCTCCATGTTTATGTTTGTGCGACAGCGTGCATCATGTGGGTCAGTTTGGAGCCACAAGCAGTTCACACTTGAACTGCTACACAAATATTTCAATTGCGCTTAAAGGCTTGCAGTGTGAACGTAGTGAGTTTTCATGTTGTTGCACACGTGTCATTGTGTAGCTCAAGTTGCTTTTTCCATAAACATGCCTCTGGTTCACACAGAAAAGAGCTCAACGTTCATAACAGAATCATTTGACTTTGATATGTTACAGCCTTAGAGACCAAACCCCATCGCTGAAACTAGACATTAAGCCTTTTTTTTCATAAGTCGAGATGTTTTTTTCCTGCGCACACCAATTTTTGGAAGGCCTAAACTCATCTGTATCATATTTGATTGTTGATCTCATTTTTCAGGATCCATCCACGGGACAAGCAGGACGTAGCCCTCAGACTGTTACTGGGAGCCAGGGCTGTGGCTTATAATCAAAAGGATGTTCTTTTCCAGGGACCTTTCCCGCTACAAATTGAGTCTTCTCAAATGCAAATCAATGTTACCTACGACCAAATAGTTAACGTTGATTCATCTACAATAATCTTTGAGGTAAAGCTGTCAGATCACTCTGAATTAGTGCATCCAGTCAAAGGTTCAACCCACAATCAACCATTTTTTGTGTTTATTCCCATCAGATCTGCTGCTCAGAGACTGCAGCACCTTGTGGCAGTAATTCCCTCTGGGTTCCAGCTTCCATCATGAACTGGGGTCCATCCAATGTCCTGCTATCTACATCTTTGTGCAACTCGTCCTCGGTCGCTGCTCTTCGATATGCGTGGAAGGATTGGCCGTGTAACTTTAAAGCCTGTCCCATCTATGACGCCAGCAACACTTTACCTGCACCGCCTTTTGTTGCCCATCGACGCACAGGAGGAAGAAACCATGAAAACGAGCTCAAATAAACGCCGCAAAGTGCCAAACTCATGCATTGTTTTAGGATCTATTAGAATGTGTGTGAACAGTAGAGGCTGGGATTATAAATTGACACAGACATAATCCAAACGTTAAATTACGTTCTATGATAAACTACAGCAGGGGAGTCAAACTCATTTTAGTTCAGGGGACAAATATGGACCAAGACATTAATACAATCTAAGCAATAAGTGACAGATACTTAAATGTTATTTGATTTATTCATTTTTTTAACCATTTTTTTTTTTTTTATTTGGGGAGATTTTGAGAAAAAAATGTAATGAGAAATTGCAGGATTTTGGAAAAAATGTAGAGTTCTTCCAACAACATTTTACAACTGAATTATTTGGTCATTTACACAACGATTCATTTTCATTAGGTCCTGCGGGCCTTGAGTTTGACACGTGAACTATAGGGCAGTGGTTCCCAAACTAGGGTACTTGAACACCTCTCAGGAGGTACACAGAAACATTTGTAAGTTTTGTTTTTGAACATATTTTTGTTGTACATGCACACAGACTTTTTTTCTCCTCATCCATCAATAATACTTTGTGGTACAACACTTTAAAATACACCAAAAGGTGAAATTCAAATTCTAAAATGAGCAAAACATCAGAAATAAATAAATTAAAAGGCATAAATTCCAGTTTAGATGAGCGAGCAGACAAATAAATGATGTATAACATGAGCTAAGGGGTACATGTGATAAGAAATAAAAGTTAAGGGGTACAGGGGGCAATAAAGTTAGTGAAACACTTCTATAAGGTTATTGTGGCATTTTCAAAACTGAAAATTAACAAAAAAAAAGTTATTAAACCCCAGCCTTTCTGTGTAGGTTTAGCTTTGATTTTCATTTTATTTTTAATGTTTATTCTTTTTTTTGTTTTATCAAATATTTTCTTGCTGTTGAACTTAGATTATATTAGGGAATATGTTTTTTTTAACTGCACTGCTCTGAATGTGAAAAATTAAAGCTGGTGAAAGGTTGTAACATGTTTACGCTACAAGTCATGACTTTGTGAATTTGCACAAATGAATATCAAACTGATCGATATTTAATCAAAGCTGTTTGTGGAAAAGTGATTATTTGATTCACTCTTTGTTGATGCTTCACCTGGAAAATACAGTATACTTCAACTTTAAACAGCTTAGACTTTTTTTTTTATTTCTATTTCACACAATGGTTGGCATTATAGGAATTTATTAAATCCTGTTTGAAGGAATGAGTGTAACAACTGTTGGCTGCCAATGCACAGTTAATAAAGTCTACTTTGTAACAAGATGTTTGATACATGAATGTTAATACTTGCACTGATCTAACCAACAATCCTTCTGATAATAGCAGCCCAGCACATTGTGAGCTGCTTCATTCTGAGTCTAAAGTATTTCTGACTGTTTCATCGTCTACAGATGGATTTAGAATCTCAGGAGCTGAAAAAGGAGGTGGAAGGCTTCATGGTGAGGGAGGTCAGGTGGTGCTGATGAGATGAGCTGGGAGACTGTGGTGTCTGTCCTGAGGAAACACAAGCACAATGGTCAGGTTTGTGCTGAATCATCATAAGCCTTAATAATGCTTTAGATAATAACAATAACTATTTTCATTTTTAACATTAAAAACTTTATTTTTATCCCTTAGGATAGAAAAGTCACTTTTTTTTTTTTAGCAAACAAACACTTTCCTCTAAAGAAATGCTAATCTCTTTGGTGCTAACACTATCCGTACGGTTGCCGTATCAATATCGACATTCTATCCGTACGCAGCGTCCCTCATTGGCCAGTTCAGGTCACGTGACTAAGACTAAACCTAACCCTAACAATTGTTGCAATATAAGGTTATAACCTAACCCTAAGTTGCTACTTACGTGTACTTCGGTAAATGTACCAATAGCACCGAGGGTTGTCTGCACGGCAACCATACAAATAGACACTTTCTTCCTATTTAGGCTGTGTTCAAAATGTCATACTAATATACTACTCACACTAAGTTTGACGTCAAAATGAGTATGTAGTGCTTTCACATTATATAGTATGAAAAGATTGAGTACGCAAGAAATACATGTACCATGTATAATACATCGGGACATTTTTAAGTATGCACGGTGGGCTAGTCATACTCAACTGTCCCATGATGCATTGTGAGCGGAATGTAAAATCATCCTGGGACTGGCTTCAAGCTAAAAGCAAACACTCCTTTTTCAAACCATAGTTACATTCGTAACTCTTCGTTCTATTTCATCCCTGCTGACCGCCAGAGGCGGTGCTTTAAGCACTGAATGATTTATACCAGAAAAGTCACGAAGAATCCTGCTTACCACCCTTCAGTGTGTAGGGTCAGAGGACTCTGGCCGAAGAACCACAGCCAATGGATGGGGTGTGGCTACATTCACCCTGTAGAATCTGGAGAAAGTGCCAGGCGACGCCCATGAGGCCGCAGCACAGATGTCCTCCAGGGGCACTCCCCTCAGGGCAGCCCATGACGTAGCAACACTCCTGGTAGAGTGGCACCGCACACCAGATGGGATGAGACGGTTACTTGCCCGATATGCATGGGCAATCGCATCGACAATCCAGTTGGACAGGCGCTGCTTGGAGACAGCACCACCCCTGTTAGGGCCACCATAACAAAGAAAGAGCTGATCAGACCCCCGAAAACCTACAGTAGCTGCAATGTAGGTTTCCAGGGCGCGCACTGGGCACAACAGGTCAGACTGAACCTCTGGCTCCACGGAAGAAGGGTTGAACCGTGCCAGCCGAATGGGCTGGTTGAGGTGAGCGCGGGACAGCACTTTAGGGAGAAAAGCTGTGTTCGGCCACAGAGTGACACCCGAGCCGTCCAAATTCCACCTCAGACATGTGTCGCTGATTGACAGGGCGTGCAGCTCACTGACACGCTTTGCGGAGGAAATGGCCAGAAGGAACGCAGTCTTAAGGGTAACCCACTTCAGCGCTGCTCGTGCCAAGGGCTCAAACGGTGGAAGGCGCAATGCCTCCAGCACCAGGGGAAGATCCCATGCTGGAGTCCTTGTGGCTCTCGGAGGATGCAACCTCCAAGCTCCTCTCAAAAAAAGGGACACCAGCTTGTGGCTACCAATCGTGCCATTGTCGACCATTACATGTCTGCAAGATATTGCTGCGACATAGACTCTCAGCGTTGAATGAGAAAGCCCTTTGTCCAGAAGGGACTGGAGAAAGTCCAGAATAGCTGGCACAGGGCAGTGCACAGGGTCCACCTCCCGCCTTGTACACCAGTCGGAAAACAGTTTCCATCTGTTCTCATACTGGAGGAGAGTAGACGGCGCTCTTGCATTCATTATAGTATATCTAACTGGGTCGGCACAGACGCTTAGGAGCGTCTCGGGCCCCCCAGTGGCCAAACGCACAGTTGAAGGAGTTGCGGATTGGGGTGCCAAATCCGCCCGGCCAGTTGGGACAGGAGATCCCTCCTGTCGGGAAGGCGCCACGGTGCGCTGCGACAGAGGCTGTGCAGCAGCGGGAACCAGCTCCTTCCTGGCCAGAAGGGTGCTACAAGCAGGATCCTGTGGCCCTCCTGAAGGACCCTGTGGAGTACCAGCTGAATCAGAGGAAACGGAGGGAAGGCATACAGGAGGCCATCCGGCCAAGGATGAGCCAATGCGTCCTGGCCAAGAGGACTGGTTGTCTCGGCTAAGGAGAACCACAGAAGTCAGTGGGTCGACTGCTCCGAAGCAAAGAGGTCCACCTCTGCCCTGCCGAATATGCTCCATATAATGTTCGTTACCTCCGGGTGGAGGTGCCACTCCCCCGACGGAGGTTTCCGACGGGAGAGGAAGTCCGCCAAGTGGTTCTGCTCTCCCGGTATATGCATTGCTCGTATACTGATCAAGCGGGGGGTTGCCCATGTGAGGAGCTCCCTTGCCACTTCCAGCAGCCGTGCAGACTTGGTACCGCCCTGATGGTTTATGTGATACACTGTAGACGTGTTGTCTGACCGCACAAGGACATGCTTGTCCCTCAGATGCGGCAAGAAGTGCTTGAGAGCTAGGTGAACCGCACGCAGCTCCAACACATTGATGTGTGCACCTTGGTCTTCCACAGGCCAACGCCCCTGGGCCGTCCTGCTCTGCCACACCGCACCCCATCCTGAAGGGGATGCGTCTGTGGTAACGGCCTCCCTGCGAGATGGAACGGAGCCTATAGGAACGCCTCTGAGCAAGTAAGCCCTGTCCCTCCACAGAGCCAGGGCGCAAAGACACTGTTGTGAGACCTTGAGCCTCCTGCTCCTGTGCCGCTTGGCATCCAAGTGAAAACTGTTCACCCACCTCTGCAGTGGGCGCAGCGACAGCAAGCCCAGAGGGACTACCCCTGAGACTGACGTTAGCTTGCCCAAAAGACGGAGGAAAGAAACATAGGTCAGCCAGCGGCCCTCCCTGAATAAGGCGAGCTGGCGAAAAATACCGTCCACACGGTGGGGGGAGGGTTTTGCCGTCATAGTTACACTGTTCATTAAAACCCCAATAAAAGTTGTGACCCGGGATGGCACCAGGCAACTTTTTTCCACATTCACCTTGAGTCCAAGTCGAGCCACATGGGACAGGAGATGCTCTGTGTCTTGTGACGCCTGGACCCGGGATGGAGCACAGATCAGCCAGTCGTCCAGGTATGGGAGAACCTTCAAGCCCCGAGACTGTAGAGGTGCTAGGGCTGCAGACACACACCTTGTGAAGACCCTTGGGGAGAGAGAGAGGCCGAAGGGCAGCACCCTGAACTGCCAGCGGCGGCCGCGGTATGCGAAGCGCAGAAACTGCCTGTGTTGCTGAGCAATTGGGACGTGAAAGTACGCGTCCTTGAGGTCTATTGATGTGAAGCAGTCCCCATGAGCCACCGTTCTGAGGACATCTGCTGTGGTCAGCATGTGAAAAGGTATGACCTTCAGAAATTTGTTCAACCCTCTGAGGTCTAGGATTGGGCGGAATCCGCCTGTCTTTTTTTTCACTAAAAAGTACGTTGAGTAGAACCCCCGGTGATCTGACCCAGGGTCTACAGGCTCGATGGCGCCCTTGGCCAGGAGGGCAGACAGCTCCTGGTCCAATGCGAGAACCTTTGCCGGGTCGCTGATGGATGTCATTCTGACCCGGCCGGATGTGGGGGGCCGACGGCGAAATTGAAGTTTGTACCCGTAGGTTAGGGTGGCGACCACCCACGGGTCTGAAGCATGAGTAGCCCACTGTTGGAGCTGCTGATGCGAAAAAAGTCCGACCGCCGGCCCCAAAGCCTCAATCTCTGCCCCCCCGGCCCCTCGGGGCCCTAGTGGGAGGGCGGAAGGGCTCTGGAGCTCGAAATTGTCTGGGGGGCAGGCGAGCAGAGCCCCGAAAATCCCGGACTGGTCTCCGTGCGGGACGCTGGGCATCACGACGACCAGTGGAGTGAGTTGTCGACGGCATGTGGCTGCGAAAAACCGCTGGGGGGCCCCTCAGCCTGCCGGCCGGGGGTCTATCAGGAGGAGGCATCCGGCTAAGCCCGACAAGCTGCTGCCTGGTCTGCCCCGCCTGGATGGTCCGTTCCAGCGCTTCCTGGGCTGCTGGACCAAATATCACCCCAGGTTCGACCGGGAGGCTGCGCAGCATTCTCCTGGTTGCCTCCGTTAAGTTTGACTGAGACAGCCAAACCTGATGACGAGCTTGGACTAAGATGGACATTATTCGCCCAAGCTCTCTGGACATGAGCCCAAAAGCCTCCAATGAGGCATCACAGAAGGTGACCGCATCGGCATGTACACCACCCTCCTGCAGTGAGGCTGAGAGGGCCAACATGAGGTGTGATAGGGAGTTTCCCATGCGATCAGCGCGTGCTCCAGCATCATAAGCCCTCGTGAGAAGGTCATCGGTTATTCGACACTGGGGTCGAGGACACCTAGCATCCCTTCGAAGTGCTTCATCTGGGGGCACAATAAGAGAAGCGATGGCAGGCTCGATGGGCGGAGTGCGATCCAGTCCGGCCCCCGCTGCATCATGCATGGCTGCCAGGGTCCGCCCATCTGCAGAGAGACGGGAGCAAGCCTTACTGTCCCTCCAACAGGACTGCAACTCCCTCAGATAATCCTCTGAATGAGGAATAGCGAAAGCTGTGGGGGCAGGCCTGCGCCTGAAGAAGGCGCTTGCAGATGCTGCCTCTGCCTGCTGTGGGACAACTGTGTGCAGCCGCTGTAGAGCCAGGCGCATGACAGCGCGCATGGAGTTGTCTTCCACCTCGGCCCCCGAACTGTGATCCGAGGAGTGGGAGCCCTGCTCAGACACCTGGGATCCGACATCCAAATTCTCCCCATAATCACAGAAATGGCTAGCAGAAGCAGCCAAAGAGAGTGTATCCTCCTCGGGCAACAGCGTTGGCATTGGGGGAGAGAGTGCCGCATCAGCCACCAGGGGAATAACAGGCTGGCTGTCGGCCAGCAGGGATCTCATCTGAGCCAATTCAGCAGACAGCTGCTCAACTTTAGATGATAACCCACTGTGGTCAGACTTCGTTCTCTTCCTGGAGGGGGCAGCTGCCGCAGCCACTGCCCGCCTCTTGGAGCGTGTCTGACGGGTCTGAGGTGGCTGGCCTGGGGGGAGGTCGACTACGGCAACTGAGCCTTCCACCCCTGCCAACCTGGCAACCCTGGCCGCCCGAGGCAAGTAGCTGCAGTTCATGCAGGGATTGCCTGACAGCGCCTCACCCAGGTGCTCAGGGCCAAGGCATGTGGGGCATAGGTCGTGGCCATCTTCTGGCTGTAAAGAAACCCCACAAGATGTGCAAATATGTGAGCCATCCATCGTAGCTTAACTGAGAAGTCACTGATTTCAACACAGGTATTCAACAAAGGGAGGGGGCGCGCACGCCGCCTTTCTGGTACCACCCTGCACTCCTTGGCTTAGCCTGAGCGCGGATACCGTAGGTTGGGCGAGTATAGGGACCGTATACTGGGGAAGGGAGCGCGCACGCTGCCTGCACAGTAGAGGCCCAATATACTAAATAAAAAAAAACCACTGCACTGTGGTCCTCACCCAGACTGGGCTCTTTTAACAGAAGATGACACTAGCTTAGCCGGTAATGCTAATGCAAACAAATCCATGCTGGGCTCCGGGCGTGCGCACACAACCCACCAGCAAACAAATAAAGTCGGCTAACTTAAATTTCGGGAGTAGGCTGCTCAAATGCAGCCTTCACCGACCATCTCTTTCATTTTTTATAAAGACAACCGTTGATCTGCCGAATAAGCGGCTACTTACCTTGTCAGCGTGTGTCGTCGGGACCAAACACAAACCATATGCTGGGGGGAGGCGGCGCTAACGCGGCCTGTGCCAACAGAGGTTGCTAATGGGTGAAGCCTCCGCTACCCAAACACTCACCGTCGCAGCTCCTGGAGGGCAAATGCACGCTGCTCCGACCTACCACAGTCACGGAGCTACTAGCGACGGCAGCTGTATGCACAGTATTCCAGTAACTGCGCGCGAGAAGAAAAAAAGGAAAGTACCCTGGAGTGACACCGGAAGATATAAACTTCCTCTGGGTCATCCAGGGGTCACTGGTGACATTGTTGGTATACATATTCGCACTGCGCATGCGCGAAGGGGAATATTCAGTGCTTAAAGCACCGCCCCTGGCGGTCAGCAGGGATGAAATAGAACACAGCTTTAGTCTTTATTCAAAGGTCACATTCCATCAGAAAGCACTGAAGACACAGTATGTTGTTGATGTAACCAACCTGGAATGTGCTCAGTTTTAATTTTCTCTTCGAAACCTTGATGTCTGTGGTAAGCATCAAAGTTGACGGAGGCGTCGTCCTCTGAGAGGCTGTGAGGGACGTGACCGTCTCCAGGGCGACACACCTCAAAACGAATCCATCTGTAGCTAAAATAAAACAAAAACAACATGAAAAGAAGCCTTATTTTGGAACAAATGCACTAAACACACGCATTTTAAATGTACTTAATATGAACATAAAGCATTTTTAAAACGTAAAAGTGAAAAAAAACAGATCGATTACATAAAATCTGACTGAATTCTCCCTAAAAAAAGCTAAAAATGTATCTCAAGCTTCTTATGCTAAACAAACATAACTGAATAAAAAAAATAAATAGGAAAAAAAGTCTGAGGATATACATTTGCTTTTGTTCCATGTTACTGTGTAATACAGTGTTTTTCAACCTTAGGGTTATGACCCCATATTGGGTCACCTTGAATGTCTAGAAATTGATCAATTTAATTACTAAATAAAAACATGTTTTTTTAATTATGATTATTTTTCCAATTAAAACAACACAGTTTTAAACAATTGTATTCTATACTTTTACTTTCTCAAATATAAATATAGTTTAAATCAGAATCAGAACAGTTTGAATAGATGGTGCAAAAAGACAAACCAGAAACCTATAATAATAATAATAATAATAAATATAAATAAAATGCAGTACAGAGTAAATTAAATAAATAAATATTTGATGCCCAAGGCAAGAGTGCACTTTGACATGTGAAGTGATTTTAAAGGGTTTGTTTTATGTTTATTACACTTATTAAAATTATAAATTAAAAAAAAAAATGGGGGGTGCAATTTGGCACCCGAGACGGCCGCCTGGGTTGCCTGGCAGGGAGGCTGGCCCTGGTTAGGGGCCACTAGTGTAATAGCTTATCTGGTTTAAACCAGTTGCTCCAATGAATGAACAGGAACCTGTTTTCACCACATTGATGCATTTCCACTGAAATCCATAATTAGTGAGCAGAGCATATTTACCTGCTACATTTACGAGCCCCGGGACAGCTCTGGATCAGATTCTGGATGGTGGGATGAGAAAATCCGAAGAAGTCGGCGCCGGACGGCACGATGGGCATCACAGATTTAGAGCTGATGGTAAAGAAATGATTAGAAAATACTCACTGGGAGTTTGTGCTTCATGGTGGAATCAATGGTTACCTGACGGATGCGATGGCCTTCAGGAGGTTGGAATGACACGTCAGGGCTGAGGAAGCAACGATGGCATTTTGAGGATCTTCTTCAGGGACAATCTCAAACTGTGGAGATGGAGAGAAAAAGAAAGTTACTAACTTTGAGTTTATTGATTCTGAAAAATGACTTTTTTCTCCTTTTTTAACCTAATTGTAAATATTTACAGAAATGTAAATAATGCGCATATTAATACACATTTACATGTAAACATGCCAGAATGGAGCATCTGGCTAAAACACTCCTGCAGTCTTAAAGGAATGTGATGGTGACATTGAAATATATTACGGTATAAATCAAAATAAAATATTACTCTTTCATTGACTTTTATTAGTTCTGAATAACAGGGCAGATCCATAAAGCTACACATCTAACTTCCAACTGATTGTTATTTATTCGCTAGTGTAAAACGAAGTCCTGCTCCTTTCACACTAACTACTTTAGTCACTGCCTCAAGTAATGTCACTAAAGTCCCAAGTCCTCAACTTTGTTTGCAAGTCTTAACAAGTCATGAGTACATAATACATACAAAAAAATATAAATAAAAAGAGTACACAATGTATCACAGCTAGAGCCGTTTTACAGATCAAGTTTATTCAACTGATTTAAACAATTAATTACTTCAACAGAGTACATGTTTGTCAAATAAAAGTGATATCATCTGACATAATCCTTTTAAAAACAAATCAATCCAGCATCTTTTTAGATTTTTAATGGTTCACAGTTCCTCTGTTAACCAAACAAACAATAATAATACTAGGAAATAAAACGAGGTTGCGATAATCTTTAAATTTAAATCTCTTGGAATCATTTTCTCTGCTGAACGTGCACTACCAGTGAAACGCGTACAGTATATGACAGCTTGTTTCACTTATTTATTCTGTAGCGGATCAAACTGTGGTTTTACTTTTGACATAGTATGAAAATAGTTGGACATCACTGTGGCAACGTGGACAGAAGTCTGCGTCTGTGTTAATTAATCGAGCAGCAGCAGCTGAGGCACAACTCAGGCATGCACAGAGCAGCTCCACGACGCACGAGTCTGTGTGCCTTAAAACGTAACTAAGTCCATATTTCTAGTTCAAAATAATGTTTCATCTTATCGAGGCGCTGCACTTATTCCATTGTTAGAAGCGCGTAAGAGGAAAATGACTTAAGCAGACAAGAAAATGTGCGTAAGACCAGATTTAAATGGGAACGCCCACATTTCAGAGTCACTCCACCCACAGTGCATAACTGGGATGAAGGCACGCAGCAGCTGACTTTAGTACAGGGAGAGAATAGGGCGCAGGCAAAAACAGCGCCACTGTGTGTCTTTTTGGACTAAGGCGCATGGGAGAATAGAGCCCATAGTGCGTACCTGTGGACCTGCTCCTCCATCCTTGATCTGGCAGGTGTACAGACACTGCTGGTCTGGGTTCTTCATGCCGGCAAAGACTCTGGTGCTGCAGAAGCCCACTGGGTAGATGGCACACTCATCATGGAACAGCACTCTGTCGATGATGATCTGCAGCAGCCAATGGTGTGCAGTGTGTTAATCGTGCATTAAGTGCTGGAAGGACTTTAGTTGAGGTGTGTAAATCATAACTGGACCTAAACCACTGACCTCTCCCAGACTGTAGACTGTTAAACCTCCCAGTACGATGGGAAACACAGGACGACCAGAGGAGTCGAGCGGGATGGGCTGCACCAGCCTCCTCGACCCGTCAGCTAGCTTCCTCTTCTTGGAAATCTTCCTCGAATCTAAAGACAACACAAGATGAACCCAAAGTCTTTCTCTTATTCCTCATCTCCGTTTAAAAACTCACACTCTTCTTTGCCGTTCTCTCTCCCGCGTTCTTTCCTTTCCTTCTTGGGTTTTTTTAGCGCTGCGTCCTCTGATGTTCCTGACGTGACACTGTGAAGTGGAGCCAGGCTGGAAGCTCCTGGAGGAGCCTGGTTTAACGACACTGGTGGTGCAGGAAGGTGTGAGCTGGAGCTGGGTGTGGGCAGCATTTCACCCTCTGACAGGGACTGGTACTGTAGCAAAGACTTCAGCAAAAACCTGGAAAATAGAAGGAAAAAAAATATGTTTTGGCAAATATCGTAAAAAATAAGAGCCTGTAACAGGACTGGGGCGTGTCTTTTCTTAAACATTTTCTGCACCATCCCCAACTGTCTGTGGTCTGACTTTTATTAAGCATCGCACTCCAGGAACCAAAGCTTTCACCACTTTTTGACAAGTACAAAGAAAAATGCATGTTTTATGTTATAATAGTCCTTTAAATAAAGAAAGAGGTTGTCAATAATTCATTGACTTTCCCTTATAACTGCCTTCCTTTGCAATATTAATACATTACTGCAGCAATGTAAATATGTCCATGCTTTTTTCATATTTCCTTCACATTTAGTTTTTATCAACATACTTTACAGGTTGTCATTTGTGCACAAAAGTAAAAAAAAAAAATTGTTTATTTGTATCAGGAACATGCTTTCGCTCTATGATGCATTTTAAAAAGAGAAAAAATATCGATTATGTATGGATTATGTATTTTACATAATCCACCTGCGGGGGCTCTTTATTTGAATAGCATTTTTTTAAATGTGGGTGTCGACACAGCTTTGGAAGCCGTTCACGCCATAAAAGACGTGGTTTTTCCACTCAAAGACTGTTTTACTTCAAAACTTCAAAGTCGACTCGTTTTTTTTTTGTTTCCTGAATTGCAGCCTTTCAAGTTTGGGTAATTTGCCTGGTTTCACAGTGAGATTTGGATTTTACTTTGATGAATCACTCAGCCTGAACCAGCAGGATTGGAAAAGCACACTGTTTGGAAACATTACACACCCTGATTTAGCTTGCAACCCCGAGCTGGGAGGAAATTCAGCAAAGAACATTAAAAAGCTTCAATCAAAGCCAAAATCTGGGCTGCAGGTATTGTAATGAGGGTCAGAAAACATGACTCGACAACCGTTAGGTTTCCTGCTGTCAGGGAGATTGTTCCAAATTATACAGTTTTAATGTTTTTCCAAAGGATTTTCAGTTTTTAAGAGCGACAAATTACTTATAATTTGCCTTAAAACAAAGAAAGAAAACCATCGTTGCAAACAATAAATTCCTATTTTTCTCTAACATAATTTAATTTGTTTAAAGCTGCGGGGGACAATAACTAACATTAATAACGACACAGATAAAGACACAGTGTAGGCCATTTCTCCTGAAAACTGGGAAAATTTACTCACAAATGTTTAAAGTTGAAAGAAATTGCAACTGCCAAGATTATTTTTGACTCCATCACAAACATTGGGTTTGTTGACAAATGGTCATGTCACTTGAACTTAGGAAAAGTGCATTGCATTGTGGGGTTTGGAATCCCATAGAAGAATACAAAGATGAAGCGTTAAAGTGTCTTTAGGAAATGTCTTTACTGCATTAATAGTAGGGCTGTGCATTGCCATCAATCTGACGATATGGCACTATTCACGATACGATATATCCCAATACTAAACAATACAATATACATCGTGATATATCAGAATCAGAATCAACTTTATTGACCAAGTAATGTATTGAATACACATGAGGAATTTGTCTTGGTGAACTGTGCTCTCTCTGATAGTGTAAACATTAAATAATAACATTCAACTAGAATAAATAAAAAAGAAGTACAATTTATTTCATTTTTCTTAAACTTGTGAGAACAAGAAAATGGTAACTAACTGTAATTCAAGTACAAATATGAAAAACAAAAGGCATTTTTATCAAACTGTCAAATTACATTTTTAAAATAAGTTTTTTTATAAATGTAATACGACAGATTCTAATCATGCTAAGTTCTTTAAAAAGTAACCTCATACATCTGTAAAAGTCTCCAGTATGTTTTATGAAAAAAAAGTGCAATCAACTAAACCAAGCTAAAATGGATAGAGGAGTGAGGTAGTTCAACAAGGTCTGATGTGGTTCACTGACACCTAGCGACTAAGTGTTTACTTACTAGGCATATGTTAGCGCCATTAAATGTTTCTTTTTTGCTTTTTTGTTTTGTTTAAAAAAAATCGGTTAGGACATTTTTTGGATTGATTCGATAATCGTGCAGTGAAATATCGCAATATATCAGCCAATCGATTTTTTCTTCCACTCTTACTCCGCGAGATATTACATTACATCCGTATTCGGGCGTTTCCGTGAAATCCACATCCTGGCACAGCTTTCAATTCGTGAAAACACCAGAAAAGTCTCTTTGTCAGTGTTTTTGGGCCATCAGTAGTGGATGTGAACTACTTTTGGATGAAATACAGGTAGTTTAAAAATTGTTATTTATCATCCCCAGCAGCTGTATGTGCTGTAATGCGTTTAATAATTATACTATCATTATTATTATTATTAAGAGGCTGAGTTTCACTCACCTGCGCTCCTCCTTTGCTTTCAGAAACTTCTCCTCCAAGTGAGCGACCTCATCACAGAGCGCTGCATTCTCCTGCAGGTATCAACTGTATTAACTCTAACTCAGATAGATGCCATCATCATGTTAGCAGTTCATTCATTCATTCATTCATTCATTCATTCATTCATTCATTCATTCATCAGTCCTTTATGAACACAGGGTATACCGTACTTACAAATATCATTGCACGAGCAGCTTTGCGTAGCCTCAGGTATTTGAGCCTGTACTTCTCATTTTGGGTTTTTCGTAGACCTCTTTTGATCTTGGCTCTGTGCTCAGTGTTACTGGCCGGAGATAGGAAGGTACCCGAGCCTGAACTGGAGATGGTGTTCTGCTGTGGAGGGCTGAGGAAAGCCTGCAGGGCCTTTTGCCGCTCCACGTCACTCTAAAGGACAAACAGAGAAGAAGACAAACACACACACAACAGACAAATAATGCAGATTCCAGGGTTGGGGTTAATTAGAATTGTAATCGCGTAGTTGATAATTAATTACACTTATGGTGTAATTATAATTGTAATTTTAAAAATCTGTTGCTGTCATAATCGTGATTAAATTGTAATTGAGTTCAGATAATTGACTTTGTAAGTGTAATTGCCATGAAAATTTGATAAAAATTGTCAATTGTATTCTAACTCAAAACTGTGGAACCATGTTACAGTTCTATGTACAGTTCTACACATATGTACTGTAGTTAACAATTGTTAAAATATGTTTCATATCAAGCTTTTCCACACTTTACCATTTAAAAACTATTTAAATCAAAGGGTACACGGACACAAAAAAGGCTCAGATGTGCAAACCAAAAATATTATAACCTATATTTTTATTGATTAGGAAGCCTAACAAGGTAACCAATAGATTCAAATAAATATTTGTTTTTAATTGTATTTTACAGCTGATTTAGGACCCGTTATAGTAAGAGATGCTAACAAGAAGCTAACACAAGGGAGGAAAGTTAACTTTTATTAGGTTATTTATTTCAGGTACAGTACAGTCATTGTGATTAATTGCAATTGCATTTTAGTAATTGAGAACGTAATTGTAATTTTTATCTTCTGAGGATAAAAAATAATTGTAATTTAATTGTTATTGGAAAAAATGCTGGTCACTGTAATCGGAACTGAACTGTAATTGAACATGTTTAATTGAAAACGTACTTGTAACTGAAAAATGTAATTGTACTTTATTTAAATTCACTGGAAAAGTTTCTCTCGCACTTTTGTTTCTTTTTTTTTTTTTAAAGCAAAACTAAACTAAAAAAAATATACATTTAGGTCAACATTGAAGCTTAAAGATTTTCCCACTAATAGTGTAACAAAGTGCTAATATATTCCACAGATGTGCTCACACTGATTAGATCTCAAGTGTTTGATCATAGTGGGTAAAAAGCAGGTAAAAGTACTCACTCCCTCATATGCAAAGATTTAAAGCCTAATGGTTGTGCTTTATCTTTTGTTCACTTAATCCATTTCAGTTTCTTAAAGCTGCAGTTTGTAGAATCGTGAGGCCACCACGCTCTCCCTTCCCCTCCTGAATGAACCTCACCGGTCTTCTTGGGAACGCTGTGCACTTGCACAGTGTGGAACTCTTTACGACTGTTTTCTCCATAGCGACTAGTAACAAATGTGGGGACTTTATCTTGTGTTATTGGAGAGTTTTCTGATGTTTTAGAGACATAAAAACACGTATCACTCTCTGCTGCGAGGACAGGAAGAGGCTCAGAGGTGCTCCTCACACACAAGCTGGAATATAAAGCCATGGGACTGTCTCCACTCTGAAACAGCTCATGGGCTCGCCCTGTTTGTAGAAAGATCCCTGATTGGCTGAAGTCCAGCGTCATGCGCCTGTATTTCTAAAGCTCATTCACAGGACCAGGAGAAGGGACTCATTGTCCACTCAAAACACTTTGGATTATAATATGCAATACAATATAATAAAATGATTATGGATTTTTTACCAAATAAAACCCCCCAAAAAACTTACAAACTGCAGCTTTAATATTCCTTCATCTTCATCACTTAGTTTATGGGTCGATGACGTATAAGGAATTCACCTCATTGTATTTCATAAAATGGGTATCATTGTGCAAGGTTTACATGAATATTATGGTGGAAATAAATATAGAATCATATACAGGACAATAATATAACTAAAATAGGGCATTTAAATAGATTTACAGTTAGAATTGTAAATATTTTTTCAAAACAGCAGTCATGGCCAGACATGATATTTTGACATTTTAAATAACAGATTTGCAAAGAAATGCAACTGGAAGGAATATGTAGGTGCAACGTCATTAACCTTATGTTCTAATGTTCCCTTATGTATCTATTGTTCATAAGATAGAGAGAGAGCTTTATGGATCCCGCAGTGGGGAAATTTACGGTACTGTCATGGCAGCTCACATCAGATAAAGTGCTGTAAAAAAGACAATAGAAGGACAAAATTACCCAGAATGGTCAATTTTGAGTTACCTTTGAGTTAAAAAAAAAGGACATTGTCTTCTTTCTTCTTGGTTTTGTTACTGATTGTCAAATAATTGCTACAAATTAAATTACTGCACAAAGGATCTAATCCTATAATTGTGTGTGACTTTACAGCCTTTGAATGTGCTTCATTAAAATGACTCTGCATTTCTAAAAGCTGCAGATTAAACTGTTTATATATGTGTTACCGAAAAGAAGGAGGCATTAATGTTACCAAAACTCACCAGCAATGCAAACACTCCATTTCTGTTTTCAATCCTCTTGAACCTCCTGCTCCCTTTTTGAGTCTGAAACATAAATTTAAACTGAAAACAAATGTAAACAGGGAGGGGGAGCCAATTCCACTGTTACCAACATACAGGTGGATTTAGATTTTATGAGTAAAAGCTGCAACATCGAGGCTTGTACAGTATTGCACTCAACACCATAGGTTGTGATCCAAGCAAAAGAAATGTGTCCCAGAATGAGATAATAAATGAGAAATAAAACTATGCTGACAGATAGCATGTGTATATAACCAATGAGGACGCACGTTAGCACATTTAACAGGAGACTGGGTCTGAAATATTCTCCTTACCTCACGGTACATTACAGCTTCCAGGCTTGATTTCGCACTGTGGAGGAAAAAAAAAAGAAAAAAGTGAGAAAAGGAGGAAACTAATCACTAAACAATTTAAAACCCTGCATTTCCTTGGTCTAAATATGAGAAACTCCCAAAACAAATACACAAAATGACGACTAAAAGAGACTCCAAAAATCACCAAATTACAAAATAAATCCAGAAACGCATAAAACATGAATAAAAATACACAAAATGTCAAAAAATAAGCATGGAAAATGACAGAAAATTTAAAATCCATGCATGATACAAACTACACAAAATGACTCCAGAGACACACAAAAGGACAACAGAAATACACAAAAAGACTGAAAAATGGCTTAAAGGGCAACCAGAGTTCACAATAAGGGTCAATAATAGCCTTTATTTTTTCCTGTATTATTGCTCAGATTGGTCATTAATATAACTGCTGACATGGATGTTGATAAGGTGGCCCTCGGATCAGAAAAAAAATCACACTTTTTCTGGCCCTTACTGTGATAAAAGGTGCCCATTTTGTGATTTAGTTCAGTTTAGATTAGGGTTGCAAAAAAACAGAATATTTCCCACAAATTTTCACAGAACCTTGAGCTCGGGAATATTCAAAAACAGAAACTTTTGTTTATGTATTGGAATTTACTGAAAATTGGGAAAAAAATGTAAATAACTGTATCCTATCTAAACATATTAACATTCCAATCATGAAAACATAACATCTCAACACATTTATTTGTAAGTAGAAATTTAGAATCAAAACGTTTTTTAGGACTTGCAGAAAGTACCGTAACGCAATCTCTGATTTACACTCACATTCACTGAGCACTAAATAAAAAGTTTTGGAATTTAGAGAGAGATAATCTAGAACTCTACATTCATAAGTTCAGGATCAATAAATAAATCTCAGTTTGTTTAGGGATGAAAGACAGAAAACACCTTGAACTACTCAACCACCACACACCAGTGGGATCATACAAGGTGAACATGCAAACTGAAGATTAAGTGAAGAACTGTACTTGGATTGAACAAGTCCGCGGTCGATAATCCTCTGTTTAATCTCCTTTATGTGCATGGGGCGCCCGGCTTCTTCCAGAACAATCTACAGAAGAGTAAAACAGAAATCACAGTTTAGACACAAAAATCAGCAATGGACATCATCAACTAGATAAACATATGAAATTGTGGTAAACATCTGGCAGATACCTGAGCTGCATCAAGCCAGGTGAGCATCGGCTTCTCCGTTATTTCACTGGGAGGTTCACTGCAAATATAGAACACGTCAACAAATGATGAAGCACTCAGTCACGTTTAACCAACGAGCATGTAAGAGATGTGATTTTTGTAAATTATTAGTACTGTAACCAAAATGTTTGCAGGGAATCGGGAAATATGAATCTGTAAATAAGTGTCAAAAATGATGACGCCGTATTAGAGCCACATTAAAAGCACTACAAGATTAAAGTAGTATTATTTTGAGATTAAAGTCACAATTTTATGAGAATCAAGCTGTATCTTAAAAAATTTGTCATGGTACAGGGCTCAGAATTCCCTGTTGAAGTGAACGCAACTGACAGCTCTGAAGTCGACCACTTCCAGCCACTTCCTCCTCCACAATAAAAGAGACTATTTGCTCCAAATCAGTCTAGTTCTTTGGTCGGAACAAAAGCAAACATCTGCAAAGTCTGTTTAAAGTCCTTAAACTGATAATAGTGTGATGATGATGGGTTGAAAGGCTCAGTATTTCACCATATGTGAAAAATATAATCTCCAGGGTTCCCACACTTTTTTCACAATGATTTTTCCAAAACTTTCCCATTTTTTTTTTACCAAATTTCCATGATTTAGTTCTAAACAGTGAAGATTGGTATTTCAGATTTGCCAGCCACGTTACATTGAATGTACATTTCCCAGTCATTTGTAAAAGTTTGATAAACCATTCCGACCACTGATGCTCCCAGGCTCGTCTCAGCAGCGAGCAAACTAACTTACCTGGAGAGTTCATTTGTGGGAATTTGTGACACCTGTATGCAGCACTTTCACTTTAAAGATAACGCTGAACGTCTTTGGGGTTGAGTATATTTTAAACATTAAAATAAAACAGACTATATTTCCAAAACTTTTCCAACACAGTTAAATTATTCCATGACTTTTCAAGACTGGAAAATCGTTTTTTCAAATTCCATAACTCATTCTCAATAACCCAACACAGATAAGATCCTATTTGTATTTCAACTTTATTCTCATAAAATTACGATTTTATTCTGAAAATATTGCGACTTCAATCTTGAAATAATATAAATTGAATCTAATAAATTACGACTTTATTCTTCAAATATTACGACTTTAATCTTGAAATAATATACATTTAATCAAATAAAATTACGCCTTTATTCTCGAAATATTACAACTTTAATCTTGAAATAATATACATTGAATCTAATAAAATGATGACTTTATTCTCGAAATATTACGACTTTATTCTTGAAATAATATAAATTGAATCTAAGGAATTGACTTTATTCTTGAAATATTACGACTTTAATTTTGAAATAATATAAATTGATTCAAATAAAATTACGACTTTATTCACGAAATATTACGATTTTAATCTTGGAATAATATACATTTAATCTAATAAATTACGATTTGATTCTGAAAATATTACGATTTTAATCTTGAAATAATATACATTTAATCTAATAAAATTGCAATTTTATTAAGATACAACATTATACTCAAAATAATACAACTTTAATCTTGTAGTGCCTAGATTCTTTTATTTTTATTTCAATGTGGCCCTAATACGCCTTTGATTTATTTATTTTATTCTGTCTAATAATTCCTCTTTCAGTCGTCCCATGATATCCTTCACACAGTAAATCTATAGAACTGGCACATCTACACCTACAGCTAAATATTCCATAAATCTGACTGAATTATATCAATTTTGTGCACTGTCCTGTTATAAATAATGTGTAAAAACCCCATGTTGTTTAGTGGCACCTCTCTATGGTCTCTGCGGTTCCAGGAAGACTTGCGATGCTGTCCAGAGCTGGGAACAAAGAGTAGCTTCCCTGTCCATCAGCCTCCATCTCTGATTCAAACGTGTTGAGTGACTCCATGTAAAACAGGTCAGTAGTGATGCACAGACCTGACAGACGAAAGCAGCCAACATGTAATTTAACCCTGGTTAAAGTTAGCTAGCTGCTACATGCTAACATTAACGCAACAGATACAGTGCTCCATTAACAACAACAACAAATACACTGTACAAACCTGAAATAATGCGCTTGTGTCAGTGTAGACAGTCGCACGACACGAGATGAGTTCCTTCTTCGTAGTTTGTTTACATCCGGAGTGGCTATGTGCTAACGTTAGCTAACACATCAGCTAATTACAACAAAGAAGTGGAACGCCGATATTAATAATTTAGAAAGATTTAAACCAACTACTGCACCCGATAAAAGAAAGCAGAAAGATTAGATAAACCTAGAATACGGTAATAACCAATAACAGCGGAACAAAAGTTTGTTACAAGCCGGAGCTTTAAAAAGAGAACACACGCATCAAGCATCCGGTTTAGGATGTAACAAAATAATATAGACACTATCGAGTTTTAAATAGATATTTATATTTTCTATTTTTGTATTGTTTTTACATAATAATAATAATTATAATTACAAAAATTACAATAATAATAATAATAATGGATCAAATTTGTATAGCGCTCAAAGATGCTTTACATGGGGAATAAGACAAAACAAAAAACAAAACATTTAATGGAAAAGCCCGTCTGAACAGGTGGTTTTTGAATAATGATTTGAAGTATAATTATAATAATTATAAAAATGGTAATAGTGTCCGTTTTCCATGCTATAACTCCATGGAGGCCTAGACCAAATGCAAACAAAAACAAGATGCCAAAAACTAAAATGCATTAATGTTTTTGTTGGGAAAAAGAACTCTCAAGAACAATAATTCTCGAGAGTGAAAATCATCAGAAGTATAAAACCTTTAACATTTACATAACAATTATAAAATATCGACTAAAGCAGGGGTCTTCAACGTTTTCCAGGCCAAGGACCCCCAAACTGATGGAAAGATGGTGCGGGGACCCCCTACTTATATATATTGTATAAAATTGTGTTTTATATTAAACTGGTCCTATAGTGCCATGTATAAATGTACTATTGTGCATTCAATACTAAGATATTCAAATAACACACAGGTTTATATATTCTTGTTTTTAGTTTAAACATGTGCAAGGTACAGTGAGTAGGGTGGCCATGTCACTGCCATTCATACACATAACATAACATAATAAACTGATACCTGCCAAGATCAACAATGTCTGTCAAATTGCATGTAACAACATTTTGCATAAAAGCTGTTCAAATGGACATTTTTGTTCAACATAAATGTGGAAACGGAAATTATTGATGCTTGTTAGTGCCACTGGCATGCATAAACATACCTGTTATCTTGCACACAATACTGAACTATTAACATAATTGACAGATTCATGTCAGCATTGCTGACTGAAAGACATCTTCTGCCTCCATTTATCTGTTCACTACAGTGTGTTGGATTCATGTTAATGTGTATTTAAAGACATTTCAATTTATTGAAAAAATTGCGGGGGGGAATATAAAAAAATGTCTAATCAACCAAAACTTTCGCGACCCCCCTGCAGTACCTCCGCGGACCCCCTAGGGGTCGCGGACCCCCTGTTGAAGACCTCTGGACTAAACTATGGGGGTGGGGGGGTTAAATGACAAATACAATAATATGATCTTGAAGAGGCAAAATTAAGGCTAAATCAGATTTAGCTTACAAAATTAAATATATTATCATAACCATTCTATATCATCGGAATAGAGTATTCATGCAACAGCTCAAGCAGACAAATAACCATTTTTTTTTTTCTTTTTGCATTGTGCCAAGTTGCTTTTAGTTTGATGGCGAATTTAAGTTTGTCAATTTTAAGTGTGGATAACAACTTCTGTTGGTTACAAGTGGCTCTTATTGTAGTGACAAAGTAACTGATATATAAAAACTGTAAAGTAAGGTTTTTTGGTTTTGATATCATGTGTTTTCTGCACTTTGTTTTGGAAAACCCGGTTTTCCACCATGACACTAACTATGGTATACTGTATGCTTGCAAAGCCTAACTAATTAGACATGCAATGACATGGGTGGTTTAAATCCCAATGAATCAGTATTCATACAATAATCCTATTTCATTTTATTTCAAACCAGAGATTGTAAAACTATGCAATGCAATGAAAATGACAAGGCAATCTTAACGGACAACAGCATGTCAAACAGTTCACAGGTTATTTATTTACTGAATTGGTCGATAGAAAATCATTCACTGACAAACATGGTTATTTTTTTCGACCCTTTTATTTGCACGTTTGAACATTGGACTTCAAAGCAAATGTGTCCCTTAGAAATGCTGACCACATGATAAAAACACAATACTGTCATTCGTATGGCTCAATGGCTAGGTGTGATTTTTTTTAAAAATGTATTATAATTATTGAATTAGCGTGGTTTCAGTAACAGTTGAGCCAGCCGTAGTTCAGCAGTACCCGCATCACTCTTTTGTACGGCAAGTAGTACTCGCTCTGTCTGGGGCCGTCAGAGAAGTAGAGATATCCTGTGAAAGGAGAGATTTGGAAGAATGTCTCAATTAAAATATTTGACTTGGATTATTTATTTTAGTACATATTAGTACAGTGTGTGTGATTGCTGCGTGTTGCTGCTGAGCTGTCACTGCATGGATTTGCTCCGTTCCTCAGACAAAGGTCTTCTCTGCCTTTTTTTTGCTGACACGGCCACGATATAAGTTTGAGAAAAGTTAATTTGTAGACAACCGTGTGCAGAAACAGGGCTGGTCATAATCTAGCATTAGTTTGTATTGGGCTGTCATAAAGCAGTACGTCTTGCCACCGGGTCGGAGGCAGGGAAAGTTGCAAGTGCCAGAGACAGCAGGGGGGAGATGAAAGACCCCCCAATCACCCCATAAACACTTGTATTACCTTCACAGAGACTACGAGAAGGGTTTATTAAGGTGAAAAAGTTACTTAGTTCTGCTTTAAAATACTAAACCACTCATTTGAATACATATAAAATGAAAACAGGAATCTACACAAGGTTAAATTGAGAGCATTTCTCACCATAGTTTTCAAATGCTGCATCGACTTTAGAGCCAATCCCTGGAAAGTCCTGAGTAATGAGTCGTGGGTACCCAGGGTCCATTTGGTTACGCCTCTCATCATAACTGTGGAAGAAATTAAGAAGATTTAAGACTTCCACAAATGCTGGTACACATCCATACACAGCATGGAAGTAGATGTATTTAAGGTGCAGACATTATGTCTAACTCTAACCTCCAGTACTGATTGTTCACAAAGAAGAGTGTTTTCCCCGTAGTGGTGACGTGGACGGCAGCATCAAGTTTGGATACTGAGGTAGGGAGTCCAAGGTTGGTGATAGACTTTGGATAACCTGGCCTAATTGTCTTTGAGATGCCTCTTAGTCCCCAGTATTGATTCCCTGCAGAATAAAAGTAAAGATTTTAATGTCTTACAGTGTTTTCCACTGTATTGGAGGTCTCAACCTACCCGTGAACATTACCTTGAAAGAGAAATGCTGAATTCTCATATGGGACCTCATAAGCAGCATCAACATAGGTGATCTGAGACCATTTCGTGCTTACTTTAGTCAAACGAATTCCAGAGAACCTTGTGCTTTTCCTCCAGTAGTATCTATTGAACATTTCAAGTGAAATTAAAAATAAATTGTTTTGCATGTTTACCCCTCCTATTATCCTCAAATATTGCTAAAACACTTCACCCTTTCGGTCAATCTGCCTCCAGGGACATTTGCCTCCAGAAAATGACTTTCAAAAAATGAATCCATTGATAATGAAACCATGACCTGTTCTCAAGCACCACCATTATTTTATTTACTATAAAGTCCTTTTTCTCAGACACATTCTCCTCTACATCACTTTCACTGTGAAAGAGCTGTTCCAAAACCTCATCGGCAGTAAACATTTTAGAGAGAGAGAGAGAGAGAGAGAGAGAGAGAGAGGATTGCAATACACAGAGCACAATAAGGAATGATTTGGACACACCCATGCCCTTGGTAATGTTCTCATGAGAATATTGCCCACCCGCCCACAATTTTTACACAGCTAAAACAGCTTGGGGTCAAATTGACCCCAGATGAACACCAATGCATGCAATGTGTGTTCAGCACATTAAAAAAATAATTTTTAATATTTAAAACGAACCCATCTTTGAAGAAGTATAGGTCTCCCCTCATGGAGGTAGCAGCATCAAACACTAGGCTACGGCTACACTGCTCATCCTGTGGGTTGGTAACTGGATCCTCTGTTGGGTCCTCTGGTTCTGGTTCGGGTTCAGGAGTAGGAGGGGGTTGAGGTTTTGGGTCAGGTGTACGGCTGCCTGTGAAGTCAGTCAGAAAATTCAGGAGAGGCTGAATTATAATAATGTTTTCATTAATGGAATGCTAAATCAAAATTAAACAAACTTTAATTCACAAAAGTGGGACAACACACTGCAGCATTTAGACCAAATCTTTTTTTTTTTTAATCTATGATACTATAGATAATATCATTAAAAGATGATTTATTTATTTGAATCAAATGACAATAGGAATTAATGGGTTGTGATAAACTGGCAACTCATCCCGGGTGCACCTTACATTGCTCTGTGAATAACGTTTTCACCCAAAAATGGCCCAAAAGTACATTTTTGGCCAAAGATGTGCGCAAACGCAGCTGCGATTTTCTGGAAATGTTCCAATTTATTTGCATACTCGTACTATTTCAATACATCTGAAATGTTTTAATATTTTTAATTTATTTATATTTTGAAGCATCAATTCATACAATTGTAATGTTTCAATTTGAGTTAAGTTAGTACACATTTATAGCCATAAATGCAATGGTACTAATAATTTGCATTATAATTTCTTTCTGTGTTTCGGTCTTCGCCTTGGTTTTCTCATTTTCAGTTTTGGCCAAGAATTTTCGTTTTGGTGCATCCCTAAACATAATCTCACACAAAAACGCAGCATCGTCACAAAAATCTAAATCTAAGTTATTTCATGCAGTTAGAACTATTAGAACATTTCATTCAGAGTTTAGGTTCAGGTTAAGAGTGGGGTAAGGGCTATGTTTAAGGTGATAAAAAAAAACCATTGTCATACATCAGTTTGCAATTTGTTCCAAGCAACTTGACACAAATATGTGCCTTGCAGCACAAAAAAAGGATTGTGTCAAACAGCACGAAAATGTTAAAAAAGAATATATACAGAAACCGTGTTGCCATGCATGAAAATTACATTGAGTCATTTTTGTGACAGTTCCATGATCTCAGTGGGAATGGGCTGTAGTATTGCTAGTATAGGCTGAACAGGGTAGGCACGTATAGAAACAAACTAACGTGACTCAGTTTAGGTGATTAACAGTGTGACTTTACCATAGAGGGCTTGAACTCCACGTCTGTCATCATCAGGCAGTTTGTATCCGTTTGTGTTGACGTACTGGTAAGTAGGAAACATCAGTGCACGCCGGTCTCTGGAGTGATCCAGACCCAGAGCATGGCCAAACTCATGGGCTGCTACCAGCAGCAGGTTCACACCTGTAAAAACACTACATAATTGTAACACTTGGATCTGAAATGTTCTTATTTAAAATAAAAACCCGAATTCCTGCATTAATGACATTGGGAACACAATGTTTTATCTAGAGCATGGGGTGACTTTAGCTGCATCATATGTTTACCTCTTGGGGTCAGAGTCCAGGTTTCATCATCATCAAAGTGTGTGTCCCCTCCCATATTTCGTCCAGGAGAGTTGGCATGTGCCAAGACTCCGCCTCGCCCATCAAAAGGGTAAAAGTCTCCATGATCTACATTCAAATGAAATAAAAGTTTTCTCAAATCGGTCCTATTGTTAGGCCATTTAGACTACTACTGCTATGATAAACCTTCTCATTTCAATTATGTATCACAAGGTTCTTTTTTTCAAATGTTATCTGAGTGTGTGCTTTGTTCACACTCACAGCCACCCTTGAAAAGGATCATGATGTCTGCAGTGCCTGTTGAGATGTGTTTAAAATCTAATGGGATGACGTCGCTGTAGAGCTTGAAGGCTTGAGCAATGGTTGCATCCACTTGACTTTGGCTCAGATCAGGAGTGTACTGAGTGATCCTGTTGAAACACTGTCATTCATATTCAAACAGGCATCACAAATAATATCTGGCTTAACAAAGGAGAATGAGATGAGCTGATTGCCTGTAAGTGATTAGCCTCTTCTCCCATTTGGGTTTTCCTGCAAAGTGTCCATATCGGCTGATGTCTGACACGCCACACCTTGGAGCTTTCATCATCGTGATTGTCTCATTATCCAAGATCCCAGTGACCTAATGTTTAGATGATAAGGTAAAAACTTAATTTTAAGGGAATCCTTAAAATTAGAATCCTAGTTCAAGGTTTAAATCTCAAAGATCACCAAGATTAGCTGAGCTCAAACAAAGAAGATCATTTCTAAATGTTCTTGCATTTACCTCCAAGCCAAAGAAGGACTGCATGGCCTGCAGATCTTGGCTAAACGAGTTGTTAGAGATTCGCCGTAGTGTTGCGTTTGTCATTCCAACATCACCATAGAACTGAGAGAGGTAGTCCTGGTTCAAAGAGACAGACGATGCATTCATGTTTGTTTAAAATTCAAGCATTCCATCTATTAACATTGCCATACCTGGGCCAGATCTTCTTCTGCCGGTGAGATTGTTGGTGGGACAGTTGGTGCTGCATGACAGAGGTACAAACAACCCAATAGCACTGTGCAAAAAGCACCCAGAGACATTTTAGCTGAAGATTTCCTGCTGTCTTTGGACTGTGTTCTACTGGTGGCTTCCACCCTATTAAAGTGTGCATCATTCTGTGTGCAAAGTCGAGCGGCCCCTCAGGGGGAGGAGATACAGTATATGATCAATCAACCTGTGTTAGTTTAGGTCAATATTTATTCTCTGTTGACATGCTTCACCACGTCCTTCAAACAGATTCATGTTGGATCTTGTTTCTTGTCTGATATGTGATTCAAATATTAATAAACACATCTTGACCACAAATGCCTAAATAGTTTTTCTGCAGTGGTCTGTAAGACAGTCACTCTAACACGCCACAGTGGAAGGTTGGCTAATAAAAAATAAATTGCATTGCGACACTACAACATCTACTAATGCTATGTGCACATAGTATTTGCCTATTGATCCATATCTAAAGCCCTTTGCACTGTACATTATGTCTGTCCTCATTCAAGAGGTGCATGAAGCCATTTACTAAAGTTTGGATGATTTGTCATGCGAAAATATATCCCTATATTACAACGTCAAAAGATGTATCGTTGCAAGTGGTATTGCGAGAGGGTCGAGGGATTTGGGGGAAAGGGTTCAGATGGAAGGAAAAAAAAATCCACACCAGATTGTTATGTATTGTTTTTATTTTTTTCTTTATTTTCCTATTGAGTTTAAAAGGTCATACCCAGAGTAAGTATGTCCAGAGATAAAGTCAAATAAAAGCTTGGTCATTTTCTGAACTGCAATTTTTTTTATCCTAAAATATTGATTGTCTCATTGCTTGCACATTATCATCTTCTACCGTATTGTATCGTGAACTCAGTCTATCGCCCCACCCCTACATCTTACCCAGAAAAAAGGTAAAGAAGAATGTACGAAAAGAGGTACGCATAGCCCCTAAAGTTAGCACATGCTCACTGACATAATGCAGCACGAAGACACAGGCTGTGAATGTACTACACACTCAATGAGTATATATTGTCTACTATATACAATTAGTATGATTAGGATGATGACCATTCCCACTGAAGTATACTTCCAAGTTTCCCAAGATGCATTTCTAATCTATAACGTCAAAAACCTGAAGCACACTGAGGCTAAATATGTCCATTGATTTGCCACCATTGAAAGTTCTGAAAGCATTTTAAGTGAAAAAGTGACCAAGTAGAATATCAACATGTGGTCATTTGATCCATAAAACTTAAGTATACACATTTCATACCAACATTTTGGAGATTTTCGGACTAAACATCCATTTAACTTCAAAACAAGAGCCCTATTTACAAATAAAATAAAAAAAAAATAATGGAAGACAAGAGGAGATGCTTTTGTTTTGAAACAGGGATTTTTGATTTGATTTCTCAAAGGCGGTACCAGGACGTTTTTACGTTCTGCTCACAGTGCATCATTGGGCGGTTGAGTATAGTGTACCCACTGGGCATATTCAAAAATGTCCCTATCTGGGTATTTCTCGCATACTCAGTCTTACCATACTATCTAATGTGAACGCACTACATATTTATTTTGACAACAGACCTACTAGAGTAGTATGCTAGTATGGCATTTTAAACACAGCCCCACACTGATGCTTACGCTATGTGCTCACTTCCCACATATACCTGTAACGTAATTAACTCATTATGATGCTTGACCGAGGTGGACACTTTATAAAGTGAAGCAGGCGAAATTGCAACCTTCAGTTCAACAACCACGCATTAATATCCTTACATTGATAGATGGCATTTCATCAGACAGGAACTTTTAGTAATGTCTTTGATTTTGGTGTGTGCAGCAGTTATTTTCTTTCTTATGAGTTGTAAATCAAGTTTGAGTACGGTTTACAATGTCGTACAAAACGTGAGTAACTAAAAGTAAAGCCATACAAGCACAGGGTAGTCCTCAAAACAAATAGGTGTGAATGGACCTCTAAAACATTTATAACAGCAGTGGTGGGCCGTCAGGGCCAGCAAGGCCTTCTCTACTGGTCTAAACATAATCAGAAAATATGTATTCAATTATTCCTCATAGTCTTTTCTCTTCATTTCATAGCTTTCCTCTTGGTTGCGCTGCTTCCAGGATTGTATATTTATCTTATAGCTTTCATCCAATCATATTTGAGCTGTCACGTGTTGCCAGGCTCCACGAAATCTTCCCGAGGCCTTCAGAATTAACAGTGGGAGCGCCTGTACACTTAAATGAACTGAAACAGACAGATTGTGATAACCAATCAGATTTCGAGTTGGCGACATCAGGGCCAGCTAGCAGGCATCACGTTAAACGTGACACGTTCTGACGTTCACGTCCTCTGATTGGATACGCACTAGTGAGAGGCAGCGCTATGCAAAGTAGAGTGACGTTAACCAAATGGAAGCTGGTGTCCCGTTAGGTCATCCAACCCCCGCGCTAGCTAACCTGTCCCAGCCAGGAAAAGGGTTTGTGCACCACTTTCAAAGCAGCAGCTACGAGCGGTATCCCTGGCTCACAGGTTCAGAGAGACTCGGCTTTTAGCACTAGCCTCCATGTTGATAGAAAAGGACTTATTGGTGGAACTGAGACGGACAGATAAACTGTACAACAGAGACATTGAAGTCTTCTTGAGGAAAGAAAGGAGGATGGATTTTGTGTTCAAATAAGCGAGGATTGTCGTTTTGGTGAGTACAAAGCTTTTTTTTCTTCTTTTTTTTCTATATTTTTGTGATTTTATTTCGTAAGCCCTGTCTTGACGGTCTGGCGGAGCGGTCTGCGCCATGCCGTGCCGGGCGCAGCCTGCGCTTTACCGTCGAGACAGAGCCCATAATTTGCCGGTACCTGGCGCACCTGTGACTTTAGTAAAGGGACTGAATTGTTTCGCTTTAATCTATATCAAAGTGGACGTTCAAAGAGTAGGCTACACCATTTCACCACTGTCGGAAATGGATGAATGAAACTGCTTTACGGGTGCGACAATGTGCTGTTTAGTGGACTTTTGTAGACTAATTGCCTTTTATTTTTAAGTTGTGACAGTATCCAAGCGATCATATAACTTTTACTTTACTACTAATTACGCATCTGATCAGCTGATTCTGGCCTGATGCTCTCATCAACCTCATTCTCTAAGTTTTTTTATTTTTACTTCACCTCCCTAAAAGGTTCCAGTTTGTTTTTCAATTGCATTGTACAGGTTATAGGTGACATTAAAGGTGGGAAAAGTTGTGAAATTATTTATCTTGGTGTCATTTTTTTACATCACAAAAACTTGGCATTTGAACAGTGGTGGGTAGACTTTTTATATCCACTATATGTAGGAGGGAGAGTGACAACAAAATATGCTGAACAGAAATTATTCTGAGCTGAACTTAAAGATCTAAAACATTTCCTGAGTAAACAAAAGGCTTTTTTTCTCAAATATTGTTCACAAATGTGTCTAAATCAGTGTTAGTGAGCACTTCTCCTTTGCCCAGATGTTCCGTCTCCCAGGTGTGGGATGGAACATGATTATTGCACAGGTGGGCCTTATCAAAGGTAACTCTAGTCTAAAGGGTGTGGTTTGATCACACAGCACAATGCCACATGTTTTAAGGGAGAGTGCAATCAACATGCTGCCTGCAGGCATGTCCACCAACGCTACTGCTTGTGGATTTGATATTAATTCATGTACAATAAGCCATCTCCAGAGATGTTTCAGAGAATTTGGTAGTACAACCAACCAGCCTCAAAACTGCAGACCATGTGTAACCACACCAGCTCTGGACCTCCAACTCCAGCATCTTCACCTTCAAAATGGTCTGATGGAGATCGGTTTGCGAAACCAAAGAATTTCAGAAACTGTCTCAAGGAAGCTAATCTGAATGCTCATTGTCATAACTGACTGTGGGTGAAAGCTCACATTCAGTGGTGTCTTTGGTACTTTTTAGAGCTTTGTCTTCACAGATGAATCCCTGTTTTCACTGTATAGGGCAGATGGTCCATGGTGGCGATGGGGTTATGGTATGATCAGGTCTAATTATGGACAATGAACTGTACACTGGTGCATGATATTGAAATACAGTGACAAGATCCTGAGGCTCATTGTTGTGTCATTCATTCACATCCATCACCTCATGTTGCAGCATAATAATGCAAGGCCCCGACCCATGTTGCAAGCTGAAACATCCCAGGTCTTGCATGGCCAACATACTCACCAGACATGTCACCTCTTGAACATGTTTGGGATGCTCCATGCTCATTCATCGTATTCGTGAGTGGGTTCCACTTCCTGCCAATATCCTGCAACTTTGCACAGGCAGAGGAGTGGACCAACATTCTACAGGCCACAATCCACAACCTGAGCAACTCTATGCTGAGACAAAAAACTCTCCCCTTTATTCCTCCTGTAGGTGGCCCTGTCTCCACATGACTGTTCATGTTTGTGTTCAACCACCTTCAGGCACAGTGGGGGTCCTCGGCTTTGGCACCTCTATGTTGGGGTCCTGGCCTGAAAAGGTTGAGAACCACTGCACTAGAGCATGATTAGACTTAAATGGTGAAGCAATTGTGTTCCTAGTATAGTAGACTTAAAAGACATTAAAAAAAATAAATAAATTAATAGATTTTCAAAAATGAAAAATATGATTGAAGTGACAAACCTTTCTTCCCTCCTGTCCAAGATTCATCATCATCAAAATGCACGTCACCACCAATCCCCTCACCAGGCTGATAGGCGTGGGCCAACACACCCCGTGGTCCATCGAACGGAAAGAAATCTCCATGCACTACAGCAGAAAGATATAATATGTCAACCGAGTAAATGTTTGCACCAACATCCTTATTCAAATGATCAAATATAAAGGCTGAATGTGCTGAGATTTACTGCCGCTGGCGAAGGAGAGGACGATATCTGCTCTGCCATGGTCGACTTTGGTGAACTTCAGTGGTGTCACATCACTCCACATCTTCAGAGCTGAACGAAAAGACCTCTCTACTTCCTCTTTCTTCAGATCACCGGTGCATCGAGCAATTCTGCATCCCATTGATAAAAATCAGTGCACAGGAATGAGAGTAATTGGCAGGGTTGGGGTCAATTTACATTATTAAATTACAATTACGTAATCAAATATTCCTATCAATTATTATTATTATTATTATTATTATTATTATTGATATTATTATTGTTATGCATCAATTTTATGTAGCACTTTTCAGGGTACTCAAAGTCACTTTACAATGAAAGGAGCAGTGTTGGGGTTCGGTGCCTTGCTCAAGGGCATTTCGGCAGTGCTCGAGAAGGGCCTTGGCACCTCTCCAGCCACCAGAACAACTTTCGTTTTTTTTTTAGTCCGCACCGGCAACCCTCCAGTTCCCAACCCATGTCCCTACGGACTGAGCCACTGCCGCCCACAATTACGATTACGGTGACCGGCATTTTTCCCCACTTACAATTAAAATTAAAATTATTATTTTCCCCCTGAAATCGATTACAATTCTCAAGGTTCTCAATTTCAAAAGTTCAACTAAAATGAATCACAGTTACTGAGCCTTTAATAAAAAAAAAGCCCATAAAACATAACCTTCCACTTGTGTTAGCTTTCTGTTAGCATCTCTTATGAAAACGGGTCAGTTTTTTTGACCCATGTCTTAAATCAGTTGTAAAATATGCTAAAAAATATTATCTATCATCTAATTTGTTTTTAATATTTTGGTTACCTTTGTTAGGCTTCCTAATCAATGAAAATGATGGTATTAATGTTTTTGATGAGGGCGTCCGACCTATTTCAGTATACCCCTAGATTTCAACTTGAAACATATTTTATAATGGTTTACTACATAGACCTATGTGTCAACCATAGAATTATAACACGGTTCCCCAGTTTTGCATTTAATGACATTGTAAATGCCCAGTCCTTCATCCTATGATAGTCGTCTACTGACACACTTGTTCAGATAAGAAGCTATTCCTAGGTTATATATATATATATATATATATATATATATATATATATATATATTAGTATTAGTATTATTAAAGTATTTCAATTACGAGAGTAAAATGTGACCTCACGAGTAGGTGATGGTATTCTTCCTCCATCTGGGCCTGCTGGGATAAAAGCTGAAGTTATCCACATCAGGAACACCACACCTCGCCTGCTTCATGGTATCCAGAGTGTGAGCGTCCAGTCTGCCTGTCTCTCTCAGACCAAAGAAGTTCTGCATGTTTTTAATCTTCTCCTCCATAGCTGATGCAGACCGGATTCTTCTTATTTTGTGGTTTTGGCTTTTGGGATCCAGATCATAGAACCTCCTCAGATAACCCTAGTAACAGGAGAAGAAGTTTCAATGTTGTAGCGAATGCTGCATTCCATTGCACTCGGAACCTGGTTAAATTTGACAGAACGAATTAGAAAAGTGCAATAAAAGGGCCTTTGAGCTTGGAACTCCGACTCCAAAATTCAGACAGGATAACAAGCAGCCCGAGTCGATCTGAATGACATTTTATCAAAATGGCGGCGCACGCCGTTAGATGTAAACAGTCAATTTCTCCTCATCTCTTACTTTTATGTGTTGTATTATTTGGCATTTGTGTTACTAAAAGTGTAGAATAACTCTGTAGTGGCATTTCCATTCCCACTCTGCATTTGAACGCTGCTCTGTGTAAGTAATGATATACCCGTGTAGTTCAATGCATTCTTTCTACAGTTTATGGTTTAATGAGGCATGTAGGATTCCCCTTGCTGGTGCATTCAAGTCATACTTAAAGTGTAGGACGTTTGGGAGAGCCCAAAACTGCTCTACACAACAACTCCATGTTTCAAATGCGCATTTCCACCAGGGTTCCCCTTTTTTATAGGGGAGCATTCTTGGCAGGCAGTCACATGGTCCAAAAGAACTCCATCCTGCTCTTTACGGCTGGGTCGGTCTGTGTGCCCCACATTTGTGGAGGTTTTTGTGGTCAAAACCTTTCATTCATACATCTTACGGATGTCTGGGCTTTTCCGTCTGCAATGTCTAATGGTGTCTTTGCTTTGAGTGTTTAATCTTCTACATATACAAACTGAACAAGCTTTTTTGAAGCTATACGTCGAGGCAAAACCTGCAATGGCTTTATTTAAGAACAAACACATATTGGAGTTCTATGTAAAATATATGGAGAGACACATTTAATGGGAGTCAGGGTTTTTTTGTGCATGTAATTATTGTGTTTCTCAGGAATGTCTTCAAGCGAAACTGTTTCTTCATTATTCTAAAAACACTCTGCCACACAATCATCATTAACATTGGGATGTGTTTTTTTTTATGCTGATAATTAATATAGACATAGGAAGCCAGGAATTTGTTGCAAACTGACAGACACATTCTCATCCTCTCATTCATCACACAAATATTACACTATTTTACATGTGAAATATTGCTGTCTGTATTTCTAAATGAATTACTGTTGACTGAAATAAATGTACTTAGTTACTATACACCTCTACTGATCACCACCTTGTTTTTAAAGTTGAATTTAAAGACTTGGAGTCTCGTTAAGATGAAAATGACTAAAAAAAAATTTTAAAATTTAAAAAAAGCACATCACAGGTCATGTAGGGTTGTCTTCAAACTTAAATTGTTAAAAGTGATGATGTCTTCAAAAATGAATAATTATTAAATCTTATTCACATTGACTTGCAGTCAAAATGACATCCTTTACATTCCTGGAGTGGAATTTCAAAGTAAATTATAGAGCTTTAGTAGCAGAGGAGAACCGCATGTTATGTAAAAAATAACAGCAAACAGATGACGTTATATAGGAGTTAGCATTCCTGGGCTAGCTGATTTTAAAAGCTGTATTTACTGCCATGCTCGCCCTACATCAAAATGCATAATCAAGATAATAATAACCTGGTGTTCTAAAATAATACCAATAACACTGAAAAATAGAAATCCAAACTTTAAACTGTAGGTCTCCTGGTTTTATTTAGCCGGTTATGTATTGAGAAAAATATGAATATATGATTTGATTTGATTTAACCCACTCGGCTGAGCTCAAACTAACAACATGCATTTATTCTGTCTCCACTTGTCTGTGCTCATAAAGCAAAACAGCATCGCCCAGGGCAAAATATCACAGCCTGTAAAGCATAAAGTCCTTGAAAAACATAACATCACTAAATATAACCAATTTTTCTTCTGATTATAGTTTGTAGCCTGTTTATCATGAAACACATGGTGATTGGTTCTGCCTCACCTCTTTTACTGAATGAGCATTGCTGCATCCGCTTCCTGAAACCATGATGGGAACAAACAGAATGGATAATCAGAGCCTTCTCCTGTCTGAGCGTTTTTATTCATCCATCCATCCATCTGTCCATCTATCCTATCGTCCATTCATCCATCCATCCATCCATCCATCCATCCATCCATCTATCCTATCCATGCATCCACCCATCTGTCCAGCCATCCATCCATCATTCATTTATCTGTCCATTATCCATCCATCCATTCATCCATTCATCCATCTATCTGTAAATCCATTCATCCATCCATCTGTCATCTATTTATCCATCCATTTATCTGTCCATCCATCCATCCATCCTTCCATCTAACCGTAAATCCATTCATCCATCCATCCATCTATCTATCTATCTATCCTTTCATTTATCTGTCCATCATTCATCCTATCCATTCATCCTATCCATTCATCCTATCCATTCATCCTATCCATTCATCCACCCATCTGTCCAGCCATCCATCCATCCATTCATCCATCCTTCCATCTATCTGTAAATTAATTCATCCATCCATCTGTCCATCTATTCATCCATCCATTTATCTGTCCATCCATCCATCCATTCATCCATCCATCCAACCATCCCCACTAACATCCACCACCACCACTATAAGACCTGCACTACTTGTATATATGTTCATAACCATTCTTTATTATTAGGCTTGAGCGCCACAAGCTGGTGAAGGGCATCTTGCTCTTGTAGTGGCCGCACAAAGGCGTTGCGACAAAGGCAGCGCAGCAAAGACGACACGGCAAAAGCGGCGCAACAAAGGCGGTGTGGCAAAGGCCGTTTATCGCCGCTTACGGCTATATTTATTATTATTGTTTATTATATTGATTCTGGTTTGGTTTTTTTGGGGTTTTTTTTGCACCATCCACCAAGTCACATTCCTTGTATTGTTTTAAACTACTTGGCAGTAAAAACTATTCTGATTCTGATCCATCCATCCAATTGTCCTTCCAGAAAGCCTTAAAAAATAACAACAAAAACAGCAACTAACATCTGGATTTCATTCTAAATAATTGTTTGATGTGCATGATGGTTTGTTTATTTTAGCCACCCTAACCTGCCCACAGGCATGAATCATGATTGTGGTTTGGTTTCTCTTTTCTTATGTGAGCCCATATTGTCCTGCTGTGGTGGACTGGTGTGGTTATTACCCTCTGTTGGCAGGAATAAACTCACGGCCTCTTTGACACCCAATCTGAATGAAATAATGATAAAACTGATTAAATGTTAAATGTTTGCTGGAAAAAGTCCTACGTAGAGCATCATTACTATTTTCCATACTGCTTATTATAATTGAAAGATTGTTTTAGAGTGAAAAGCTTTATGAAATAAATCCATTGAGGGTTCATGTGTATGCACAGATTAAGCTAAATAAAATATAAATAAAAGCCTAATTAACCTGTTTTATGGCAATTTTTATATTCATCATATCGTCAAATGTATGTTCATGTGTACAATTTGTCATGTTTTAATACATGATGACTCCATTACTCTTTGCACTTTTGAACAGCTGAATCATGTTAGATTAAACAGTACAGATCGTATTGTACTCAGTGCAACACAGAGTCTCTGCTGAAGGCCATACACATGAACACACACACTATCAAGGATAGATAAGAGTGGCACCCAATCTTCCTCATAATATACACGTCTTCATCATCCTCAAATGTTTCCACTGTTGGGCATCTGACTCCCCCCTTCTCCTTACCTCAGGGTGGAACTTTTCTGTTATCTGTATAAAAGCTTAAGCTGTGAAACTGTTAGTTAGAGTGGGTCTTGCCTTTTTGCTCTGCCACGAGCCTTTTGCCTTTCATTCTTTCAGGATGGAAGCTCCTTTTTTACTCCTTTTTATTTTATTTTATAATAAATCTTTTTTATAAAATCATCAATGCCTCGCCTGGACTCCATCATTCAACCAGAGCAATAAATCATGCCTCCAAATGAGGTCAACCGCAAATTTGCCGTGACACCTGTTTTCCATTTGAAAACAGGTGCATCAACTTTCAGTGTATATTACATCTAATGTCGTGTCTGGAGCACATCTGTCCTATGTGAGTAGACAAAGTTATGTGGAAATTCAGAAAGACGATGCGAGACAGGATCTAATACACAACACTGCATGAGTCAATGCTGAATCAGGATGAACAGCAGCAGTCTGTTTGTTTATGAGTCTAAGTGGTTTACTGTAAAGTGCAATGATGATTATTTTTTTCTGTGGAAGGCTCTGTTGGTCAGATACATCAGTGATTGCACATTTTTGGAGTTCATAAGATTCAAAGAGCGACTGAACTCATTGGCTGCCTCTACAAATAGATTTAAACCCATAATTTATAAAGGCATTTTTAAAACTGTGTGTATTTTAAAAAAATCAGTTTTCTCTTTTCCAATTTTGGTTTGTGTCTCCAGCTCTTCACTTCCATCTCTTGGTCAATGTCATTGTGGGTCACCAGGATTAAAGTCTCTATTCACTACAGGTTATACAGGAATGTCAATTCTCCTTTTACCTATCGCCTTTTCCACCATGGGACTACGGTCATTCAGTCACTCTGCTCCCCGTCTCTGGAATGCTGTCCCCCTGGAAATTCACTCCCTTACATCTCTCAATGTTCAAATCCTTGATTGTTTGGAGCCTTTATTCTCAAAGGAGCCATTTTGCCTCATCTCACCTGGATTAAAGTCCTTCCGGAGCCAAAATAAAAAAGCCCTCTCAATGTTTTTTTTTAGTTGATGTTTTTGTAGGGCTACATAAAATATGTTTCATTTGATAACACATGATCATGTCGGTCAACACATACTAATTGCTTATTTCTTGCAACATATCAAGTATGCATGTTAAGGTGGCACATTGGCAGTTAATTTAATATTTACCCATCCAAAAAAAATCTATTTATTTTCTTCCAGAATAGTCTTTTTGTTGGTTTAGTTATCTTACCAGGGTTTTAAAACTTAAGCTTAGCCACAGGTGCAGGAAAGTCTGTAGAGGTGAAGTAGGAAGGTGGTCTAGTTTGACAAATTGTTATACGGTGTTGTGATTTTATTTGGTGTCAATGTCATTTATCATTAATACCGTCTGTTAGAAATATCAATTCATTATTCAATATTTTTTTTAATAATAATAATATAATAATGCATTGGATTTTATATAGCGCTTTATCATAGACACTCAAAGCGCTTTACAGAATTAAGGCATCATTCTTTCACACCACACTTAGTGGGGGTAAGCTACTATTGGAGCCACAGCTGCCTATTAATAGCTATAGGGAGCCATTACAAAAGAGTCAAAGAGCCACATGAGGCTCCAGAGCCGCAGATTGCAGACGCCCGGTTTAGAGCCATGTATGTTTTCATTGTATGCATTCATATTTTATTGTTTATTATTTAATTTTTTTTAATGTAATGTAATGTAATGTATGAGAGGTTTTGAAAGACACCTGAGAAATAAAATGTATTATTATTATTATTAAATGGACAAATAAATGGACATGATTTATACAGTGCTTTATCACCACACTGAAGCAGTCTCAAAGCGCTTTACATATCAGCTCATTCACCCAATCACTCTCACATTCACACACCAGTGGGACAGGACTGCCATGCAAGGCGCTAGTCAACCACTGGGAGCAACTTAGGGTTCAGTGTCTTGCCCAAGGACACTTCGACACATAGTCAGGTACTGAGATCGAACCCCCAACCTCTCGATCAGAAGACGACCCTCTACCACCAGAGCCACGGTCACCCCAATATTAACCCTAATATTATTATTATTTTTATTATTATTATTATTTGAGCTTTAGCTATGGCCAGTCCTGTAAAATTTTGTCTTTGTTTTGGTGCAAAAAAGTATTAATACGATATTAAGATATTGACATTTCTTGAACTAATCTTTTACTGTTACAACAAATAATTGAAATTTAAAAAAAACTGCAATTTCAACATTATTAAGCCCCAGTTCATTTAAACATGCACATTACAACAAATCTTATAACTAAACAAACAACAACAACAAAACTGCTCTCTTCAGTCTGAGGCTGCAGGGAAAATTCAATGTTTACCTGTATACAAGGTATACAATGAAATGATTTTACTGATTATTTTAATGTTTTTATTGATTTTTAAGCTGTTGAATGTTTTCTGTCTTGCCTTTACTGCTGCATTAACTATAAATGATAGTCAATCCACTACAATGTTAACATTTAATTTAATAATTTGAGTATAAAATCAGAGGACAACAGTCAGTTACAGGTGATGACGTTCTTTCTACAGCGTGTTCCTTGAACATCTAATCTACAAAAATAGAGAAAACTCCATGAGTATCAACTGACCTGTTGGATTAAGACCTGAAAATATCTGCACAGATTTTGCAGGTTGAAGTACGTGTAAAATGTGATAATATGATATCAGTTTGTTAGGTAACCTGTTTTAGAATGTTTTAGCTTCAGACTTCTAAGTCCTTTTCATGTTTGTAGAAGCTGCTCATATTATTTGAAAAAGGTTTTATGTGGAAGAAATCCAAATCTGCAGGAGTTCCCTAAGGGCCAAGGAATAAAAACCATTACTGCAATTTTATGCAAAGGTTTCCCTCTATTGCAGCCTGCATTATAAATTATAATCGACTGATTAAGAAAGAAAAGATTTGCCTCTCTTTTGTGCTCAAATTATATCCTCATTACACCCTTGTTTATCGCAACCAAATCTATTCCACAGCATTGATAAACTTGTAATTTAGGCAGCAAAGTATTTCTGGAGACAAAAAACTGTAGTTTTATGAACAGTCATTGAAATAACAAGGAGGAAATTAAAGAAAAAACACAATCTTATGTCACAGCAGGGATTTAGCTTCACCTCTTTGCTGTTAATAACATAATAGCATTGAATGGATGACATTACAAATGTAGGTAGAAATGAAATGCAGATTGTGCATCTTATGGTTGCTTTGATTTTGCATCTTACAAAAGATAAAACAAAATCTCGCAGAATGATCGAGTCGTGCAACGCCGTTCCTGTAATCATGCCATCAATCATTTAACTGTTTAAAGATATATATCAAAAGCTGCATACGTTTTTAGGCTCGATGAAAAATGTACACAGACAGCAGCAGACTGATTGTGTATCATTCTCTGTATCCCTCCTCCTCTCCTCTTCACTGTGTTTTCCAGTCTGATGCAACTGCAAACTGAGAAACATGTTGCTACGCATTCTGCAAGTTCTCTGGAAATAACACCATCAAAGATCATTCAAGTCCAATCTTTAAAACAAAAAAAAAAAAATGGCTCATAATGTTATTCAGTGAAAGAGAGCTCGTGGACAAGCAGCTGAAATTGTGGGTGTGAATTTAAGGCCTTTGCAAAGTATAAAGGCAATGGTAAGGGTGGTGCCATGGTAGGTTCAGTCTATAATTACAGTTATTGTGGGAAATTATGGTGTCTATTACATTCCTCAATAGGGAAAATAAAGCAGCACCCAAGTATGCAACATGCTTCAGCAAAAAGACATTGATGTGTTTTGTTATTGAGTACAGAGAAGTAGTGAACTATACCTTATATGACTGAGTGACACACATCATTCTGTAAGGAGTTGATTGTTAATAACCAAGTTACTTCAGAATGAACTGGAGCTATCAATGGTTATTGTAAGGTGTTGGTGAGCTTTAATTTTATAACTTTTCATTATTTTATTTTTTCTGTTATTGCATAAAATCACAAGTTCAGTCATCTGCTGGACTCACACAGGCCAGTAGGCTTGGTATACAATACACCTCAGGGTGCAGGGCAAAGGTTGAGGGGGAGGCGAGGGGTCAACTCTGTGACCTTTCGTGGGTGGTTTCCAGGTTAGGTCTAAGCTGTTTCAGTAAATGACAAACAAAGTGGAAACAATGTTTCAATGTTTGTGGAGCTACTGAATCACATCCTACTGCAGGAAGTTTAGAAGCTTCACTGCATGATGTGTTTTTTCCTTTTGTCCAATAGTAAACATCAGAAATAAAGTTGTTTACCTGAAGCTACTTAGCAGGTTAGTAAGAAAATGTGGAACAAGGTGAGTCCGAGACCAGAGATGAGCAACTTTTATCACAGTGGGAGCCACAAAAATGTGATTATCTGATTCAAAGGCCACATTGTCAACATTAATGTCAGGATTTAGAATAATGACCGATCTGAGCATTAATACAGGAGAGAACAAATGGTTTATGTATTTTGTTGTTGTTTTGTGTTTTTAAAGTCATTTTGTGTTTCTGTTGTCATTTTTTGTATTAGTATTTATCAGAATCTAAATCTATGTTGTCATTTTGTTTGTTTTTCTGTTATTTTGTGTGTATTTGTAGTCGTCTTGAGTGTTTTTAGGGAAAATGTGTGTATGTGTTGTCCCTTTATGCAATTGCTGTAATTTTGTATAATAGTAATAATGCATTGGATTTATATAGTGTCGTTTCATAGACACTCAAAGCAATTTACATTGCATCATTCTTTCACTCCACACGCAGCTGCCCTGGGGCAGACTGATGAAGGCGAGGAAGGCCCAGTGAACCACCAACCAACACAGTGAATGTTTGTTGTTATTTTTGCCTATTTCTATTGTCCTTTTTTTTTTTTTTTTTGTCATCTTGTGTGTTTTTAGATGCATTTTGTTCATTTACTTTAAGGACCCCATAAAATTTGACTGAGGGCCACATTTAGCCCCCGGGACTGTCAAGTTCAACAGGGTGCTTAGACTCTGACACACTCAAACCTACATAGTTTAGAGGCTTGAATTCTACATTCCACAATCCTTGCTAACAAGCCGTGTTCCTAATCTTTGCTCCCTTAAATAGGCTGCTGTAATGCCAAAAATCCCCAAAACTGATGAAAAGACAATTCTATTATTCTAAAATTGGTAGAGCCATTGCAATTACCTGAATATAATAATTTTCAAGCTCAAAGCTAAACTTACCGGCTGCTCCATTGAGGCTCTGCTGCCCTCCTCTGGAATTCCTCTAGTATATTTATGAGTTGTCCTCATTTATTTGGGTTAAAACACATCACATGGGAATCTGGCTTGTCTTCAGACATGAGCTAGATATTAAAGATGTTAAAGTCAGTGTACAAGGCAAAGCAAATAAACAAACATGACTGTGTAGATCAAGGTCAACTTAAGGTTAACATTTATATTCTCCCAAGTGGTAAATTCCTTTACATCCAGAACAACAACCATAAGACATATCACACACAGAGAAGAAAACACATTATTCACTCTTTCCTTTTTTTTAATATGCAGTCTGAGTGCTGAGCAGATGTGAACACAAACAGATGTGTGTTAGGGGGTTTCTTGAGATTAAAAACACGGATATTCATATACACCGATACACTATGCCATTTGCTGTTGTTATATTAAAAGATGTGATAGAGTTTACATGCCTTTGGAAAACAATGTAATAATACAAATTAATACAAATTAATTACAAATGATCCAATTTAAAAAAGTTTTTTTAACTTACTTTTTTAAGCCAAAATCAGCCGATCTGACGAGTGTAAAATGACTATCAAGGCAAGGCAAATTTATTTGTATAGCGCATTTCATACACAAGGCAACTCAATGTGCTTTGCATGATAAAACATTCAATTGTTTAAAATCAATAGCAACATTTAAAATCATCAGTAAAATCAGTAAAATCAATTAAAATCATCATTACATCAACAACATGACAAAAAGTCTCTCTCTCAATCATATGCAGTAGAGAAAAAAAGTGCCTTTAACTTTGATTTAAAAATGTTCACATTGGATACTGACTTCAGCTCCGCTGGCAGTTTGTTCCACTTCTTTGCAGCATAACAACTAAAAGCAGCATCACCATGTTTACTGTGAACTCTGGGCTCCACTATCTGACCTGTGTCCATAGATCTGAGAGACCTGCTGGGTTCATACCTGACTAACATGTCACTGATGTATTCTGGACCAAACCCATTCACAGATTTATACACCAGCAGCAGAACTTTAAAGTCTATTCTGAGGCTGACTGGGAGCCAGTGTAAAGACTTTAAAACTGGAGTAATGTGCTCTGACCTCTTTGTTCTGGTTAAGACCCGAGCTGCAGCGTTCTGAACCAGCTGTAGCTGTTTGATGATCTTTTGGGGGATTCCTGTCAGAAGACCATTACAATAGTCCAGTCTGCTGGAGATAAAAGCACGGACCAGTTTCTCCTGATCTTTCTGAGCCATTAAACCTTTCACTCTGGAGATGTTCTTTAGGTGGTAGAAGGCTGTTTTTGTGATAGATTTGATCTGACTGCTGAATGTCAGATGTGAGTCAATCAGAACACCAAGGTTTTTGACTTGGTCTTTAGCTTTTAAAGATCGAGACTCAAGATAATTGCTGACAGTAGTCCTTTTTTCCTTGTTACCAAAGACAATCACCTCCGTCTTGTCATGGTTTAGTTGAAGGAAGTTTTCACTCATCCAGCAGTGGATTGTTGTCATCTGTAAATATTTACAGATGACAACAAATGTAACAAGCCCAAATCAGTAGTCTGTGTTTTCATGTGCGTGTGCTGGTCAGTGGCCTCTCTAAAATAACTACAGACTTCCCCTGACTGTACTTCACTTCCCCCCAGTATGAGTAAGACACACTGTTTGCAGTCATCTAAACAGATGATGTTAGTCCAAAAGAAACAGGGGACGGATCTGGATAAGCATAATGCTTTTTTCCGTCGCCCGGACAAAAAAAACAAAAAAAAACAAAAAAACAATGATGTGATTCTGCTCTGAATGTCAAAATTTAATTTCTGTGATTGCAACCATGTCAGAAATGAACTGAATAAAAAAATAAAAAAAATAAAATAAACCTGTTTCAGCAGGATTCTTGGCTCTCACAGACTTTGCCTTGTTTTCATATGCAGGAGGCAGATGAGCGTGACCTACATTTTTATGTATAATCTAAGTGTTTCTTTTTCTTGTTTTGAGTGTTGTGTTTTTTTTTTGTTTTTTTTTACCTCAATCACATTGCAGACTTTGCTGCTTAAGTGCAACCCTTGCAGAGTACGAAACACTGTCATTACGAGACATTTACTCAAATTGTTCTGATAATAACTGTAATATAGTGACACTAAAGAGTTATTTTGTTTTGATTAAATCGGGGCAGTCGCAGGTGAAAAAGCTTTTGTCAGCATCGAATTTTGTTTGTAAAAGGACATTGAGAAGTGGCTCTGTGGCACAATCTATAAGGACTTGAATTGTGGGGTCAAATTTTATGTTATAACCCTACTGAAAATAACAGGTTATGAAAATAACATTTTCATATAACCATATTCACTTAACAACAATCAATCTTATGAATTTCTGTGCAGTCTGTACAAGTATCTATATGCTGTATCTCACGAACCGAAATAGATACAGACATGTACTTAGTACCAAAATATCCGCAAGAACTTCAATACAATTATGGGGCTTAAAATCAATGCATTTTGAGTTATAAAGGAAAAAACTAATTTTTGGGTGGACATCTTGAATTTTGGGGCCGCCATCTTGGAATTTTGCATGGCCAGTGTTATTTTTGAAAAGAGTTGGGTTTGAGTATATGTACCAAATTTCATGCTTGTATCACAAAGTGAACGATTCTTGCTGTATATGCAATTATCTGCTACACTAAAACGTGATTGAGCCGAGGGTCACATTAATAACATTCAGTAAGCATTTAGAATGACCAATCTGAGCTTTAAAACTGGAAAGAATAAAAGGTTTGTGCGGTTTGGTTATTTGGTTATGTTTTATATATTTTCTTCTAATTTTGTGTTTGTTTTGTGTGTTATATGAGTCATTTTGAGTATTTTTGTTGTCATTTTGTGTTTTTATAGTACATTTCTGTATTTTTGTAGTTCTTTTGTGCAATATTTTGTAATTGTGTATGTTTTTCATGTGATTTTGTGTAATTTTGCTAATGGTTTACATATTTCTCATCACATTCACTTCTGAGATTTATCCAGTGTGTGCTGTACTCCGACTCTGGCTAACTTCTTACCGGGCTAAATCACCATAGTAACTTAAGCTGAACACCTAACCAGGTTGAGAAGTGGATAAGATCTGAGTGAGTACAAAAGTCCCGCCTCCTGACCAATCAGTTCACTTGGAAAATGACTTGCCCATTGTTAGAAGATCTTGATTGGTGAGTGGATTTGACAGTTTTGTCTAGGAAAGAAAAAATATTAATGGGTGAATGCAATCCTTTCATTTACCAATGACATCCTTCAGGAAAGATATAGATTTACATGTGATGAACTGATCTACAGTCATGTGATAAATTGAGGAGGAATAGAAACAGTCTGTGTAAAGTGAAACCGCTGATCATCTGATGGATTAATCTTCTATAATCTCATGCTTTTATGCATTAACAGTGTCGGCAGCTTCCTGCCTGCATTCATTCTTTCATGATATTCTTTTGTTTTTGGTGTGAATTATGGATTTTAATTCTTCATATTTTTAAAGAATGATTCTTCAATTGTGACGTCAGCTGCTCTACACCAGTGTTTCTCCGTGACCGTGTTTGTGATTGGTCTGTCGCTGCAATCTTCACCCCTGTCACAGGAGTCTATCTGAAATCAACTCGCTTCACTGAACATGTTCATATCCTGCTTCTTAGGACAGGGACTCTCTGATGGTGAATGCTTGGTTAGGTGAAGCTCACAAATGGACAGATATCCAGGATATACTTATCCAGCTTCATAGTACAGGCCCTAGGTGTCTTTACTGTGGGGTCATAGAGTTTGTCTGAGTTCCCATGGGCCACCGGTGGCCAGTGTTGTCTGTTGGCCAACATGGTATATATTTTAAAAGATGAGTAAATTATTTCAAATAATTAAAAAAATTTTGTGGACATAAAAAATGCCATTGTTGTTCAAGGAGAAAATAATTATACACTTTTATCATCTCTGACAGACACTAATGTAGTAAAGGCTACACCAGTTAGCATGTCACATGTTTGAAAACCTAAAAGAACCTTTCTGTTTTTAAGAAAATAGTATTTTCAGGATGTTAATGGACACATTTTACAATTACAGTTTGAGATTTGAGTTCAAGAATCTTTTTTGTTTGTTGTTGTTTTTGTCATTGTGCTCTATATTCCTCTTTCCCTTCAAGTGAGTAAGTTTAGTTGTTAACTCGTTTTCACAAATTGATCCAAACAGCACAACTTTATTTAGATTACACAAATACTAAAACTATTGAACTGGAATAAGCAGCCTTTGGCTGTTATTGTTATAATACAAAATAATACTGTAAAACGTTTTAATTCATGGCACTATTTTATTTGTCCTTCAACTTCATACGTTACTTGAACTGAACTAAAAAGTACAACAATGAGAATTAACTGAATTGTATACATTCCAGATTTTTTTTTATTGTTTGTCAGTTTTGATTCATCTAATCAAAGATGATAACAACAAATGTGTTATATTGTTTATATTCAAAAATGTATTTTTTTATGTTATCTCTTTTAAATCAACCAGATTAAACTTGAGACAATTTTGTGTGACGTATTGCCAAAGTTGCTTTGTCATGGTAGTTTGGGAAATGTTGGATCAGTTTTGGAAGTTCAGACCACAGTTACTAGAGTTTTACAGAAACAAGCACATTCCTCACACACAGAGGAAGTGGAAAGGTGCTTTTACATGAATCACAGGGACTCTTTAAAAAAAAAGAAAAAGGGTGGACTAAGATCACTATAAATACTCTCTGTGGAGCTTCTTGAACTCAGTGACTACTTGATGGCAACATTAGAGGTACCAACAATGACAGCTTTGCTCTTGCTGCTGGCTCTGGTTGTTCATTCCTCTCCCCTGCCTCTGTCATCTGAACACAAAGACAAATGGCTTTTAGCAGAGGTAAGCTTTAACAAACTTGGAATGTTCTTGGGATTTTAAGATTTTGGCTTCGTCAGTGAATTAAGTTTTTCATTTTACGTTCACATAGAAATACCTCCAACAGTTCTATGGCCTTCCAGCTGGTCTCCAAGGAAGACAAACAACATACGGAGCTTTTCAAACAAAGATCAAAGAAATGCAGAAGTTCTTCAAACTGGAGGTTTGATTAAATGTCCCGTGCTTTTGATGAAATGTGTCAAGTAATTCGCTGTAGATAAACGCCCACTTTTGCCTTTTTCTTTTACCTTCCATTTATGTGCTGGTTTTCCACTTCTATTCTTTTTGTGAAGGTAACAGGAAATCTGGATGATAATACTTTGGGAGTGATGCAGTTGGCTCGATGTGGTGTTCCCGATATTGGGGAATATAACCACTTCCCTCGACATCTTAAATGGAAAAACAACATTGTGACATTCAGGTAATAATATCATCTATTTTTATGGTTTTACCCATATAAAGGTAAAGTAGTCAAAGAGAGAGTATAATTTATTAATTCCCAATGTTATTCTATCTCTTAGGATAGTGAATTATACACCAGATCTGAAGAAGTCTGATGTGGACAAAGCCATGCGCAACGCCCTAAATGTTTGGTCAGATGTCACACCCTTGACTTTTAAGAAACTGTACAATGGCAATGCTGATATAATGATCAGCTTTGGATCACACGGTAAGAAGACAAACAAAAAAGCAGAATGTAGCATGAAAGACAGTACTGGTACTTCTTTCCTGCATTACACTGTGCTCATTGTGCTATTGAAAATGTTGTTTTTGTGATGAAGAGCATGGTGACTACAACCCTTTTGATGGTCCTAATGGACTGCTGGCTCACGCCTACCCTCCTGGTGAAGGCATGGGCGGAGACACACACTTTGATGAAGACGAACAATGGACAAAAGATTCATCAGGTACATACTTTTCACATTTTAGTTGTCAATTATATTCTAATCTCAAGAGTGGAAACCACTTTATTTTCCTGCAGCCTACAACCTGTTCATAGTAGCTGCTCATGAGTTGGGCCACGCCCTCGGGATGTCTCATTCTTCAGACCCAGGAGCGCTGATGTACCCTGTCTATGCATATTCTACTGGTTACCCACTGGCTGAAGATGATATTGAGGGCATTCAAGCTCTTTATGGTGGGAACATTTTTGTTGTTGTTGTGTTTCCTTTTTATTTTTGGCATCGTTATGATTTTACAATAATGTATTTGATTTGTTAAATATGTGCATTATATGTAACCTCAATGACAGGTCCAAACCCAGACCACAAGAAAGTGAAGCCTAAGCCTGTAGCCCCAGACAAATGTGACCCAAAGTTGAGTTTTGATGCTGTTACTGAGCTCAGAGGAGAAACCATCATCTTCAAAGACAGGTACATGAAACCTGTAATATAAACTGTTTAGAATCACAAGAGTGAGCTCCAAAACAGCTAAAATTGTCCAAGCATAATGGATCAATATGTATATGATCAATATATTAGTAGGATTTCTTTCTCAATGCAATTTTATTTTATTTTGTCAGTAATTTCATCCTGTATCGTCGTAGATGGTAAATGTAGCATCGAGTACTTTACTGGTACTTATACTTACTTACTCACCCACTTGGACCATTCAAGGAGTGCATGGCTGCCATAAAGTATTTTACTTTAGTACATTATTGACTATTTTAACTATTGACACATACTCTCGTACATCAGTCGCTACAGAGCAGCATGCAAAGCACAAGCTAAGCAGCATAACCTTTCACAATAAACACTTTAAAACAAGGACACACACAGAGAATGGTGGAAACCAAACACAGGCTTTACCCTTGGTACCAAACCAAGCCATGGTCACCTTTCATTTGTTTTAGTCAAATTTGCTGCACCTTCCTGCAGGTTCTACTGGCGTCTCCATCCTCAGATGCCTGAGCCTGAACAGACACTGATCAAATCAACATGGCCCTCAATTCCTAAGAAGGTAGACGCTGCTTACGAGAACCCAGAGAGAGATGTTGTCACTATATTCAGCGGTGGGTTACATTTAGTGGTCTGGTTTTTCTGCTGATAGACCAAAGGATTGACTAAAAATGTATTTCTGATCACCAGGGATCCGGATGTGGGCTTTGAATGGATACAACCTTGTTGACGGTTACCCCAAGTACATTCACAAACTTGGCCTTCCCAAGACCATAAGGAAGATTGATGCAGCCGTATACATAAAGGACACAGGGAAAACCCTACTGTTTACCGATGAAGAGTATTGGAGGTACTGTATGTGACTTTATTTAGATTAATATGCCAATGATATTATATGTGACGGCAACCAAGCTATTGAATTTGTATATGAAAACTGCTTGAGGGATTTTGTTCAGACATATGCCACATGCAGCCCTTGGTCTGATTTTATGTGGCCCCTAAAAAGGAATGCGCTAAATGACTTTGAAAACACACAAAATGACAGAATGATACCCGAAAGAGCAAAAATACACCAAATTCTAACCCTTTAACCCCTAACCCAAAGGGTGACAAAAATAAACAAAATGGCTCCAAACACATACAAAACAAAAAAAAACCCCACAAAAATGATAGAAGAAAAATCTTGCAAAACCCTTTGTTCTTTCCTCAGTTAATTTTCAGATTGATCACTATGCTAAATGCTGACATAAATGTTGAAAATGTGGCCCTCAAATTAGAAAATTTAATTTTCTTGCTCCCTGCTGTGATAGAAGTTGCCCATTTATGATTTATGATCGTGACTTTTGGGAATATTTGTAAAATCGAAACTTTTGTTCAATTTATTGGAATATACCGGAAATTGGGAGTAAGTTTAAATAACTGTATCCTATTTAATCATAAATATTAACATCCTGATCAAGAAAACATTCCAACACGTTTATTTGTAGTAGAAATTTAAACTTGCAGAAAGTACCGTAACGTAATCTTAAACCTCAAAAATTCAATTGAACTATTCTTAAATCATCAGAATTTCACACCAGAAATATCAATGTTGAGTAATGAACCTGTTTGATCAGGATGAAGGTTAGGCATGCAGGGGGCATGGCCTTAATGCTGCAGTAATTAGTGCGCCAGGCGCACGTGATTAAGGAATGGTAGAGATATTATCTACTGTACTTGCATTCATTTTTTATTTCTATTTTTTTTATTTTTAAAGTCAAGATGATGCATGTATTTCCCATTAATTCCTGTAAATTCCCATGTAAAATGTTGTACTTTGAAAGTGTTGCAGCCCTAGTTTAGACTGGTTTTACTATCATTTTGATTTGTCATCCACAGCTATGACGAGGCTGCAGGCAGCATGGACATTGGTTATCCACGATCCGTAGAAGAAGATTTTCCTGGAATACCTGACGAAGTCGATGCTGCTGCTTATCATTATGGTATGACTACTAAACTAATCTTAACACTTAATTAATGGTGTAATGGTGAACGCACACAATGAGCTTTTATCCAGCAGTACAGCACAGGCCCCTTTAACGGTGATTTTGTTTACCCTGCTGTCTTTCAGGATTCCTGTATTTCTTTCATGAAAACATGCAGTTTGAGTACAGTTACAGCTCAAGGAAGGTCCTTCGCATCATGACGACCAACGCATTTCTCAACTGCTGATGAGACGGACAGCGTCTGTTACCTGGGGCTTATATTAGAAATCCGCATGAGCTCCAGACAGACATTGAGACAGATTACACATGTTAGGATGACACATAGAAAGAAGCAGAAGCAGCCCAAAAAAAAAAAAAAAAACAGGAAGTAAGAAACATGTTCACGTGTCCGGGCTGGACAAAAAATACTGGAAAAATGTTTGGCATTTATTAGAATGTGTAATATATATTTATTCAGACAATTTTTTTTTTTTTAAAGAAATCGACTTTGAGGCGTCTGCTGATTACTTTGATGTGTCCTTATGTGTTTTTTTTCTGGGTGTGGCCAACTTGACATTTCTGTCAGACTAAAGACAATTCTTATGAGAACTTATGAGTGAGACTGCCAACAGTCGGAGGACAGTTGGCAGTCGAGATCAAAATATACATTTCAAAGTAAATTTCCTGAAAAAATGAAACCTTGACACACTGAGGAGAACAAAGTAACCGATTACTCTAAACATCACTGACTTTTAACAACTTTTTGTGGAAACAGTAGTTATACACAGGTATGATCAGCTCTATAAGAAGAAAATATTATTTTTGAAATTCTCCTCATGTCCTGCATGCTAGATTTGAGTCTGTGATGAATAAGCAATACATTTCCACACCTACGCCCTACTCAGGTTGTCCATCTATTGTGCTTTCATGCATCAATGATTTCAATAAAATATTCTTTATAAATTATACGTCTCATTTTTATCTTTTTTGTTCTGATGTTTCCATCCTAAATGCTAGTGTGCATTGCATGCATCTGCTTTGATCGTAATAACACATCCAACTAGAGCACTCGGAGAGTACCAGGTGGGACATACACACAATGCACTTTCCTACCACTACTACATTACCCATAAGCCACCGCGCTTAAAGACGCAGGCACAGTTCCTATTTTCCTATTTTTTGATATTTTTTTCATTTCCGGTAATCCAGAACATCACTGAAATTTAATCACCAGTTTGTTGTCCCATTATCAACATTTCCTGAAAGATTCATCCAAATCCGTTCATAACCATTCAAATTATCTTGCTAACAGACAAAGAGACAGACAGACGAACAGATAAACGTTAGGTAAAACATAACCTTCAGCTCTGTGCGCTTGGCTGAGGTAATAAGAGTTCAAAGAGATCAATACAAAAGTCCAATGATGTCAGAGTGAGGCCAGTGCCCGTCCTAGCCTCTTTGGCACCCTAGGCAAGATTTTCTTTTGGCGCCTCCTTAAATGGTGTTTTTTTAAAAAAAAATTTATACCAAGTAAATTATATTTACATTATTGTTATAATATTATCAAAATAATTCACAACACTTGTATAGTGGTCTTCACCATACCCACAAATACATTTTACATAAGGAGTAAACATGAGCAAAGATTCTTTTTTGACATTTTTTTTTTTTTTCATTTTCATAAAAGGGTTTCATATACATATATAAAAGAACACAAACAAGTAAATAAAAGCCAATTTAAATATAAGTCTTAGTAACAGGTTCAAAATACAAATTATTAATATTATTAGAGTAAGGCAGTGCAAAAAACAAGACAAAAGGCTTAGCCTAAATTAAAAGAAAAGCATTTTTTTCAATTGTCAATCAAGTTTAGTTTGCTAAGAATATCAGGGTTTTGGTTGTTTAATTACTCTTACCCTTAGCATTTGCCTATATTGCCTATATAATGGGCCGGCCTTGAGTGAGGCTGTATTTTTCTGTGAGAACCTTTGCAGATGGAGAATGAAAGGCAGCTAAGATATGTGTTTTCCTCATGGAAAGTCTCTCTTTCTGACACCCAGTGAGAAGAAAGTGACGCAAGTTTCCAGTTAATCTGACAATGAGCAGCTCCCGCTGAGAGTGAGGTTGCAGCACAGTTTCAGTGAATTTTCGAAACATCAGAACGGAAGGGATTCATTAATGATGCAGTTCACAAATAAGCTGAAGGTCAGAACGTGATAATATTGCAGCTTTTTTACAGAGATCCCCATTGGCAGGTCAAGTGAATTCATTTATTAAGCACATTTCAAACAACAGCTGTTGATCAAATTGCTGTGCAAATACATACACACAAAGAGAAATATTACACACACACACACACACACACACACACACACACACACACACACACAGAGAGAGAGAGAAACATGTCCTCCTTTCTTCTTCATTGTTGACGTGATAAAGAAATGTAAGAAAATTTTTATTCTTTGAAATAAAACCCATGGAAAACATCTGTTTTTGGCCACATGTGCAGATATGTAGCGTTGTTGATTCAGGGCCATTATTTTTCATTGGATTTAGGCTTTTTTTTTTTATTGATTTTTGTCTAGATATATTTTTTTGAAGTGCTTTCATCCAAATAATATTTCTATTGATTTCTACAGACAAAAGGACTGTGTGTGTGTTTGAAGTGTCTGTACGGAATAGCCACAGCCTGCTGTCAGCTATGTTATTTACTCAGAGGATGTGCAGCAGATCGCTATGAGTGAGAGGAATTTCTAGTGATTCAAAGGAAAAAAAAAAATTGCCAGACGTGTGTATTGGCAGATTCAAAACACAAGGGCCCTCTTTTATCAACCGTTCATACGTTCCCTCCCACACGGGCTTGCGCTCGCCAGCCTGTTTTGTCCACTTGTATCGAGTTGTCTTGATCAAATAGCAGGGATTTACGCTTTTAAACTGCAAACGAGTTAAATTTTATTTAAACCATCATTAGGCATTGGTTAAATTAGTTATTGAGGATTTGATTAAAAATTTGAGTCCGTTCACATATGGAAATGCTGTTCAGTGCCTCTGTTATTCTCTGCCACAGAGCATTTCCAGTTTTCACACTGCCGTAAAGCACATGTTTGTTTTTCTTCACCTCAGATGTGAGGATGCTGATTTTCATCTCGGAAACATTCATTTTCTTGCCAGTGTTTGTTTGACCTCAGTGGGCGGGGCCTCCGAACCAGGAATATTTGAGGGCGTAACATCAAATTCAGCCGCCAGATTGATCAACACATTGGTCAGATAGGAATGTTTCATAAATCACACGTTTATCCTGTCGTACGACCAAATGCAGTCAGGTTTGCACCTGTTTTCACGCAAGGTTGAGAAATAAGTGACGTTATCACCTGCTCGTGAAAGAGAGCAGATGGCGCCAAAAGTTCCTTCCTGATGAGTTGTTACTTCTACTTGTTGCTGCTTTTAAAGGTAAGGTAGGCGATTTTCAAAAGCTAGCATGAGTTTGAATGTAGCCTCCCCTCTGTGCTCAGTCTCACTCGCATGTCTGCACACCGCTGCTGCAGAAGAGGAGCTCAGCTCATCGCTTGTATATTACTTGTGTATTAACTTGCACAATTGGTTGCTGACTAAATACTTCATTAGCACGTAGAGTGATGTTTGCACATGGGGGGTATTCTAATCAGATGCCCAAACCACCTCATCTCTTCTCAATGTGGAGGAGCAGCGGCTCTACTCTGTAAGGGAGACCCGGCCACCCAACAGAGGAAACTAATTTCTTGCTTATACTCGTGGTCTTGTTCTTTCGGTCATCACCCAAAGCTTTACCCATTGTAAAGATATTCTTGAGAATTCAATTACCCAGTTATCATTTTCAGTGTAAGGTCACAAAATGCATTCAAACTCTTCAAAACATTGATTTTAAACCTTAATTTGTAATGCCTGGGCATTTTATTCCACAATAGAAGCACAATAAAAAGCATAGCAGGGAATAAAACAGATCTTTTGTTTGTTTGAAAAACGAAACCTCTGTACTGAACTGTGGTTTGCTGAAACAATGCCTGGGTGTCTATTGTCGCAGCAGCACAATGATCCTTTGGGACTTTTATTGAAGCAAGATACAAATTAGAAATGTGAACCTTCAGTACATAAAGTCCTGAAGTTCAGACACACATGGATGTTAGGATTTCACAGCCTCCTCTGGGAGAACAAAGCAAAGTGTTCTGTGTTTGCAGCAGTGTGGCTCCATTGTTAAAGCAAAGTGAATTAGCTGCTTGGATGGCTCGGTTTTTCCCCAAAGATCCATTGTGGATGGTCAAATTAAATTTCTTTGACAGCTGTTTATGGAAGAACAGAGCACTTAATAAAGACACCATGGTTCTGCTTGCCTGGAGTAATTACACACAGTCCGGAGCTTTCCTATGCTTTCGAGTAATTACATCTCACAGTTCGACCACTGCAGAGCAGCAAGTCATTAGCTTTCCATTCTTTTCTTTTCAAAACCACCTTGATGCAAAAAGCAGAATAGAAAAAAGTGAGTGGAATTACAGTACATACTGAAATTCTGCATGTTACACTGAGGGATCACATTTGGGTTTGTTTTACTCTTGAGATTCCAGCGTTCATGACATTCTATTGTAGAGGTCGAGCAATATGGGATTTTCAAGATGCAGCTAAAAGCCGACTTTGAAGCCGATATTTGAGGCAGACATAAATTTTTTAAAGCACATTGATTATGAAAGACAACTGAAACATGACGTATGATATACAGTAAATGCGGGGTCCTTCTGTCAGTCAAGCTGCGCACATGGGTGCCTGATCAAATATCCTTATCCTATTATATCCTTATAAGGATATAATAGGACAAGGATATTTGATCAGGCACTATTATATTATATCCTTATCCTATTAAATCTGCTTTTTATTTGTAAGCCTATTGGCTTCTACCTCTCCCATGCACATGATTTTATTATTATTACTTTTTTTCTGTATATTCATACATTTGATTGGATGTTTTTTTTTTTTTTTATGTTCATCCTTTTTTTCTATAATGGCTACTCCAAAGTGCTAAATAATAAATACAAAATTAAATAAAATAAAATAAAAAGTTCATATATTGGCCCGATATATCGGTCGACCTTTATTCTATTGGCGAGCTTTTATTACAGAATCTACTAAAGGTAATAATTGAGACCAATTCTCTCAAATCTCAGAAAGCCGTTCAAATCAGACATTATTTTTCTTGCTGTTCTATTTTAACAAAATAACTTTAGCTTTATTGCAGTCAGAATTTGTCACAGCGTGGAAGTTAAAACTGGACTGCTGGACATTTTAGGTTGAAATACAATTATTTTATTCTATTTCATTTTTGTATTTCAAAAAAATAAACATAGTGTATGCTTCACAGATCAATAAATCAAAGCTATTTCTCCTTTAAAATGGGGGATTTTAATCACAACTGTAGAAGATTGAAATTGCTGCTCGCAAGATTAATTTTGACTCATCATAAACATCAGTTGACAACAGGTCATGTGACTTGACCTTCGGAAAAGTTTAGAACTTTGCCTGGTGGGATTGGGATGAACAGGATGCAAAGATAGCGCTTAGTCAAAAAAAAAAAATTGTTGCAACCACATTAACAAAATATAAAATGACTAATTAAAACACAATACTCAATATTGACAATCAAGAACTGAACAGAAAATAAAAAAACTAAAGCCAAAATAAAGGTCAGGGGTTAATAAAAAAAACAAATTTCCAATAATTTTTGGGAACAATTATTTCTTATATATTTCTAACTCATTCAAAAAAGCGAAAAAACCAAGGCTGTGTTTTTAAATATCTACATGAATGAAAAATGTTGCTAAAATGTGTTGCAAACCAAACGTAATCTGACCAAACTCACACGCAAACTTCATTCTCACTGTTTTTTTTTTTTTTTTCCAACAAGGCGGACAGTGATTTGCTTAACGCCATTTTTGGTCTGGTTTGTTTCCAACGTTCCCCGTGATATGATGTCACTTTGCGAGGCATTCAATTTCAGCCGTATTTGGGTGTTTCCGTGGAAAGCCACAAAATAAACATCCACCATTTTTTGACACAACTTCCAAACGATGAACTCGTCAGAAATGTCCATTTGCAATAAAACAAATTCATTTATTTAATTGCAATAACAAAACATGCATTGCTGTCTTAAAAAGATTGCACTTCTTGTAGTGTTGACCTTTGACAGCATGTGCAGACGAGAGAAAAAAGAAAGACATGTCTATTTGGCACACTTAATGGCTGAAAACAGGTACAGTTTTTAAAGATATACATTTATATTACATTAACATTGCTGCCCGTATAAATGTAAGGGTTTCTCAGCAAGATTTTACATTGAAACTGCACATTATTGTTGATTTTTACCTGAGCAAACATAATAATTCCATAAAAACAAAAGCAAACTCAGTGGTATTTGATTAATCATCATGAGCACAGAATCCAAATAACATACTGTAAATATTTAGCACAAGCCAGCGGAATGCAAACTATTAACAAAGCTGCCTTTCTTTTTTTTGAAAGGACGAGGAGAAATCACAAAATTCCGATTTTCTGATTCACAAGTTTAAACGAACAATATCCACATTTATTTTCACCTTTAGATGATCAGCTTTAACAATATGTAATTTTATGAGATTATTCTATGCTTTTTCAGTCCATGAAGTCAGAATTTCTGAAGCAAAACGGAAGCACATCATTGGGAATGTACTGGAATATAGGAAAAAAACATTCCTGTCATCTTAATCTGATTTCTGTGGAAATGTCTCATTTATAAGCACATGATTACAACCAAACACAGAGAAACCCTTTGTGTTACTGTCTAATTTGACTCAAGTTAGAGAGAAACTGGAGTTCAGAATCCTTTCATATGATAATTCACACGCACGCACACGCACACACACACACACACACACACACACACACACACACACACACACCCACACACATTTCCACAGTCTGATTATGTTGAGCCCCGATTAAGAGTTCTTTTCACTTGACACAGCCACTTTATACAAAGACAAAAATTCCAGACTACTTTGGAACATTTTGTATGGGTTCTTTCAATGATCCCCCAAATATCAAGACTGAAATTTAAATCACATAAAAGGTCACAGCTGAGAAATGTGAAATTATACAAACCCTTCATGTCAGTCAGTCTTTCAATGTCTTTCATAGCACAGAAAACACAGTAAAGCCCAGTGCACCTGTATATGCAGTAAGCATGTGTTTTTCTTTACATGTTTATTTCACAAATGTGTTTGTTTGTTTGTTTGTTTGTTTGTATGTTTGATTTTTTTTTCTGTGAGCAGCATTACGTCAAATGCATTTGACAAAATTTGACAAAGTTTTAACTTAAGATATGCCATGAGTACTCTGCTAAATTTTGTAGAGGATCCATATCTATATACTATTTCAATATTCAGGCATATGTCAAGAAAATAAAACCAAAAAACCCACAAATATGAAGTTTCACAGTAATTTAAAAATACACCATAACAAGAAATTCACAGATCTAAGCCAGTGCTTCTCAAAGTGTGTGTCATGACAGGTGGGGTGTGACAAACAGGAGGGAATTTTTCAATCTCATTCCAATCTTCTTAAAGTCATAGTTGATAAGTAATTACAGAACTCTCTCCTGGTCGGTTCAGGTCAGACTACCCTGAGCATGCCAGATACCATCTCACACTGACAGCACACACCAAAGCCTCGACTTGAGGAGGCTGTGCTGTGTTTTGACTACGGCTATGAGCAACATACGGTACATAACCCTGAGAGCAAACATGAGAGGGCGGTAATGCTCCTTGCCTTGGTTGCCAACCGTCGTAAAAGAATTCTAGTGTGTATACAGTATGTATATATTCTGTTTTTTTAGTTTTTATTGTGCAATTTCCTTTCTTACATGTTTTTCCCTCTTTCTATCTGTACTGTGTACAGGCCCGTGTGTGTGTGTGTATATAGATTCTTATTTATCTGCTGCTGAAAGTTTGCAAAGTTCCCCTTTGTGGGACAAATAAAGGATATCTTATCTTATCGTATCTTAAAATGAAAATAAAGCCAACATTTCCAAGCGCTGTGCTGCCGTCCACCTGTGAAATCAGCTTCAGCTTTTTCTGTAGTGTGACATCATAGGGGGAACTACTGTCACTGTGAATAATATACTATTTCATTTAAATGTTCACCTAAGCTCACTCTTCATTGCAAATACTGAAATAGAATTAACTCATGTTTAATTCATCATCCTTTTTGCACTACTCATCATCACTGCACTATTATGCTATTGTTATGATCCTATAATCTTGTTATATTATCCTATTTAGTTTTGTACCTATTAGTCTTTAATTACTGTTTATATTTTCTATTTGATTGTTATCATTTAAAGTTTCAATCGTTAGAAAGAGCACAGTTCACCGAGTCAAATTTATGGTGTGTATAACATACTGTACATGGCCAATAAAGTTGATTCTGATTCTGAACTTGACTTTGTCTGCCTGTTTCTGACAGGCAATTATTTTACAGTCAGGTCCGGTCCTGCCTAGTCTAAAAATGTGTCTCTACTGGCAGTAGAGTCTGAAATGAGCTGCTGGAGGCAAAATGCACACAGAGGGTCCAATAGATAAAAGCATGGCTTAATTTAAAATTATCATTGCATACTGTATTTTTTTTATTAAAAGTCACTTGTGTTATCATGCCACTATAAGGACTTTAAATGCCCTTCTTCATTCACAACAAAGATCATTAACACTAAACAAAATGTCTGCACACAAAGAAAGTGATAATGAGAAGCCTAAAAATGTAACATAAATTAAAAGAGCATTAAATTGATTATTAGACTGCATTAGATATACAACCGGGAACAAAATGTAACGTGGAACTAAAGTAAACAACCTTTCAATAGCTGACTTTTTAAAATGGTATTTCCTTTTCCTACACTTTTTGTTAGATTGTAAACAATGTTTTGTTATTTCCAGTAATTTTGACTATACTGCACTTTTACATTTGTTTTTTTTATGCAGGTAATTATCAGTTTCATTTAGTTTTTGATTTATTATGAAATAGGATGTAACTTTTTTACCTATTTGTTCAGTACATTTGAAAATGCGCAATTAGTCAGGATTATATGGGGGGCAATGGGTACAGGTGGGGCTTGAAAATTTACCTTCGTTCAAAGTGGGGAATACCCCCCCAAAAAAGTGTGAGAACCACTGATCTAAGCGTTAAGATGTCATGCAGAGAGAGGAGGGAAGCTTCACACACCCATCGTCACTAAACAGACACTTGGTGAAAGATATCTGGCAAAAAGAATAAAAACACTCTCTCTTTTGTTCTTTTCTGTTTTTATTTAATTCATTTAATGATCACAGCAAAACTCTTTCAAATACTGCAAAGGGTTTTGCTGTGTTCATAAATCCAGACAATACTGTATATAAAAGGCAAACATAGCACATTTAAAAGAATAGTCCATTTCTCTGACATATATAACATTATATACAAAATAGTTACATACACAAATATAGATATATCAAATTTTAAACCAAGACTATTGTCTGATTTTCAGTGACCTGAACAGAATGTTTACAGTCACGAGCCTAACGGGCAGTCAAAAGGCACGACTCGGAATACCACAGGAATGCCAAGAAAGGGATAAAACTGAAAAATGTTTAAGCATCAACGCACAGTGGGGTCACCGTTGTCACTAGAAAGTTGTTCATTTGTCCAACTACACATCATTCATTCATCTTGTTCTCGGATGGTGAGAATAGATCGGAGAACCTGGAGAACAGCCACATAAGCACAGTGAGAACCTGCAAACTCCACACAGAAAGGACCCCAGTGTCAAGTGTAATCTGCAGCCCTGTTTGTCATTTGACAATGCTTTTAGCTAAATGAACAGAAAAAAAGACACATTTCAACTTAAAGCAAAAGATAAAATAAAAACCTTTAGCTAAAAAAAACATTTTGTTATAGTATAAAGTCCTGACACTTTTTAACGCTGTATTTGACACCGTCAGTTATTAATCAAAATACTTTTGTTTTGAAGACCAACTGTCAGAGCGTTCAAAGAATGCTGCTGTAATCTGATCCACCTCAGTAGTCAGTCACATGACTTCTACATGATTTCAGACGTCCTTAATTCATAAACTGTCTTTTTATGGCCATTTCTCGTCCAGATTAAAATGACTTCTCATTTTTAAAATCAACAGCGCCAATAGGCAGCACTGTTATTATTTAACAGTATAATTTGTTAAAATGTGTTCTAAAGCTCCAATATATCATTTTCATACAAATACACACCAGCCTCTAGTGGGTTGTCGGTCTAATGGGAAGAGAAAAGCTGCAGCACAGTTTAATGTCCGTGAGCACATCAGTGACCCAAAACACAATGGATGAAAGTAGTAATTATCCCATTATACAGATGATTCTAAAATATGATTGGTCTGTAACAGATACCCTCCACCATTCAGCAATGATTCTTCATGTACACAGAAGGTAATTGCAACATCCTGATAGGAGGGTGTTTATTTTTGTTTTTTTTATAGAAAACTCTGGAAAAGTTTTTTTTTCCAACTTCACCATCTGACATCACATTCAAAGTCAAAACAACAATCGTAGTGGTTAAGAGAACTTTACCAGAGGATTTTGGCATACATTGGAAATAATCCAGCCACAGTGCAATATTTGTGTTGATGTGGTCCCTCTTTGATCGATATGAATCCAACCCTCTAACTAACATTCAAACATCTCATGGTTAAGTCTAGAAAACCCATAATAAAGACATTGTTCTGCATTTTGTAAAACTTGGCACATTCTGCCAATGTGCAAAAAAATACATTATATACAAATGAGTGCAATTTTTTTTTCTCTTTTGAAATGGTAAAACAAAGCGTAGAAAAAAATATTTTGCAGATAAGGCACAGCTTGGGCATTAGGATTGTAAGAAGTGGTCTGTGTCTGCAGGCTTGGCTTTACAGAACGATGCCTTCCTTGTTACAGTTCAACACCTCATCATGAGGAACCTGCCCCATCTGCGGGTGAAACTGCTTCTGTTTCTGTGTCCTCCAACAGTGGATGTTTCGTCCCAGCATGATGCTACGGATGCTAGGCAGATGGGCCAGCATGTCTGTTGGCAACGATGTGATTCCTGAACTGGTCAAGTTAAGCTCCAACAGGGATTCTAGTCCGCTAAACACTGCAGGAGTCAAAGTCTTGAGATTAGGATTGTTTGAGAGATCCAAGACCTGCAGGGTCTGAAGACCTTTGAAGCTGCTTGGCCAGATTTGCTGGAGTTCTTTGAGGCCACTGATTGACAAATAAACTAGATCTTTCAAATGAGCGAAGGCTCCCTCCTTGAGTTCCTTGATGGGGTTTCCATCCAGATTGAGGTACCTCAAAGGGAGTCCAGCCAGGCTTGGTACACTTGACAGTCGATTTGCTGACAGGTTTAAAGTCTGAATGTGTAGAACCTTTCCGTGCAAGGTGCTGGTTACAGACACCAGGTGGTTATGAGAAAGATCTACACTGACAGGTTCACCATTGACTTTAGTAGAAAACACGTCCATGTCAAATTCCTGAAAGCTGTTGTGACTGAGGTCAACTTCGCCCAGAGGAAGCCCAGAGAAACAGCTTGATGGGAGGCTCTGCAGGAGGTTGTGACTTAGATCCAAGGTATCCAGGTAACGCAACTTGCATAATGCACTGGGGCTTACCTGGAAACAAAGGCACAGAAACAGGTTGGAAAATCATGAACACCCATACTTGATTTACACGACTCAATTAATCTCCATGATTTACACTGGTTTTGACCCTTTACAATACCTTAAAAGGGGGGTATCATGAAAAAATCTCTTTTCAAGCTTTATATCATGTTAGTGTGTCATTCCGTCCTGAAAAATATATCTCCAGTGTTTCTCAGATTGATTCACGTATTTTTGAGTAATCTTTAAATCTCCTGCTAGCAGCCATTTTCCTGATGTTATGCTCGAGGGGATGAGGCTCCGCCTTGGGGACAAGCCTCCACCTTGGGGACGAGGCCCCTCCCCCCTCCTATGTTCTCTTCCTTAGTTCAGCCCACAGCACCCACCTCTGCAGATTTACTTATTTTAAATACTTTTGTAAGAAACCCATGGCTTATGTTGTCTGTACTCATTAGTGTACACATTAAATAAAAAATAAAAAATAAAATATATATAGATAAAACTTGCACCCCTCCCCCGCTTCCAGCTCGGTAAAAACAACTACAGTCACAGCAAACAGCTGAGCGATAACTGCGTGTCGATTGGTCTACTCTGCTCACTGTAGTAGCTGCCTGCCTTTAGTTTTTAAAAATGCTTTCAGCGAGAACATTTATTTTGGGATGCAAAGAAAACAGCCCTCTTTTGGATTAAACAATTCGTCAACAACAGTTGGAGTTTATCTTTGGAAGTGGCCCTCATCCCAAAAACATCTGCTATATTTGTTCCAAACAAGAGCTTATTTGAAAGTGCATTAATAGGTACACTGACACTAAAAAACAATGCGATCCCTACTCGTAAAAAGGACTACTTCTTCAGAGCCAGCAGCAGTAGCACGGGTAAGCGGGTGTGTGTGTATGTAGAAAGTAGCCAAATACAGCACACAGAAGAACAGAGGTAAACAACAACCATGCGTGTTTGTATGAGTACTGAAAGGGGGAGTGTTCAGGGGTGCGTCAGACAGCCTAGGAGGAGCGTCATGAGCCGTGTGCTACAAAGGGAAATTTCTTTTAAGTTTTTTTTTATATATTTGCTGCATATGTACATTTTTGTACTTCAATGTATGTTAAACTTTCTTTTTATTATTTTAATACATTTGAAAAAATATTTGTTGAAATGCAGCCATACTCCTATCCCTTGCATGTTAAACACAAAGTATTTAAGTCTAAATAGATCACCATCATCATTTTTTTTAGGTTTCCATTGTGTTGTGATTGTTTTAGAACAAATGTGTCATATTCAAAGCCTACGGCACAAATTCTGCCTTTTACAGTATCCAATTTGGCCCGCAAGAGAAAATAAAGATGACAGAAAAAATATGAATCATTGTGTAAATTGTGTAAATTAACAACTAATTTAGTTGTAGATATCTCAGCCCCTCAGAATACACAAATTCAGTGAAACTTCACAATATTTGCACAGTTTTTCTGTGCTTATATCACAAGAAGGCAGTCATTGTTAATCTCAAACTGTTGAAAGAGCTCTAAATTTGGCAAAAATCCTGCAATTTTTAAAAAATTATTCCCAAACATGCCCCCAAATTATCTAAGAAATGTGGGGAAAAATCAAGGAAATAGTATTGAAGATCCTGCAGGGACTGATATCTGTCACTTGTTGTTTGCCATAGTTGGTGCCTTACATACTTTATGTATCATTTTAAGTGAAATGTTGAAATTGCTCTTTTTTTCGACTAATCTGCGGCCAACTGGTCCATATTTGTCCCCTGAACTAAAGTGAGTTTGACACCACTGATTTAGAGTTATCTTTAAAGCATAAACTGTCTCAACTAGAAAGATTAAAATGTTTTTTGCATACAACATCAAAGATGACTTACCTTAGTAATATGGTTGTCACTGAGGTCCAAGCTAACAAGCGTGGTGTAGCCAGGGCCTGTAAACATGCTGTCAGTGAGTGGGCCAATAGCATTGGAAGACAGATCTAAGTGGGCTGTGTCCAGTGGGATAGGAATGGGCATTGTGGTTCCTGGTCCGAGCTCTCTGCAGTACACCCTGGTCAGGCTAAAGCTGTCGAACAGGCCAAAGCTTTCCACCTCACAGTGACATCCCGGGTGGCAGTTCTTGACCATGCTGGAATGAACTGCTGCAAGCAGCGAGAAGCCAAGTAGCGAGAGCAGTGTCATCTTGCTCTGGAAAATAAAAAAAGTCACAATGTAATAATTCAACAACTTGCTCAATTATTTACACTTTGTTCAAATGCACAGCATAGCAGTTCTAATGAAGCTCAGATCCACACCATACTAGTGTGAATTTCACAAACTCCACAAGCTGTTTTCCTTTCCAATGCAGAACAAGGCTTGTGAAGCTTGGTGAATAGACCGTAGGCCTTTATTTGTGTAACTTGAGTTGCAGCATTTCTTTCCCTCAGGGCTGCCCAATGGGTGTGACCTTTAGTTAAACATTAAATTCATCTGCACTTAAGTCAATTTACTAGACTGAGTTTGCATGCTTTGAGGTGTACTGACAAATATAAATATAAATGTAAATCTAAACTCCACCTGGAAATCTGAAAAGTAGTTTGGGAAACAAAAAACGAATGTATTAAAAACATTCTGCTTTATCGTCAAAGATCTGTATAAAAAAGAAAAAAAGAATAAAAAGAATAAATTAAAGCATAGAAAAACTTCTAAATGGATATATATATATATATATATACATACATAAAACTCAACTCAACTTGCAGAGTAAAATAAAATAAAACTCGTGATTGTTCTCAAATTATGGAAAAGACAGAAAAAAATACATTTTTGCCAAAAAGTTATTTCAAAGCTACAGTTAAATTGAACAAGCTTTCAAACCTTTGTGCAGCTCTTGCTCAGTAGTCTCTAAAATGTGCAAATAGAACTGGTCTGAGCTCCCAGCTATTTGAACACAAATGGACAGAGGTTACAAGTTGTGCAACAGGTAGAAAAAATCATTTATCATCTGACGCTCAGGCATGACACAGCAAAGTTTTGTCAAAGATACAATCAGCTGGTTGACAAGTTGACAATCCAGTGAGAAATGAAGGAAAAAGCCTCATCTTAAGTCAAACTGTGAAATGCTAGCAGGAAGCCCAAGTACTGAACACAGATATTTGTTCTTCAATGTTGACTTGGGAAACGCCTTCAAATAGAAAAAAACTAAACTAATGCACTATATTGTTTCCTCTCACGGATTCACTATTTGCTTGTTCCACATTCATTGTAAATAAAAGGTGTGGTTGCTGCTTTTAAGAGGAGTGCATTAGTGATGTATGCACACAACTACGTCGACAAGTTTGTCTTGTTTTAAGACTTTTCATACCACAACACGCCAAAAAAACATACTAGGGCTGTGGTCAACCAAGGAAACTGTTGGGCGACCAAAACTATGGCACACGTAGCAATTAGTCGACCAAAAAAAAAAAAACAAAAACAGAAAAAAACACAGAGAATGGGAAAAAGCAGATCACATGAGCAGGTGCAGAAGAGGACAATGAGAAAGAAAAAGAGAGACAAATATTCTGTTTTGGTGTTCGGTGGTGCCGATTTTCTTTTAAACACAGACCATTTATGATATGAGCCTTATTCAAGCTTTGACCAAAACCCGACAATAGGGATGTAACGATTCACTCAACTCCCGATACGATTCGATTCACAATACTGGGTTCACGATACGATTCTCTCACGATTTATCTTACAAAATGGGACTGTAGACAAATTTTTTTTTGGGGAAAAAAACTAGAAAATACTGTATTATTTTCCTTTTATATTTCATTGTCAAAGGTATCCCTTGATAAACTATTCAAAACAATGCAATTTAACTAAAAATAAAACTTGAATGAAATAAATAAAGGAATAATACAAATGAAAATGAAGCCTATTAATTTAAATTCTGGTTCTATAATAAACAATGCAAAACTGCATAATAGTTCTTTTTCTTTTTAAAAGTGCAACTGAAAATGTATTTTGTGCCTTAACAATAGGACTTTAAAAAAAAAAAAACCGTGATTACACTGATTTACGCCATATTTGTTTGGACCAGCAGAGGGCGCTGGTAACCCAGTGGTCGGTTGGCATGCAGAAATTCTTGCAGTGAAGAAGAGAAGCTATGCTAGCAGACAGAGCTAATAGAAAAACGTGACTTTTACAGATATTCAAGTAATATTACAGATATTCTTTCGGTGCTAAAGGGGCAATGAATCATTTATTAACATATTTAAGAGTAGAAGGCGGCCAGAAAGAAAGTATTAGCAGACTCCGCCAGCCGCCTACAATTGTGGATAGCGCCCTCTGCTGGTTAAAAAAAGTACTGCGATTCAATTTTCAGAAAATCGATATCAACCGTGATACCTATGAATCGATTTTTAACTGCCTTACGATTAATCGTTACATCCCTACCCGACAAGGCAAAAATGAAACCTACAGGTCTGACAGCCATTAGGTATTTATATCAGAGCCCAACCTGAAACTGACAATTAAAACCTATTTTCCCCTTATACAAATGACATACTTATGTTTGGTACATTTAGTGGTAAGCCTACTGTTATTAATAAACTGTTGATGTCAACATCAGATCAGCACACAGGGAAACAAACGCACGTCAAACACAGGTGCGCAGTGTGCTCCGTGGTGCCAGAGACAGCAGTGGATCTATTTACATAATCCACGTATCAAATATAAGGATAATCCATGTTCTTGTGCAGATAAAGGATTGATTCAATAATGGATGCTTGTGTTTCAAGCCTGTCTTAATTTGTTCCCTCTCTGCTCTGAGGACAACACACTGTGCACTGACAGCTGAAGCGCAACACTTTTTTGAATTTTTTGCAGCGCAGCACGCACTCACACAGCTGTTGCTGGACATAGAATCATGTTTAGGCATTAAATACATTATATTGATATGTAATCCTTGTCACCTATATAAGTGCATTGCATTTTTTTTTTACGGTATTGAAACTGATGTCATTGCTAGTCGACTAATGAAAATCTTTGTCGACCACGACGGCATCGACCAATTAGTCGTCTAAACGACAAAAGTTGGCAGCCCTACAACACACCAACAAAAGCCACAACACCGAGTCCGAATTGCACCCGCTAAAGACGAAACTCACAATTTTTGGGCCGAGAAAAAGTCTTCATTTTGTGTCAAATGTGGTATCAGGGGACAGGTTTTATTCCCCCCCGAGTCCAAATATGTGCTTGGTTTTTGGATACAGTTTGAAATGGGCCCACTAGAGGCCCCAGATGGTCGGTACGGAGTATTTTATTTTGTAAAAAATTCCCCCTTTTCCATTGAGACTTTCGTTGGTGTGTTGTGACTTTTGTTGTTATGTTGTCACTTTTGATGGTGTGTTGTGACTTTTATTGGTGTGGTGTGACTTTTGTTTGTGTTGTCACTTTTGTTGGTGCGTGTTGTCACTTTTGTTGGTGGACTCGTATTTTCAACCTAAATAATCTAAGCAAAATAGAATAAGAAAAGAAAAATGTTTTAAAAACTTATTTTTTTCAGTTTTTTTGTTAGATAAATCCGCTGTGATTGCATTTGTGCAGTGTTTGGTTACAGAGGTATTATTCAATCAGGGTGAAGGTTATTTATCTTGGCTTATGTAACAGGATGAGGTGACGCAGCAGAAATGTACACAAGGAGGGTCAAAAATGTATGCAGGTTCATGGCTGCTCCAAGTCCACTCTGACTGAGATATCCTCCTCTGAAGACGTTGTTTTTATTATGCTTGTAATAAACTGTAAAAGCCGTAATGGTAATAAAGATCTCTGGTAATGTACCTTTGGCCAAAGTCCCTGCAGCAGTAGGATTAGATCATACTGGTACGAGCATGTCTGAAGATGATTGATTAAACCGTGTACAACACAAATGTTTGACAGTTTTTAACAAAGCAGTTCACCAGATTATTGTCCAATGAACAAAAAGGGAAACAGGATAAAGTTAGCTTTTAATCCTCAGGGCACCTTTAAAAAAGTTACACTGTACAGCTTCACGGTACCAGAACGGAACCCTTCATAAAACTGTAGTACAAATGTTGTATATAAATATTATTTCCCACTTTTTTTGCATCAGATCTTTTCAACAACTCCAGAACAAAAAGTAAACATGCAAAAGTGGAACATTTGATAAGAAGTTATTACAGCCTTGACAAGGACAATAATTGATAGGAACATTGATTTTGAGGCATTATCACTTTTAGAGCTATGAGCATTTATTGAAAAAAAAACAACACTCTTTGACCTTAGGTACCAAAATGGTAACGGTTCAAAATGTCATATAGAAATATTTTTTCCCACTTTTTTCTCATCCAATCTTTTCAAGGACTCCAGACAAAACCATAGATATAAAGATTTCATTATATTTTTTTAATGAGAAAAACACAAAATATGTATTTTTTTTCAAAAAATAACATGCAAAAGTGGAACATTTGATATGAAACTAGTACAGACTTCAGTTGGTCAATAATTGATAGGAACATCGATTTTGTGGCATTATTACTTTTAGAGATATGAGCATTTAAAAAAAAACCTCCACTATTTGAGCTTCCGTGAACCTCTTTTCACTACATAATGTTCACTCGTCAGCTTGCTTTGCAACACATCAAACTAGAGGCTTTGGAAATCACAGTCTTTGTTATGAAACGCCATGTGCTGACAGTAAAAGTGGGAAAGTGTCAGTGAGGTTTTTTCCTTCTTGTTTGCTTTCTATTCTGTGTTTGACACACGCAACTCTTCTACAACTAAATCGAAATAAGCAGACAGAAAATGGATGAACAAACGCATTTAACAGCACAATTTTTAAACTGAAATACAAGGCCGTGAAAATTGAAAATCTTTCTGTCAATAAGGATTTTTGTTTTCTTGTAAAAAGGTTCATTTGAGTCTCTACTTTAATAGGACTGGTCTTTGCAGTTGGTCCTGTTGTCGTGCCCTCTTACTTTGGAATAGGCTCCAACCAATCAACAACCTTATCTGATGATTAAATTCACTTTATGTGCTAAAGTGTTTGTGTCTGTCACCGTGGAAGAGAGAGAAACGTCCTCTTCATTCCTCTACATGTGTGATACTTGTAGTTGAGTTTACAATAAAAATGGTACACTCCGTACTATGCACCACAAACTCAATGAGTATATACCGCCTACTACATACTATTAGTATGATGAGCATTCCCACTGAAGTATACTTCCAAGTTTCGCAAGATGCATTTTGAATCTACAATAATGAAAGCATTTTAGGCGAGAACGTGACCAAGTAGAATATCAACATGTAGCCATTTAATCCATAAAACTCGCGGAAACACGTTTCATGCCGACACTTTTTAGATTTTTGGTGCAACTGACTAAACATCTGGTTAACTTCAAAACAAGAGCCCTATTTACAAAAGCATTAAAAAAACGAATGGCCGTGAATGACATGTAAACAGACACACCCACAAAAGTGAGCATTTCACACAGTCTATCACCGCTGCACATCGAAGGCTGTTGTTTCTGCAACTGCCGCTGTTGATACATGTTGTTGACATCATGTCAACTGGGTGGGAGGAGGGCGGGCCATCCTCTGGTCCTACGTCACCGTGAAGGGAGGGGAGACGGACTCCCACTCAACAGCATCTTTAGCCATGTGTTTTACTGTTGTGTGCAGTTTTTTGGCAGAAAACAATCACAACTGTGTGTATATCAAAAATAAATTTGCTTTGGTGATTACTGATCGCCCTCGTAACAGAGCAAGACATGGAGGGAAGTCAGTGTCCCATCTATAGACACGCCCACTCATGAATATGCATAAGTAGGCCGCAAATCAGCCTGTTTGTAGAGTTGCTCAGAAAGTGACTTTTCAGAGGCTAAAACTTTGGAAAACAGGCGAGTTTGGGAAAATAAACCTCAAATACTATGTTTTTGGGGTTCTTAGAACATATGGAGATGGGTGAAAAATAGCATGACATGGGACCTTTATCACATCTACCATTGCTGCTGCAGCAACGGCAAATGCGGTCAAAGAGGACCAGGGTGCTAAGTAGAGGTCGACCGATATGGGATTTTCAAACGCCGATGCAGATACCGTTTTTTTTTTTTTTTTTTTTAATTCAGCCGATGGCCGATATCTAAAACCGTTTATCGAAGCCGATATACTTTTTTTTCAAAGCACATTGATTTTGAAAGAAAATTGAAACACTCATATGATATAAATGTATATATTAGAAATTAAATTAAATACACCAATAGAACTCTTAACATTTAATGAACTTTAAACATACTCGTACACAACCAAGTAAAACAAAAAGTACAGGACAGGTAAGAAGCAGTAAAGCACAACAACAATATACAATGTGCAAGTAGTCAGTTTAAACTATTTCAAGCTTCTTTCTTAACCTACAGTATCTAGTAATTAAGTTCACAAAATATTTTAAAATATACAATCAAACAGTAACCTGAAAAGTGGTTTGTCAGCCTATTGGCTTCTACCTCTCCCATGCACATGCTATTATTATTATTACTTTTTGTTGTTGTTGTTGTATATTCTTATATCTGAATGGATGTTTTTTATGTTCTTTCTTTTTTCATTTACTGGCTACTCTAAAGTGCTAAATTTAATTTAATTTAAAAATGTAAAAAGTCCATATATAGGCCGCCCGATATATCGGTCGACCTCTAGTGCTAAGCTGCCCTCGTTGATGCCGGGTATCTTTTATTTACGTTGTACAATTGTTTAAAGTGTTAATATGTGATTGTGTTTGCAGATCTGTGTGCGGATGCGTCACATGTACAACACTGGACTTCTCGGTGCAAAGTGGACTCACCGCGGCTGTTGTAAACAGGAAGTTACGTGTCTCGCATTTCTTCAACCCTATGTGTTTTTACTGCATTTTTTACTAAATCTACAGTCTGTATAAAGAGATGAAAAAAGCAATGAACTGTCTCATGATGATCTGACTCATAAATATAAATAAACATTTGAGTCGCTTCCACTGGGAATCAATCCTGTGCAGTGACGTGCCGTCAGGGTAGACAAGGTAGGCAGTGCCTACCCAAGGGTGAATTGATATTTTGATTATTTGTTTTAATTATAATATTAATTATAAATTATTTATTTTTCCATTTCCAATAGCCTACAGTACCTATACATTTGAAAGTGTCAGCATTTTGTGCGTTTCATAGCCCAAATTACTACTAAACAGCACCATTTCCTGGAACAGCTGCACAGTCTTTTTTTTTTTTTTTCACTCCACTGTAAGGAAGAGGGAGGCCACGCCCCCTCTCAAAGGCATGTTGCTCCTCTGTCTCCGTTCCCATTACGTGTTTTTACGTGTTTGCGCATGCGCAGTCAGGTCCCCAAGATGACAACCATTTACTTCCAAAGGCAGCGTAGAGAGCTGCCTTTGCACGTAACCGCGCTATGCTAAATGCTATACGTAAGTTCACAGTACATTAGTGAATAGATGCCAGCTAGTGGGCGGGATAACACTACAGGCAGGATAACAGCGCCAGAGATGATGGAGAAACTTTTTTTTGAGGAAAAACGACAGCTTTTAAAAGATGGGAGACCAACACCTGAGCTACCAAACCTTCAGCAAAGGTAAGGTCAGAACATTGTTGGTACTTTCTACAGTGAATAGAACAAAAGGAAGGATTGGCTTTGTGGATGCTCCTCACTGAGGCTGTTTTGAGTTGTCATTTTCTCTGTGTTTCCAACACAAACAACAGATGCGCTGCCGTGTCATGAGAAATATCTTGTTGGGAGAGTATGGAGGCTATATTAAATAATTGTTTATGTTTCTTTAATGGTGTTTATGATGTTGATTTTGTTAGATGGCTAAATGCTTGTTCATGTGGATCTTGTTGGGTTTTTTCTTTCTTATTATGAATTTTATATTTTGATAAGCGCATTGAGATGACTTTGTTGGAAATTGCTTTATACAAATAAAATTGATTTGAATTGAATTAACACAACAGCAGAAGCATATGAAATCGTCATTGGTGGTCTCGATTTGCAACGTGCCTACCCAACCCTAGTGGTCACGGCACATCACTGATCCTGTGTCAATGAGAAAAACTAAATCCATATGTCCGCTACATTAACCACTTGGCCACTGATCAGCTGTCAGGTCACAATTCTAATCTCTAAATAGCGTACATACTGGAAGTCGCAGGGGAAACGCAGTGTTTCCATGTTAACTTGAGAACGCGTTTACCTGAATTTACACACGGAAAAGCTATCTCCATGATTATTTTTGTTCACAAATGACCTCAATAGAACTTTTTTCAAACAATCTGTGGAGCCAAACTTCAGCGTGGTGCCTTCAAAGTTGGACTATGCCAATCTGACCTGATATAAGACTGGATACACACTAAGGCAGAGGTTGGAGACGATATGTAAAGTTCAAAGACCCTTTTATTATCTTGTTGGGGCAGTTTGTGTCAATGTCAGTCATAAAAAGCAGATAAATAAACCTAAGTGGAAGGGTTAATGTGTGTGTTTGCACATGTGCTGACTGACGATATCAACACCATAATCTGCTGCTAAATAGTAGTTGTTTTTGATGCAATACAAATGCAAGATTAGGACTGCAGCTTGTAAAAAAGCATTCCTTTGGTCATTATAGGTATTGATTAGGTAATAATCAGATTGAAAACATGTCATATGAAATTATTTTTACTGGACTACTGAATTCATTTATGACTGATGGCAAATATTGAAAGAAAACAATAATCCATTCCATTACCAGAGTATATGTTTTTGATGTTTAAAAGGTTATTCATACTTACATTTTCACATGTATTCTGATTGATGTGACCTTATAAAACTTAAAATAAGTTCTGATTAACTACGGCCGGGCCCGAGGCACATATGGCGTAATGAGCCCCATTCATATATTGGTATGTGTCAATGATTAGTCATTTGAAAAATGGGGCTCCTTGGCGCCCCATTGACACATACGGGGTAATGGGCCCCATTTATATATTGGTATGTGCCAATACGATTCGGCCCAGTAACCGCTGTAATATTTTACTTGCAAATAATGAGAAATCGAATTTCATTTTTTCTTCCGAGCGTCAATGCGTACACGTCCATAGATTAAGCCTACCAAATTTCAGCCTGATCTGTTTACGACTAACAGAGTAGTAGCGATTTTAACTAGTGTACACAATAACAAGAAGAAGAAAAAGAAGAACAAGCCCGGCCTAAAAATAACTTGCTTTGTACCCAGAGTGTGTCTGGAGACGCTAATAGTCACAGGCTTATTCACGATATGATACGTTATACCATACATGGTTAACGGTACAATTATCACAATGCGGCAATTCCACGATGTATTGCAAGAAAATAATAAAACAACAAATTGCTAAAACGAAAAAAAAATTAAATAGACAGAACACTGTCAAGTGGAGAACTTCTCAGCTTATTTACTGCATTTTTTTTCAACACATTGAACAATAAGTTGGCAAACAATATTCATGAATGAAATACAACAGAAAATACTGATGTTTATGAGAAAATGTTCACTTTGTTGCCGTTGTTACATCTTTTCTTTAGATTTCTACATTAGCATCCAAACTAATGGAAAATAAAGCACTAAATATGACATTAAAAGTTATACTTGAAACAATTTAGACGACAAAACTCCTAATTGTAATGCATTTTTACATATTATGTGATACATATTATGTATTACAATTAGGGCTGGGTATATAATGCGATAACTGCGCTTAATTACGTACAGAAAAATAACGTTTTTTTCTAGGATTTATTTTCCACAAAGGCCTCTGCATAAAATAAAAGCTTTTCCAAAATGTTCAATTCTTTTTATAATTAACTCAGCAATGGTTGGGTGTACAAATGTAACAAATAGGGATGGGCGATATGGACGAAAAAAATTAGCCCGATACTTTTTGGTATTTATCACGATAACGCTAAACATCATGATAAATAAAAAAAAAACTATAATTAAATTAAACAATTCCCAACTTAAAGTGTAAACAGGTTCCTTACAAACACAAATACATTTGAATACATCAACACATTAAAAATCAGTGCATGCTGATCACTCTATTAGTGTTATTGTACGAAATTAATTTATTTCCTCACTTAAAATGAAATTATTTTCTAAAAAAAAAAAAAAAAAAAAAGCACATGAAAAGCACAAATAACTCCATCAGTGTTTTTACTGTTGCTGAATCTTGTTTCATTCATCTTATGAGTTACATAAAGTTATGGTTAATAAATAACTTCCTATAATGTAATAATCTAAATAGTTACATTAGTTTAATGGGACCAGCTTTGTCTGTGAACACGTGAAATATAATTAGAAAATATTGCGTTTCACAAGTTTGGACGGATGAATAGTGACATTAATATTATGCTAACATTTATTTTACACAACGTGTGACATGTTTAGCTTTTATTCTTCCATACAAGTGTTAAATCTGACCACAAACAAATCAATGGCTCTCTGTGGCTTTATGACAGTTAGACGTGTTCTTTTTATTTGGCCTACTCCTATGGAATGGTTAGCATTAGCTCTTAGCCCAGTCTGTGTGTCTGTGGGTTAGCTTAGCATAGTTAGCTTTAGTTGAGTTTCCAGTTCATATTCGTTGCTACGGGTTCATCTCTGTCCTCCTGTTTGTGGAACTTTGGGTGAACATGACGGAGGAACTTGAATCAGTTCACTTTGTTGGATGGTTTTCTGGTTTTAACCAAGTAGAGGTCCATGACGTATCGCAGCTCGGCAGCTTCAGGTAGCTGAGACGAGCTCCGCCGTCTGTGGGTGTGAGAGCTGGGGGATGGAGGCGTGGTGCACACTGCGGCCGCGAAGGCTTTGCTGTGAAGCTCCCGTAAACAGCGTTTTGCTCCGGAGAATATTAAGTTGACAACATACAGGGGTAGTTTTGGCCTGTGGAACAAGGTTTTTATGGGCATTCTTGGCTAAATTGAAAGACAAATGGTCCGTGGCCCTCACTAATTTCCGACATGGGAATTTATCGTTTATATTGTGGGATGACATATTGTTACCGGTGAGAATATTTTTGACGATAAATCATAAACGATAAAATATTGCACATTCCTAGTAACAAATTACTTTACTTCTTTTAAAACATACTTAAGTACAAGTAAAATTACTGATTTTGAAATATGCTAAAAAAATAAACTCACAAGTACCCATAAAAGCAACTCAGTTACAGTAACGTGAGTACTTGTAATCCGTTACTTTTACCTCTGATTGTTACTACACTGTTCATTCCCCTCTATCATAGACTTTTTTTCTTTTTTTTTTTAATAAATAGGTCTGAGGGAGAACTTAGCAGTGATGCCACGTTGCGTGGGTGAACTGCACACTCAGCAAAACACATTTCCTTCAGCTGTGGAAGGGAGAACCTGTTGCAATGTTTATAATGATCACACCATTATCAAAGGGTGCTGATCAAAGACATGCATTGCAAGCCCCGCCCCCTTACAGCTGTCACATCACATCTGCAACTTTAACACACACACACACACACACACACGCACACACGCACACACGCACACACACACACACACACACACACACACACACACACACACAATGGGCGGTTTTAAAAGCCTGAAACCTGATCTAGTCACAGATAGTCCAGCTTTGCAGAGTTTTTTCAGAGCCACACACTGCTCTCTAAGTTCAGGGGGAAAAGAAAAAAAAAACTTTTACAGGAAACATGTCGTTAAAGCAGCGCCTCTCCACTTTAAATACCAGTGTACTGAGAAGTTTCACTTACTTTAGTGCTGTTCATCTTCTTGGTGTGTTTTCACTTTACCGCTCCCATCTTCCAGAGCCCTGCGGTGCTCCTGTGTGTATGTCCCGCTACAAAACACCATCAGCAGCGGTAACAGTGCTGGGACATGGACGTCTGCTCTCATCCCACAGCTCCATGAACAAAACTAACGTGAACCTCAGCTTTTCCGCTGAGAGATTTTCAAAATAAAACGGACCCAAACCCATGTTCGTTCTTCTAATATTACATAGGCAACTGGGAGCCACATCACATGTGGCCCTCGGTCTGTTCTTTCTGAAACCAAAGTATAATAATAATAATAATAATAATAATAATAATAATAATAATAATAATAATAATAATAATAATAATAATAATAATAATAATACACAAAGGAACAACAAAAAACGTTCAATGTGATTCAAAAAAACACAACTAACTTCAAAAGAATATGTACATAAAACTGCAAACTACACAAAATGACTCCAAAAACGTAAAAAAAAAATTAAAAAAAATCAGATAAATACACACAAAAAAAAAAAAAAAAACATGAAAAACGTACAAAATAACCCCAAAACCTAAACAAAAAACTTTTAATGTGACTCCAAAAACACAAATAATTACAAAAAAAATATGAACATAAAACTCCAAAACACAAAAATTACTCCAAAAACGTACAAAATGTCAGGGAAATACACAAAATAACCAAAATATTTCAGTTAGCAAAAATTGGACATCCAAACCCTAGTAGGTCACTGTACCATTTCATTGTTGCTGTTGTTGTTTTCTAATCCACTGGTGAGATGGCCAAAAATAAAATAAAAACATAATTTTCTTCACAACACCAGGGTCAGTGGGTTCAGTCAGTCAGTGGTTAGTTTACAGCACACATCTTATTTTGAAAGGAGCACCGCTGAGACGTATCTGACTGCAGCACAAGCAGAGGAAACCACATGAGAAGAAAAGCTGAGACAAAGTTTTGCGCAACACTTTGATTTTGTCTTAACTTTTCACTTTGATGAAAGTGAGAAAACTTTTTTTTCTCTTCTTTTTTTAATGATGCGAACATAAACACACTGTGTTTTGTCTGAGGGCTGTCTTTGCTCAGATTAGTGTTTTATAGTTTTAAGGGCTAAAGTTTCTGTTTGAGATGAAATGTTCTTAAATGGGGCATTGGTTTCTGCCATGGGCTGAAAGACAAATTTATTTTAAATACTTGGCATTGATCTAGTGGAAAATGCAAAGGTCTAGAGTAGACCTTTTATAAATCATAGGGAGAACATCTGCAACTTTTCATCTGTCCCTCAGCCATTGTTGTCGCCATGGAGCATGACAACATCCCTGCACACACCCATGCAGCATTACTCATGTAGGAAAGAGGTCTGAAAACACATGGAAATAAAGTGTTTAGGGGGAGAGGAAAATCTGTGCTGATGTGTCTAAACATTTATTCATGTTACCCAGCACCACAGCAAAAAAAAAATGTGGGCGTTAATTTTGATACCGACTTATCCTTGGCTTCCTGTAAAATCTAGAATACAATTTAAAATCCTCCTGTTAACATACAAAGCTCTACGTGATCAAGCTCCTGTGTATCTTAAAGACCTGTCATATTGTTTGGGCAGATCAATCCACTCTCAGTTTGCTGGTCTACTGGAAGTTCCTAAAATGTCTAGAAGTAGAACAGGAGGCAGAGCATTCAGCTACCAGGCTCCTCTCCTTTGGAACCAGCTCCCAGTCTTAGTACAGGAGGCTGCTACGCTCTCCACCTTTAAAAATAAGCTCAAAACCTACTTATTAGCAAAAACGTATACAAAGCCCTAAACCTAAAAATAGGAACAAAAAACTAAGATTATATAGCAGAACACCAGCATTATATTCAAACACAGTCCCTTATCTACACATAGTCCTCAATGGGTTGATGTCCAGTCAGACACAGTGATGCTGGGTTGTAGCCAACCCCCCACTTCTGATCCTCGTCTATACCATGCAACACCATACTCATTCTCATTCCACTCACACATAGTCTAGCACCAGTTGTTTCTATGCAGACAGATCTGCTAATACTGTATCTTGTTTTTTCTGCAGTCAGTGCCTTCTCTCTCTTTTCTGTTTCAGGTGTCTTGAAGCTGGAGTTGGTAGATCCTGATCTGTGGTTCACGGTTCAACTAGTCTGGGACACTCTGATGTTCTGTCTCTCTATCCTGTTCTGTTCTCTTCTCCTCCTCCTCTGTTCAAATATGGTCATTCAATAATGTTACTGTCCGTTTATCTTAACTAAGCTACCAAATACAACATAACCTTTGTTTAACCAGGAGATTCTCATTGAGAATAATAATCTCTTTTCAAAAGTCCATGACACGACCTGGATGAATGAGAACCTACGCAGACATACAGTAACCACGAAGGATTCTTTAAATACCTTCAATATTCATTCAATCACTTATTTTACCCACAAATAAAGAAAAAGTACATATATTTCAACTCAAAAGATAATATAATGACCATAATGATGACAGATATAGCATTTCCCTCATTGACTAAAAGTATATGTGGATAAATATACATGATATATTATAAAAACAGGAAAACCACATATTGATAACAAATAAAATTTAAAACTAAATAGATAGAAAGACAAACATTTTGGAAGATTTAAATACTACATAAAATATAGGTTGTTGTTTTATCCTCCCCTCTTACAATAAGTACCACTAAAGGATCACAATGTGCCTAACATGCTTGTTAATAAAAGAAAATGTAATATTTAACTCTTTCTGCCAGTACAATATTGTACTTTTATTTAAATTTGACGGAAAAACTCATTTAAAAGTTGTTTATTTTTTTATGTTGCATGCTGTATGCACCACTAAAGCAGTTTAACTATTACAGTATTAGAGCTCTAATCTATCATAATGTACCATTTTGTTTGTCCTTAACACCTAAAAGAATCAAGTAAATCTATCTATGTATTCATGGTTCGATTTAATTGAACGAGAAATCTCATTTAAATGTATTTTTAAAAGGAGAATAGCTGCAGTTGGTCACGGAATTTAAATACCTTAGTGTCACTTTAGACTCTTGCCTCACCTTCAAAATACACAAAAAATATCAAACACAATCAATATCAACCTAGATAACTTTAAACAAATCAGACCATCCCTGACTACTGAGTAACTGCACTCAAACCCATTGGATCACTGTACAAAAAAGCTTTAGAGATCTTTGACAGAAAAAAACGACTCGTATCACTGTTAGTCATATTCTTCACAAATACAGCTTCTTCTTATCCTTTGAGAACTATAAAAGATTCAAATATGCCTGCTACACATATAAAGTATTAAATGGGCAAGCACCACTGCCACTGAAGGAATACATCAAACTAAAAACTGGTACAATCACAAGAGCCACCACCAGAGGACACTGTGAGGTCCCCCACAGACTAACTAGCTTTAGTCAATGTGTATTGTCAGTCAGGGGTACGAACACCTGGAACTCCATACCACCTACAATCAGAGAATGCACCACTCTCACCACCATCACAAATCTCATCCCAAAAACTGGCTCATAATCAACCAAACCTGTTCTCACAACTAGCCCTGCTCTTTGCTTTTCTATGTGTTTGCATAGATGTGTATATATATATATATATAGTGTCTATTTGTTCTGTTTCCGTACAGACAACCCCCGGTGCTATTGGTACGATTACCAAAATAAACGTACGTAGCGTTTTAGGGTTAGGGTTAGGATTAGGTTTCGGGTTAAGTTTAGGGTTAGGGTTAGGTTATAACCCACTATTGCAACAATTTTTAGGGTTAGGGTTAGAGTTAGGTTTAGGGTAAGGTTTAGTCTTAGTCACGCAACCTAAACTAGTCAATGACTGACATATCACGTGACCTAAACTGGCCAAATAGGGGCACTGCGTACGGATAGAATGTCGGTATATTGATACAGCAACCGTACAGATAGCCACTGCGATATATATATTGCATTTGTTGATTTTGTATATATGAATGGTGCATGGTTTTGTGACCTGCCAAGGGACAACAAGTGCAAATTAGCATTTTTGCTAACTCTGGTGCTTTTACAATATGAGTACAGTGCCCGTCGGAAGTTTGTATTCATATTGACATTAATAGGAGCTCCAAAGTGTGGATGGGAAAAAAATGGGATATATATACAGTATATATATATATACTGTATATATATCCCATTTTTCAAGTTATCGCATACAGACTGACAGTGTTGCACTGCATTAGCTTAGCATTAGCATTAGCATAGAATAGAACACTGATGATGAAGTCACCGTTGATGACATCATCAGTTTGAACATTCTTGGAACACTGATGACATCACTGTTGATGACATCATCACTTAGAACATTCTGATTGGAACTCTGATGGCATCAGTGTTGATTACATCATCAATGTTCTGAAACAGTGTTTGACAGGAGTTTCACAGTGTGGATTGGTCATTTCAAATTGGTTTTAAATTGGTTTTGGAATGATCAAATGACTCCAAAATTACAGATACACACACTCAGGGTATTTGGAAGCCGTTGACAAAGTTTCAGGTCGATCAGACACTGTATCGGGGAGATATTCGCTCCACAAACACACACACGCGCACAGACGTTCCTTCCTTCTATAGATAGATGTGTTTTTTTTTACATTTGTAATAAATAGATCAATAAATTCAAAAAAATCTTCTTGACCTGTTTATTTGGATTAGAGCTATAGCTGGTGCTGATGTTAAAGGCCCGCAGTGCTTTTAAACAACTCTAATTGACAATTGCATGGTCAACATATATACAACAGTCATTCCAAATCACTTAAAAGTAAAGCACCAATAAAATAAAGAATAAAACAACTAAACAAACAAACAAACAAACAAACAAAGATTCTCTTTGGGAGAGAATGTAGAACTGGAAGTATTGCAAACCCACAACTTTCTAAAAGCCACTAGGTGGGGCCAGAGATTTAAATATTCTCTGTTTGGTTTTAATGAGACTTTTTTTAATACCTCATTCATAGTAAAATAAAATTCACTCTAAAATATGACAAAGTTACCAAATATTGTAACTTTGAAAATGAATAAATGTGTCTTACATCTATTTTAGGAGACATGTTTATTTTGTAAGATGTTTTCTTGTGTTGACTTATTGCTAATGTATTTACAGTCTCATCTCATTAAAGGGTGATCTAACACATTTTTGTATAAGGTTGATGCTTATCAGAATTGTTGTATAATATTAGTTTATTTAATTTTTTTTAACTTCAATTACATTTGTATGATTTATTTTCTGCTCCAAAGCATGTAACCCTAATTGTCCCAAACAGCCCTATGGTCCCTATGGTGGCAACATCCCTCACTGTTCACTGGGTAGACACAAGTGCTGTGTCATCACTTCTCTCCTTTATTCCTGGATGCAGGACAGCATCGTCAAGGCGTTAAGAGGCTCTTCAGCTTACGTGGGATATGGGTCAGCAAAGGTGAAATCACTTTCTGGCTTCATTTGCACACAAATCCACTACAATGGTGCAGTTTTTTTTATCAGGTTCTCACTCTGCAGATGGTACTCTCCAAATAAAAAGTCTGATAATTGCATGAGAAAGGGATGAATGAGAGAGCAAAGTAGACATTGTACTATCTCTCCTAGATTTGAATACTAAATCATACACCTATGATTTACACCCCAATAATGAATACAAATTTGAATGCACAGTGATTCCTTTTATCCCGGGGCCAAGCCCTACTCTGTGGATTTTTAACGCTTTTAGATGTGAATAAATCCATCGTTTTAGTGCAATAATATAATAAAAAAGTATGGGACGCCGATTGTAAAGTTGTATTATGCTAAAATAAACAGTAACTTTTTGCAACATTTAGTAACAAACCACACGCAATGTTTATGACATTTAGATTTAAATTTAACATTTAGATTTAGATTTAGCATTGAGCATTAACATTTAGATTCAATATTTAACATTTAGTCTTAGATTAAACATTTTGTTTTAAGATTGACATTATATTTTTATGAGAAAAAAAAATAAAATTTCACAAATACTGCTGAAGATCTGATTAAAAATAACATTACAAAAAAATCACATACTTATTTTAAAGGTAATTTGATGCTAAATGTTGCAAAACATTGCACTTTATTTTAGCAACTTTACAATCAGCGCCCCATACAAAAGTCCTACAAATTTGATAAAGTAGCAAATTTCCATTAAACATTAACATTATTCTACTTACTCTATCTAAGATATCAGTCATCTTTTCAGTGGATGGTGATTTCCTAACCTCGTCATGTGTTGATGTTGTGGCAACCGTCTGTTCAAAGACTCATTTGTCAATTTTCCGTAAAGGACTGAGGCAGGCAGAACTCATCTCATCCACAGGGAAAGCCCCTTCGTTATCTCTAATTGTTCTCCTGCAGGTTTCAAATTTATTTCATCCATGGGGCCTGCTGTACTGCAAGTACATTAGGCCAATTAAAGATGTCTCCATGGCAAGACAAATGACCCCACTCTTAAAATGTCTGTATGTTGAACACTCTTCTCAGTATAGGCAGAATGGTCTCAAGCATTGAGAAGTACAGATTTATGTTTTTTTTGTTTTTTCTTTTTTTTCCTGCCTGGTAGGGTATTGTTTAATTTCATCATCACAGCTAATGTTTAAATATATTTTTGATTACTGTCATAGATAGGACAAGGCCTAGACTGCAGTGAGGCTTTCAGAGATGACTAAGGCCTACAGTCAATCCTCTTATACTGTGCCTCTCTGAAAATGGATTAGTATCACCTACGTTTGGCTCCTTGTCACTTTGAAAGGATTTCTTTGAATGGACCTGAAGCTGACACCAGCCCTACAGATTGATGGACTCTCACCATTCATGATTTGATTCCAACAAAACATATTGGACCCTTTGGATATTTTGTTTTCAATACTATTTTTGGAGCTTTTTTTTACCAGAGTAAAAAAAAAGGAGAACTGTGTATATGTTTTAATTTTAGTCATTTTTAAAGGGATGGTGCCATTTAAAGCAAACATATGTGTTTGTTTAAAAGCACAGGAGCAATCAGAGACGCTGACAGTGGGACATAAGTAGCTCTCCAGGGTGCTGAAGTTGTCTCCAAACACGCTAAGCGCAGCACTCGTCCAAATCTCACCAAGACAAGGAGATCTCTTCACCAGAACCAAAATGCGATGAAAGGGTGAGGTTTCGGCATTGTTGGCTGATAATTTTTTGTGGAGATAAACAAACATTTGGGATTACATGTATATGGTTGGCTAATCAAACTTGTACTTCTCTGGTGGAACTGAATAACCAGTAAGTACCTTATTTTTCTTCTGAGATTGCTTACAATCATTTGACATTAATATGAGAATGAAATGTTGCTCACGGTCATATTCTTTGTGTGTGTGTTTAATAGGTGTTAGATAATGAACAATTAGTTGCATTAGCCTGTGCAAGCTGGAGCGCAATGCAACATTTCCCTTTCATTTTTAGAGGGATGCTTTTAGAGTCTAACAATCCATGTGTGCCTATGACCAAAGGCAGGCTGTCATTACCGGTGCTGCCCTTGCATACCATCCTCATATGGGTTTTCTTGGGAGTTCTGACATTACCTTCCTGTGTCCGCTGCTTGATATTCAAAGTAGGAGTTTTGGGACCGTGGAACTGCGATCCTGTTTACTACAGGGCCCTGCCAACAACAGCTGCCAAGCTGGCCGTAAATAGGATAAATGGGGACTCCAGTCTGGATCTAGGCCTAAAGCTAGATTTCAAAGTCCTCCAAGAGCCGTGTGAGACTTCCAAAGCGCTTACTGCGTTTATTTACAACGAAAAGATGGCTGATGCCTTCATTGGCCCCACCAATCCAGGATACTGCATCGCTGCCTCTCTGCTGGCCAAGACCTGGGATAAGGCCCTCTTCTCATATGGATGTGTGACCTATGAGGTGGACCGTGTTGCTGCCTATCCTACAATTGCAAATACTGTGCCGTTTCCATCTGATGTACTATACACTGTACTGAAACACTTCAAGTGGGCGAGTGTGGTAGTGGTCTCGTCCAATGAAGACATCTGGTTGGATACAGCTGGGAGAGTGGCTACAACTTTGAGGAGTAAGGGTCTGCCTGTTGGCCTTGTTACATCTGTCGGGACGAATGAGACTGAGATGGAGAATGCACTCACGCGGATCCAGAATGCAGCAAACATCAGGGGTGAGTGTGTGGAACATAACATAGAAGGTTAGAGATAATAATTCACTGGTGGACCCTTTATAACCACCACATTTCCACCCATCCCTCCATCATTCTCCCTCTCTGTTATTCTCATGTTGTTAGCCTTGTCCCATTTTTGATCCGTGCCCCTTATGTTGGCACCATTGCTGTTTGCATTCATTGGACACACAGTTGAAGCTGTGAAATGCCTTTGAGTGGTGTGTTTGTGTATGAGTGCACCAGTAAATAGACACACACAGACTCAAATATTACTAACACATTTTACCCTTAAGGCCAATCTGACCCCCAGTGATATTTGCCTCCATAATACATAAATAACCGCTTGATAATGAAACATTGACCTGTTCTCCAGCGCTACCATCAGACCAAACTTTAAATTAGAATGAATTGAATAGTTGAATAGTTTTCACATGAATCATCTCCAATTTACTGACAACATAAATGATGAACCATATTGGTTGTGATGATGATATCCCCTTTCCTGCAGCGCCACCATCAGGTCAAACTTTCAGTTTTAGAGTTAGTGTATCTTGAAAATCTTTCATCCAAATGTTTTCTAATTTGGGGCACACATTCATGACTCTCACAGGATGAACCATATTGACTGATGTTGGTGACTCCTCCTTTCCTCTGATAAACATATTTCTTCACGTATTTTTATCTCCTTTTTGCAACTTATTTGGGGTTATTCACTAAAAACTTACAGACACATTCTCCTCTGCGCCACTTTCACTGTGAAAGAGCTGTTCCAAAACCTCATTGATAGTAAACTTTTTTCTTGAGGACATTTTCATGAGACACAAAGAGAGCGTGCAGATTACAATGCTCTGACATACAAGTTTTACACCAATGTGTGCAATATGTGTTCAGCACTTTGAAAAAAATATCATCATGATAATTTTATGCTTAATCACATGTAACCCTCAAATTAGGTAAAGTCGTGAAACATGAAGCAAAAGAAAAAATAGAGTCAACTATTGTTTTTTGAATGATAAACAATTAATGGGGTTAAATTGACCCCAAGGATAATAGGATTAAGTACTCCACATGTTGTTCATTCAACTTAATAACAGAGTGATCACTGTGTGCAGGAATAGCTCTTAAAAGATGTTTTGTCACACTTCACTTTTATTATATTAAATATTCATCCAGCCTCTGTCACTGAGAGTGACTTTCTCTTTTCTTCCATGTTCTTCCACAGTTGATGGCCACAGCTCACCTCCCCCTCCCTCAAACTAACCCAATCTTACTCCAAAGCATGTAATGACTATGCTTGGTCACTGTGCAATGAGTAGCAATTTCCAGTGAAAATCTAACAAATGGTTGCCATGTTTTCCCTGTTTCAAAAGGGCTGACAGGTGGTTACATGACTTGACTTATGCCCCATAGAAAACACTGGGCAAATAATGCGTAGTCTTTTTACGCTTTCAGAGGCGTATGCATTGCACAGTGGACAAGCGTAGTCATTACACGGTTTAGAGTGAGACTCACTGGGTTGACCAAACACACAGTCAGTCATGATCAGTTGAGTGCGTTATACTTGTGTGTTCATGTGGTGTTGTGTACATTGGACGTGTGCTTTCAACTTGAACATGTTTCTACACCATGAGCATTTTGCCATTTATTAACCTGCTGCCATTGCTCTGTGTTCCTTACCATTTGACAAGTTTTACTCAGATCAGGTCAGTTCACCTGCTGATATTGTATGGATCAGATTGTGATTGTGATTGGCTTTTCCTGATCACCTCATCTGTGACATTTGGACCCTAATCCAGTTAGATCTTTGATTGAACTTTCTTCTTGGATCAGTTTATTTGTTGCCTTAGTCATAGTAGCTCTGCCCCGTGTTAGAACCAGAAATGGCAGTAAGAACACAAGTTTTATGTTTGGAGCCATACTTATTACATTTTTCCAATTAACAATTGACAACAGGATGCATTTAGCTTTGGGAACTCCTGCTCCATCCTGTCCCTCCCACTTGTCATCCTTAAAGCTTCACACAGACAGACAACATTTTCCCAAAGACAGGTTTAGTTGTTACCCACTGCAACAATATACAATAACAATATACTTCCTTTTTATTTTTTAAAGTTTTTTATTGAAGGATGACTATGAAATAAGCATTTTTTAAGATCCTAAATGATAAAAAATATACCCAAAGTTCCTTTATCTACTCCAGAGCAATTTCCGGCTATAATGCAATTGCATAAGGATCACATTAGCCCCAAAGCTGAATACTTTACTCTGTGCTTGTTTTTTCATGATTTTGAGACCTAATTTTGATTGATTTTTTTCATCTTTCAAATTTGGCTCGGTGGTCAGTGACACGTTTCTGTGGTGTGACAAACTCATAACACAAATGTATTTCTGCTTTACTCGGACTTTAATGATTCTTAGCCTCATCTAAGGAGAATAAAATTGACCTTTATTATCACTGGGAAAAACATAAAGGATATAGGAATAAAATGACAAGCTGTGGCAAGGCTAGGGTTATTAATTTGTGTTAATAAAACACCCAATGTCTGTTTGATTTTGTTAACATATGGTAGATTGTTGTTTTCCTTGTATTCTCACTTTTTTTTGTCACTTATCTTTTTTGAATAGCTGGTAAAAATGAGAATTTAATGGATTAGAAATCTCTCCAGTTTGACAAACTGGGGGCCACAACCAGAATATGAAAAGGGTCCCCCACCAAGCTATGAAATGGCTCTGATCTAGTCCATCACAAATCTTTAGTGCCTCCTTAATCAATGAAGGATCCCATGTTCCTCTATCTTACTAATAACTCACTGAGGGCTTTATCGTGGATTGTGTACAGTTAATCACAAGAGATGCATAATCACAGAGGAAATTGTTAAACTAAACACTTGTGGCCTTGAATTTTCTCCTCAGAGAACTAGAGTTTGCAAAGTTAAAGAGGAATTCTGTCTAACCCTAAAGCTAATAACTAACCCTAACCTTATTACAGTACAAGCATTACTACACTTAATCATGGTAGATCACTTTGTGAGTCAAAGAACGTACATTTACCTTCTTAGTTACAGTATCATTCAGTGTTGGGGTCAATTGTAATTGAAATTGCATAATTGGTAATTCATTATAATTATAACCTAATTATAATTGTAATACTAATTGTTAAATTGTGTTGGTGTTGAAATCGTAATTGCATTGTAATTGAGTTTAAATAATTGGAAATTAGAAATTCTTTAAAAACTGTCATTTACATTTTAATTAAACTGAAACCTGTTACAGTTCTAAGTCTTACACATACACAGTTAACATTTATTAAAATATATTTCAGATAAACTTTTCTGGTTCTATTCAGAATTGCTTTACCATTAAACAAAAAAAGTAAATCTAGGCGAATACTGACAGAAAAAAAAAAAAAAAAACTTTCTTCACCAAAAATATTATTACCAATATTTTGATGATGATGTATAATATTTTTAGTGTATTTTACGGTTGATTTAAGACATGGGTTAAAACTGACCCGTTATCATAAAAGATGCTAACAGAAAGCTAACACAAGAGGAATTATGTTTTATAGGGTTTTTTTCATTAAAAGCTCAGTAATTGTGATTAATTGTAATTGAACTTTAGTAGTAATTAAGATTGTCATTGTCATTGACTTTCAGGGTGAAAATAATAATTTTTATTGTAATTGTAATTGGAAAAAATGCCAGCCACTGTAATCATAATTTAGTTATAATTTAACATGGATGATTGAAGACATAATAACAATTGAAAAATGTAATTGACCCCACCCCTGGTATCATTGTAATGTGTTCTTTTATTTATTTCAGTCATCATCATGTGCATGCACTCCATCCTGGTAGGAGGTGAGCCTCAGGCTGCTTTTCTCCTCAAAGCACAGCAGATGGGTCTGACTTCAGGACAGTATGTGTTTGTCCCCTACGACACTCTCCACTACAGCGTGCCCTACGTCAACGTCTCTTACTTCCCTCTGCAAAACAACAGCAAGCTGAGACAGGCCTACGATGCCGTGCTCACCATCACCGTGGCCTCCGAGGCGCTCTCCTTTAACGAGGCCTTCTCTGCAGCCCAGAGAAGCCAGGAATTGACGCTGCCAATAGAAGTGGAGCAGGTATGGCATGAATGCATTGGATGTAACATCAGGATTTTTTTTTTCCAAGACTATGTATAAACAAAAAAAAAATCTAAATGTACATATATTTCACTGGAAAACCCCAAAGTACAACATTGTCGTTTCTGTCGTAATCGTAAATAAATAGTAATTGAGTTTAGATAATTTACTTTGTAATTGTAATTGCCATGAAAACTGTACAACAATTGTCAATTATAATTTAACGCAAAACTGGGGAGCCATGTTACAGTTCTATGCACAGTTCTACACATATGTCAATATGTCAATTATTAAAACGTGTTTCATATGAAGCTTTCCCACATTTTACAATTTTAAAAAAAATGAAATCTAGGGGTATACAGACACAAAAAAGGGCTCAGACACCCACACCAAAAATAATAAAAACCTATATTTTCATTGATTAGGAAGCCTAACAGGGTAACCAATTGATAGGAAAGAAATTAGATGATAAATATGTGTTTTTAGTGTATTTCACAGCTGATTTATGACCCGTTATCATAGGAGAAAGCTAACACAAGAGGAAGATTACCTTTTATTAGGTTATTTATTTCAGGTTCAGTAATTGTGATTAATTTTAATTGATTTAGTAGTTAGGAATGTAATTGTTACACTGATCTGCCAGGGACTACAGAGGGAAAGCAGCCATTGGCTAATTCTGGCATATTTACATTTATATGTTTATTAATATGCATTGTCCCTTTAAAAAAATAAATTGACTTTCTGAGGATAAAAAAATATTGTAATTTAATTGTAATTGGAAAAAATGCTGGTACCTGTAATCGTAATCCAATTGTAAATGAACATGAATAATTGAAACTATATTTGTAACTGAAAAATGTAATTGACCCCAAACCTGAAAATTACTGCCTGATTCTAGCACGGTGGAGTGTCTATTTACTGTGCCTATACATTTTAGAAGCTCGGTTGATCAATAGCAAAGCAAAGAAAACGGTGATTTCATTGAGCTGTGAAACATAAAAAAGTATGCTTTATGCTTTCTTACTTCTTCTAAAAGGTTTACTGTAACCTGCAGGTCAACCCTCTGTTTGGTACCATCTACAATAGCATATACTTGTTGGCCAAGTCCATCCACAATGCCAGAAGAGCTGGTATGATGTTGTCAGGGTCAAACTTGGCCTACTTCACCAAGAACATCACATTCAATGGCTTCAACCAGAAGGTCAAGGTGGACAACAAAGGGGAAGTCAAGACCAACTATATCATCCTGGACTCCGACAGCATGAGCAGTCAGCTGTACCAAACCTATCTGGTGGACCTTAATTCAGGAAGACTCCGTTTCGCAGGGCGGTCCATTCATTTTCCAGGAGGATCTCCTCCACCATCAGATTCCTACTGCTGGTTTGATAAAAATGTCATCTGCACTGGAGGTTTGAAGTTTTGAAGTTTTGGTGTTTACCTGCCTGTGTTTGTGTGTTCCTGTATTCTCAATGTTTTAAATGTATTTTTCCATTACAGAGTTTCTCTACATTTTTTTTTACCTTAAATAATTGTTATTGCACACAGGTGTGGAGATCACCTATATTATGGTGGTGTTGGGTGTCGTCCTTGCCTTGGCAGCAGTAGGGCTTACGATTAGCCTGTATATCAGGTACAACTTGAGTTTATGTTAAGTAATGTTGAATACTGAAATGCTTTTTTTAGTTGATGTGGCTTCCCTTAAAATGTTCTTGGTTATAGGACAGTGAAGCAATATTTAATTTACCATAAAGATTAGCTTAAGATTTAACATCTCATCTTGATTAAATTTTATTTTGAAAATGCTTTCGGCAGGAGGAGACTTCAACAAATCCAGTTGGTCAAAGGCCCAAATCGGATCCTTCTGACTTTAGAGGATCTCACATTCATCAACCCTCAGCTCAGCAAAAAGGCAAGAAACCGCCCCAGGTTCCCATGTTCAATACTCGTCCTAGTCTACCACTTTATCCCACCAACTGATGGTTGATGTTTGATGTCACACAGAGGATTACTTTAGAGGATCTGAGTGAGTCCAAGAGTGCTCTGGAGGATAAATCTGGAGACATTTCCCATTCAGTGAACAGCATTCACGCAGCGACACATGAAACTACTAATGTTGCTGTGTATGAGGTTGGTCACACTGATAATACTGCAAATATTTGAGAACTTAAAACATTTTTTTTTCACAGGTTTGTGTTCGACAAAAATTACAAATAAATTTACTGGATGAGTTTTCTTTAAACCCAAAACGTGTGTGAAGTTGAAGTTGTTGATTGATTCTAGTTGAAATTTTGACATTTTAGTCAAAGTATTTCAATTTGGCAATTTTGTTGTAAAGATGTAAGAGTGGCTGCCCTCTATGGGTTGAAACCCAGCTTTTACAATTGAAATTTGCGTTTTGGTGGCTTCTTACATCATTAACCACAACTGTTAGCCCCGCCCCACCTATAAAAAGTAGCAACTGTCGACTCTGCGCTCTGTAGTGAGTTGGTTGGATAGAAAGAATTGCAGAAAGAGAGTATTGAGTAGGTAGTTAGCATTGCATAGATTGTTGTTTGGAGATTTTATCATTTCCAATGGGCGTGTCTTAACTGCTCAAGTAGCCCCCGCCCGAACATCATTTCTGAACACTTTAATTTACCTTAACACTTTTCTCTGTAACACATTAGTGACATCACACACCACAGACGTGTTCACATCATTACTAATGTTGTGTTGCTTTACGTTTTTTTTTTTTTTTTTGTGCAAATGGTAGTTTTCTTTATAACATTGTGGATGCAGAGCATCAAGTGAAAGTCACTGAGAGGTTGATCTGCATTAAAACATCTACTGACGTCTGTAGTAAAGTTCACTGAATACAAACCTGTGGATAATATAAAGGAGGAGATGACAATTTAGTGAATTGTGACGCTGCTCTTCCAAGTGTTAGGTCCGGAGTTCGCGTCCCGCTTCAGGTATTAATAAATAATGACATTTTTTAAGGACGTTGAGATGACTCTGGCGACAATATTACATTAAAAATCAATATAAATGATGCGATATCAAGCGGCATTTACTGTCTTAATATCCAGTGTAACAGGAGGGCTCCCTATGCAGCCATCCTATGCTGCTGACACGTCTCCTCAGACACATTTTATTCATATTATTCACCGCTCGTCACATCACCGAAGCAATAAAGTGATGAAGTGACCAAAAAGTGTGACTAATTACAGGTGATTTAAGCCACTATAGCCACTGAAGACTGAACGCACCTTTAGAACATGCTCATATTCCTCAAACACCGGCTTATTTCACCCATTAGGGTGAATAAATCACTCTCTTCCGGGTGGTTGCCATGGCAGCTCGAGTAAATCTCTGATCCATTGACAATGGCTTTTTATCGCACGCATGCACATCAGTAACCCAAGATTTACATACTCAGGGTTGATTGACCCACTTCATACCAGCTGTAGTGGAATCCGATACCCAGAGTTTCCCATCGCTGGGTATGTTGACCCAGAGTTTATGGATAGACTCAGAGTTTGTTAACCCTCCATTATGGAATACACCTCAGGTGTGTTGAGCAGGGAAACATCTGTCAAAATTGCTGATAATGTACCTAACATACTTGTATCGCTACTGCTGATGATATATGCATGCAGGTTTTACAGGTAGTAATTTCTATATGTTAGGTTTTACCCATGCCATGGAGATAATATTTTTATCAGCTTTGTTTATTTATTTGTTTAGCAGGATTATGTCAAGGCAAGGTGCAAAATCCAAAAGCAATGCAAAACAGTGCAATCAAAAGTTAAAATAATATATAAAAGTTTCAGTGCATGGAAATTTCTACTTTCCTGTTTGGTTTTACTAGTCAGTAACAGAAATCACAAAACCAAAGAACACAATTTGGAAACAACACAGTAGAATTATATAGAATAGAACAAGAATTCAAATAAAATAAATATAAATATGGGTAGAAGATTAGCAGGTATAGTTACAGATTTTAAATATGAACATTCAATTAAGAGAAAACATGTGCAGTGATTGTAAACGGTGTGTTTCACAATTATTATACTCACCAATAAAAAATTAAAATTGGGGGGGTACAATTTGGCGCTCCTTCAGCAAATGGCGCCCTAGGCCTAAGTCGCCTGTGTTGTCTGTCGGGAAGATCTCTGATCATTGGCAAAATTTAGAAAATTCATATCTCGTTTTGTTATGATCGATCTTTATGAAATTTGACTCAGATATATCAGGTTGTTTCCTCAACTACCCCACAGAGTTTCATCTGGATTTGATCCGGAATGTGCATTCATTGTGATTTTTCATTCATTCATTATTTATTTTTTTAATGGGGTTGCCCATACATTTGGACCTACTATATCGTTATTAATGGTGATAGAAATTCCTTCCAAGCCTTTAAAATGTGAATGATCATAGTACCATGATCAGGATCACTGATCCAAATAACTGCCAATATCTGGCAAAGAGGATAGTGAGACCTTACTGAGTGCTCTTGTTTGTGGCTTTAATTGTCTTCATATTAGCCTGTGATGGACTGAATGTATTTACAGCCTGTCTTCTCTTTCAGGGTGACTGGGTGTGGCTTAAGAAGTTTAAAGAAGGCCACTTCAAAGAAACAAAACAGAGCACTACTAAGATTTTAACAAAGGTAAAGTGACATTTAATTTTAGGTATTTAAATATGTCTAAGTGGTTTGCATCACTTGAGGTTGTCTTTCTAGTTGTCTTAGTTCTTTTTCTTTTCTTTTCTCAAACCTTAAAAAAAAACAGCAATAACAACCAAGTCAATGCAAAGTAATACAAATGTACTTCTAATTTAAACTTGTGAGTAATGTACATATGTATAACAACACAACAACCAGTTTGAGAAGGAACAGAATGAAGCAAAGAGCTTCCTTCCCCTTCCTTTCAAATAAAATCCAATACTGAATTATAGTTATCTTCTAAATAGCTGAGATGTTAGTGAATAAGTGGTTAAGTATTAACTGTTGTTCTCAAAATGTAATGTGTGGTCTCTTTTTCCACTTTATGTCAGATGAAAGATCTGAGAAACGAGAATGTAAATCCTTTCCTGGGCTTTTTTACGGACTGCACAATGTTTGCAGTGGTGACTGAGCACTGCTCTCGTGGCAGTCTGCAGGACCTACTGAGGAATGAGGATGTTAAGCTAGACTGGATGTTCAAGTCCTCACTTTTGCTCGATCTCATTAAGGTAAACAGGCCAAGAAACCGTTACGTTACCATCGACGCCATATGTACTAGATTCTTCTTTCCAGGGAATGAAATATCTTCACCACAGAGACTTTTCCCATGGAAGACTGAAGTCTCGAAACTGTGTTGTGGATGGACGGTTTGTACTGAAGATTACAGACTATGGCTTTAATGAGCTGTTGGAGTCTCAGAAGGCTCCTGCAGAAGAACACCCACCTGAAGGTACATTAGATAACACCTTTATTACAACATTTTACAACACTTTATGGCTTTCAGACATGGTTGAGCATCTTACTGAGAAATGTAAGATTGTCAAAAGCCAAGTCTACGGTGTACATTTTAGGACATCCTCAGGTCTCAGAGTAAGGTATCAGGAATCAGGAAAACCTCTGTCATTTATCAGACCAAACTGACTCATGTCTCAGCAAAACCTCCGTCAGATTAAAAACCTTCAAATGACACGGCTTCACTTGTCAAACCAAACGGCGTTAAATAACACGGCCTCAGGCTTCAAAATAAAAGTCGTCAGACTCAATGGCCTCAGTCCATAAAACACCACATAGCATTTTATTTTGAAGGACCAGAAGTAAACATGAATTTTTAAAAGTTAAGATATATCAACGTATTCTTTGATTAACAAATATGTAATTAAATGAAATATTGATAAATTTTAACCTTTAAAAAGAATCAGAAAATAATAGCTTTCCCCTGACTCTCATATCTGAAGCGGCCAATATTGATGACGTCATATGCTTTTCCGGTTTCTTCAAAATACAACATCATTTCGTCCTGAGGCTTTTGAGTCTGACAACTTTTATTTTGAAGCCTGAGGACATGTCATTTGACGGCATTTGGTTTGACAAGTGAGGCCGTATCATGACAGAGGGTTTCCTGATACCTGATACCTCACTCTGAGACCTGAGGATGTCCTAAAATGTACACCGTACAATACTTTTATTTAATTTTGCTTCCTTGAAATTACAATCCAGTGAAATTTCTACTGTTTTAAATTTCAGATCTGTTTTGGTTTGCTCCAGAGTTCCTTCGAGATGTTACAAGTGCTCGTAAAGGGACATTCAAAGGAGACGTGTATAGTTTTTCAATCATCCTCCAGGAGGTGGTTGTGAGAGGTCCTCCTTACTGTATGCTAGGTCTACCACCAGAAGGTGAGTGCATGTGCGCTACGAAGGAGGAGCTACTAACAAAACTAACTAACTAATAAAAGATACAATCCCAAAAAAGGTTTGGGATTGTATCTAGAGTTTAGATTCTTCGCCAGAGCCCGAGCCAAGTTCGGGTCGGGCTCTGGCCAACCCGAACTTGTCGGGCTGTTGGGCCAGGCCGACAGCTGAGAAAAACACTTATATATTATTATGGTATCATTTCTAAAGTGCGAGTAGTGGGACGGGATATTGACGGCTTTGTGTTGCGTTTTGTTGTTCAGCGTTCACATTCACTGAATATTATTTGCTGATTTTGCTCATTCCTCATTTGCTGCTGGAGCGCAGGGAACAAATATGATTGCATGCTTCAGTTAGGTCTGCGCTCCACACACGGGCCGCCCGGTCTGGTCTGCTATGCTGTAACGAACTGAGTTCTATGTTCTGGTTATGTTCCACTTGCGTATATTCAGTGGTGAACTGATGCTGTGATTTCCCATGGCCAAGAAGGCATCATGGTTACGTGCAGCTTTCTCTGCCAATGTGTGTCTTTGTTTACATGTGTTCAGAGTGTTGTTTGGCTATGAGGCTGGGGAAAGGGCGGGTGTAGGCGGGGAAAAGAGTGATCAATTCTTTTCCCACGGTAGTGTGAGTGTATGACGGCGTAAGACGGTTCTTTGTGTGTTTGATTGTTTACTTTTGGCATGTTTGTACGACCTCCATTAAAGCCTGTAAAATTGTGATAACGGCTCGAAACACCTGCATGTGTGCACGGCCCCCCTCGTCGCGCGAGGCACCGCGCTACTAATCTACCGGCAGCAATAAGTTCAATAAAATAATAATTCACATCGGGTTTGCTTCGGGCTCGGGCCTACAATTTAAGTTAATGGGTCGGGTCAGGCTTAATGCCAGCGGGCTCGGGTCGGGCAGAATTTTTTGGGCCCGATCTAAACGCTAATTGTATCACAGATATTTCCGAGTTATGTTCCCATTGCAAAATAATTAAACTACCTAACACAATATAACTGAATGTTTTATATGTTGAGTCATTTTTTGTAATGTCTGGTTGATCCTCAGAGATCATTCGTAAGGTAAAAAAGCCTCCTCCAATGTGTCGCCCGACTGTTGCCCCTGACCAAGCTCCACTAGAATGTATTCAGCTCATGAAGCAGTGTTGGAGTGAAATGCCTGAACGCAGGCCAAGCTTTGATGAGATATTTGACAGGGTATGCATAAAAAGCAACATCACTGTGAGCCATTACAAAATCAATCATACGATATATATATACCTTTATTAATATTATTTTCATTTGTTTTTCCCCATAGTTTAAGATCATCAACAAAGGCAAGAAAACAAACATCATTGACTCCATGTTGAGGATGCTGGAGCAATACAGTTCTAATCTAGAAGACCTGATCCGAGAACGGACAGAAGAGTTGGAGGTGGAAAAACAGAGAACAGAGAAGCTTCTTTCTGAGATGCTTCCACCGTGAGCAAACACAAACTCACTGGTTATATATGTATCTTCACCACACAGTGCTAAATGTGTTGTTCTCTAGATATTCTGACCTTCTCTGTGCAGCTCTGTGGCTGAGGCCTTAAAAACCGGGGCCACGGTGGAACCAGAGTACTTCGACCAGGTGACCATCTACTTCAGTGACATCGTGGGTTTCACCACCATCTCCTCACTCAGTGACCCCATAGAGGTGGTGGATCTCCTCAATGACCTCTACACGCTGTTTGACGCCGTGCTCAGTAACCACGATGTGTACAAGGTCTGAGATCTGGATTGGCATCAGCATCAGCATTATACATCCCACTTCTCTCTAAAGGACTTTCACAATCATTAAATGTTTAAATGATCCCAGAAACACAAACCTAGCATTTTGTCCATGTTTGAGTCGAAATACTGACTTTCTACAGGTGGAAACCATTGGTGATGCTTATATGGTAGCCTCTGGCCTGCCCAAGAAAAACGGTAACAAGCATGCTGCTGAGATTGCCAACATGTCTCTGAACATCCTCAGCTCAGTGGGAACCTTCCATATGCGACATATGCCAGATGTACCCGTCAGGATACGAATAGGAATCCACTCAGGTAGGCTGGAAATTATATTTCCTCAAGACAACCCAAAACTATTAAAACCAAATGTTCAACAAGAGTTTTAGAATAGGAACCAACATTGGCCTTTTATTGAAGGGGAAAAAACTAACAAACCTCTTTTATAAGTATAACTTCAGATCCAGTTGAGTTTTGCAGGCTATGACTACAGGCTGATTTTTGACTTTTCATTGGTTTTCAGGGCCTTGTGTTGCCGGTGTTGTAGGCCTAACTATGCCTAGATACTGCCTCTTCGGAGACACTGTCAATACTGCCTCCAGGATGGAATCCACGGGTCTGCGTAGGTTTGCTAAATACTATCATTCAAATTCTGTTATATTTCTTTGTTTTGGTCTATAGACCAATGATGCCTTTATTTTTTTGCAGCTTACAGAATTCATGTCAATCTGAGTACTGTAAAAATCCTTCATTCTCTTAATGATGGTTATAAAATAGATGTTCGAGGCAAGACAGAGCTGAAGGTAATAGTTTTTGTTTGAATGCCTTTTTTCATGAAACACCTAGATATTTTTTCACGAGTTGTGTTCTGATTTCTTGCAGGGTAAAGGTATTGAGGAAACATACTGGCTTGTGGGGAAAACCAATTTTACAAAACCTTTGCCAAAACCACCAGAGATCAGGCCAGGGTATGTATCAGAGAGAGTTTGTTTAAAAAAACATCATTTATTCAATATCATCTTAATGGAAAGTGTTCATTTAGGTCAAATATGAAAATTACAAATAAAAACAATAAGCACAGTATCATTTTAACTTGAATTAAATAACAGGGGTCTTTTTTTAATAAAAAAATAAACTCCAAGTTTCCATCTACATTCATATTCTGTAATATGGACAACCATGGCACAGGTGGTAAAAAGATTGTCTTCTGATTGAAAGTTTGGAGATTTGCTCTCAATGAGCTATTTGTGTGTCTTGAGCAAGACAATGAACTCAAAGTTGCTTCCAATGATAGATTAGCATAATGCATAGCACCTCTGTCATTATTTGTGTGTGAATGTGAATGCACTCTGGGACTTTAGCTGTGATTAAATCACACTAGAAATTAAATCCATTTACCGTACTGTAAGTAAGTAACATTTATTTATATAGCTCTTTTCACAGACAAAAGCCACAAAGTGCTACACAACACAGTTTAAAATCAAAATGTACACACAATATAAAAGGCCAAGACAACATAAAAGCATAGTGGCCCAAGAGTAGCTAATTAAAAGCTTGAACAAAAGGTGTCAACAGAGTCAATTGAAAGCAGAAAGAGCGGAAGATCGTTCCAAAGCCTGGGAGAAACAGTCTGGGAGGATAGGTCGCCTCTGGTACGAAAACGAGTGTGAGAAACCATCAGCAGATTCTGATCCACAGACCTCAGAGCCCGAGCAGGGGTGTAAGGTTGGATCAGATCACTGATGTGAGAAGGAGCCTGACCCTGCAAGGCTCTGAAAGCTAGAACCAGAATTTTAAAATTGATCCTATAAGACACTGGCAGCCAATTAAGTTTTTTTTAGAAAGGGGGGTATGTGAGTCCTCCTATTTGTATGGGTCAGTATCAACATTATTCATTATTTTATTTTATAATGTGACTTATTATTAATGGGGGTATGATGAGTCCCATAACCACACTTGTCCAGATCCACTGAATTAAAGCGATGATTGATCAAATTATGAATGCTACATGTCGCCATTCTGACCTGTACACATGTGGCTTCAGGGAAGAAAATCATGGGCTGAACCCAGAAGACGTAGCTGCATACAGGAAAAAGAAAGCAGAGAAAAGGGCTTGAGCCTTTTCCAAAAACAGGAGGTATCACTCTGCATGTCAGCTGGTGTTGTTTGGTTTTGTTCTGTTGTGGATTTGTTTCTGTTACTGTCCTCTTGCTGTGAACCACATGCCTTCTTTTGAGTCTCCAAACACAATCTTCTCACATTGAATTTTGAATCTTGTTAATTGCTTGTGATGTTCTGCTCTCCCTAATCTCCTGATCGTATCACTTTCTGCATCTTATAAACAGATCGGGGAAAACATCTGTTTTCAGTACAACCGCTTTAATTGTGGCTGGGACGTTTTTATTCACCATCTTATTAGTGATGCCTGTTGTTTCCTCCTAAAGCTTTCTTAAAAATCTGTCTCAAGGTACTAGAGGTGATCTATCAACAGCTCTCTGTGTTTTAAACAGGGACAACTGGCAGGAGATGGTGACGGAGGAGATCAAAACCATTTTCCGTCGGGCCAACAGGCAAGTGGACAAAAAGAAATGACTAACTATAAAGAAGACATTCCACGCTGGAATTTGAGAAGACAACATTTTCAGAAAAGGAAATACACAAAGAGCAGTCACAGGACAGAGAGCGCCACCCAGTCTCTCACTGCGTGGCTTAATGCAGACTTCCCTAAGAGGATTGTCCAATGGACTGGCTAATCTGCCTGTGGCCAGCACAGCAGAACACAGTGGAGCTAATGTAATGAGAGTTGTTAAATTATCTGCACATGTACTTTGCAGGAGAAGGTGAACCCACAGATGCACAAAGGATTCAATCCTCTCTGTGCACAATGGCCACCGTGTGGTTACCCAGAGGTTCGACCTGACGCCTTTAATAAAAGTGAGAAATCACTTCTTTTTTTAAATGATCTGTTCTTGTAGGTCATAAAAAGTCTTTGATGGTTGAAGAGCTACAGTATGCATGGTTGGTCCTATTCTAGAGTATAATGTTCAAACTGAAAGACATATGCTGGTACTGTACTTGAAATACAAAAACTATTAGGAAAAGTTTTAGCTGTTTTCAATAGAGCAAAATAATAATAATTTACACTGGAAAGAGATCTTTCTTAAAAATGTCTATCTATCTATCTATCTATCTATCTATCTATCTATCTATCTATCTATCTATCTATCTATCTATCTATCTATCTATCTATCTATCTATCTATCTATCTATCTATCACTTATTTCATGATTAGCAATTTAACTAATTCAATCACTGAGTTTGCTATTGATTGACTGTACCTGGTTTGTTGCCCTCTGGCCTTTTTGTTATCTCTGACATGTGAAGATCCTGGTTTGTGGTAAATAATTAATAAATGCATAATTCAATGATTTCTACACAGTTGACTGTAGTTCAATTCGAAAATAGTTCATTTCTCACTGAAGAGCAAGAAAGACGACCGAGGCTCTTGTCTATGTTTTGCCACTTTCTTTCTTGTTTATGCAGAGACAAGTTCTCTAGAGCGTGCGAGTCCTTTTAGCAACACTGCTCTTAACTGTTCCATACAGTTTTTATTAGTTGTGTTGGTTCATTTCTCAAATCAGAATTGAAATCCTCAAAACTACTTGTTCAATCTTCACATCATTGTCCACTGCACACTCCAGCACTACATATAGAGTTTTCCTTAAAGTGTCTGTGCCACCACCACCACAACTTATACTTTTCATAAAGTACATAATGTAGTAACCGATGTAATCGTAATCGCATGTTTTGTGCCATATTATCAAAAACAAAGGATTTCTGTCACAAATTGTCTCTCAAATACAAGGTCGACAGATATGGCCTAAAAAGCGGAAGTTCAACATTTATCAGCAAATGTTTTGTTTGGGAGGTTTACACGGAAAGTTCCATCATTTACGTAATGATGGAGAATACTAGGAGGAAACTAGGAAAAATATTAGCCCTAAGCTTTGTCTTTATCTGATTATAAGATGATTGTGTCCAGTAGCTTGACCTACTAATCAATGTTTTGTGTCTTCATTGCCTCTGCTGCCATTGTCCGGATCACATGGCTGTGTGCCAGCTGGCTCAAACACGTAGTACGCGGCCCCAAACATGCACAAAGCCTTCGTCTGATGATTGTAGATCATCCTTACATCACTCTTCTTCCCTTTCATATTGAAAATGCACAACATCTGTGCTAAAATACGAGTTACCACTTGACGTGCCATTGGTTCATTCACGTAAACACAAAGACGTATCCCTTCTTTACGTCACTTCTGCTTTGTGCTTGTGCAATTCTTCGAAATTAATCGAAAATAACCACCTTTCATATTTTCTAACACTGAACAGAGACGTCAGAATGTCCCAATATTTGCGCTTTAAATTAGTAACAACCACATCTGGACAATAAAATGTTTGGTTTAGGATAAGCTTCAATGTTTTGTGTCAGACACTTTAAGGAGAATGATTTCATATGTTCAAATTTCAACTTTTTGATTGTTGTTTTTTTTTTCTTTGTGCTATGCAGTGATGTCTTTTCCTTTCTGTATCTTAATAACATGGTTTGTCAACAAATTATAGAACAAACAGTAAATGCTGTATGTAAATGTGAATTTTCTCCAGTCTCTTGCAATCGATCTCTTACATACTCTAATATGTAAAGTTTACATCCAAACTTTGGCCATAGCTTACATCAGAACATCCCTCTGGAATACACTGACAACATGACTAAGCAATTAGTTTGTCTTATCTGTACACATTGACACAAGAACTTGTCATTCTGATGGCACTGAGAGAACAAAGGATTTCGAGCAAGTTACTGCATGGCTTTTCGCAGGTGATTAATGGTGTTTTGGTATTTGCGCGAATTGTTTTGAGAAATGCACTTACTGTTGTGCAAATGTTAAAGTGGATCTTGGATGTACCAATGTGAATGAGAAAAACTCCCAGCAGTTGTGGGAAAACTGTTTCGTACTCACCAGTCGAACCCTACACTCCAGTTTGCGCCATGCATTGTGTGCTTTTCCTATGTGTGTGTAACCTTTCAACATCTAATCTCTTCTTTGGAGGGCAGTGGTGCTGCTTTGACACATGAACTGCTGCATTCTTTTGGTTGGCCGTTAACTGGCAGGTAGTGGTTCAAGCAAAAGTTTGTTATTGGTAATCCCTGCATTCCAGACCTGGAAGGTTTGTCAGACTTTCAGCCATCCGTGATGATTGTTTTTTTTTCACTGAGATGTTAACTCTGCAATGCTGACACTCCTCACAGCAGTGATCGTTGTATGGCTGCAGCAAGTTTTCGTTTTCAAAATCACACATTTTGGTTTTTACCCTTTTATTGAAAAACTTGATGCATTGTCACACAATTCCAATACATTAAATGTGGAGGATGCCTACAGCAACAGCATGCCAAATGTTGTTAGCAATGAACCTGAGGACTTCAAGGCGGCCTCCTTCTATTGCGAACTCAGCACAGGCAGATGAAGCATTCAGTGTAGACTGGAATCTAATCTGTAAAAGCTGTGAAAATGAAACTGAAAACAAAGCAAGTGCCATCTTTTTTTTTTTTTCTTTAAACATTAAAGATAATGCAAGAAAATGCACATGGGTGAAGGCCAAACCAACACAAGGATGAAGTGTTAAAGAAAAAAAGAATGTACTTAATATAAGCATGTTGCTTATTCTTTACTGTGGAATCTCAGATAAGACGATTCACTTCAGTTGGCTCAAATATTTATACATCATTATCCCCATGAAAGAACAGCAAGCCCAGACATTCAATCCACATATTGTCTATTGGAATGTGCTCTTGGAAGTGAAAGTCATACAAAAAAATACACATACACACAGTTTCTTGCAATCAAGTAAAAAAAAAAAAAGAGACTACCTTGTAAAGAACTGCACAAGCTTAACATTATAATTCGTCACGCATTTTGTCTCCTTTGGGTTTAACCACTCTCCCAATGTACATGATTGACTTGGTCTTGTTGTCTTTAACCAGGAAGAAAAAGGGATGATCCACGTAGAACAGCTTGGGGTTTCTCAGCTTTTCAGTGCCGAAGATGCTGGTGTCATATGGGTTTCCAGAAATGTCCAGCTCCAGGGCTGATGCGTGGAAGACATTGGAGAGATAAAGGTCTTTCTTCCCAGAGATGTTTGATAAATCAGCCTTTGATTTGTCCACAACTTCGGTCAGGCCCAGCGCAGCCAGATGTTTCTGTAAAACAACACATTTGTTGGCACGAAAAAGTATTTATAGTTGGGATCAAACTATCTGACTACCAATATGCACCTGCAAATTGTGGCTGACGTCCACTGAGATTCTAGGGAGGGAGATGGCCACGGCTCGGTTCTCCATCTTGCTAAGCCAAGTGTCCACTTGCTTCCTGGTAAGAAGCTTCTCCAGACGCTCCAGAGGCTCCAAGTGGTAAGGCATGATTAAGATCATGGAGGCTTGCTTCTGGCCCAGAGGCATGTTTAGCACATAGATTCTATTCTCTGTATCATCATAGAAGTCATACAGACCTACAAAGAAATTAACCAATGCGCACTTATGAGACTAATGCTTTCTGAGACCTGACAAGTATATCATCTGATACACTGCAGGGGTTGTTCACCTGTGCGATGCATCATAGGAACACCAACAGTTAATGAGCGGGTAACCAGGAAGCCACGCTGGTCCACCATTTTATCATTGAATTGCTCATTCCAATGAGCTGTGAAGGACAAAACTCCAGAGAATGAGCCACACGTTGCATCACTGTAACACAAGCCATCAAATACTTACGCTTAAAGAACATGGCATTGACAATCATGGCTCCATCTGGGTTCTCTACATCCTTGGTGACTTCAGGTAGCTTTCCTTCAGTTGACTTGGCTGCCCATTCGTTGATGGAGTTCACTGCACTCCTCTTGTCCCTGAAGTTGATTTTGGAATGGTCATAGTTGTAATGCTTTTTGCTGCTCTTCACAAAGTCGTCCGCAAATGTAACTGAACTAGGCCCATAAAGGCGGTTGTTGATTTTCCATGTGGTGTTACGTTTTTTGGCATCGCTGACCTGAGAAGAAGCAACATACAAGTTTGTGTTTTTCAGAAAGTGAACAAAGTCTGAGCTGAGTCATGAACTATTTGTGGTTGTTGAGGGTGTGTATAGATGCTTACCTCAGAGAGAAGCTCCGAAAGACCTGCATGAAGGTGCTCATCGTTGAGTTTGTCAGCACTGAGGACAGTTTTGACCTGGGAAGCAGTTGAAGCCTTGCCACCCAGTGCCACCATCCCCAGAGAGGAGGCCACCACTACAGGAGAGATGACAATGTTCTCTGTGCCCTTTTCCTTTGCCATGTTATGGTAAAGGCTGTAAAATATGTCAATGAATATGCACATCAATCACAAACTTTTATTTAAACACCTATGTTGAATGTTCTTCAGTATTTTTAAACAGTGATAGTAACCTGAAGGCCAGGTTTGCGCTGTTATCAGCCAGTGTGGTAGCATGACTGCTCAGCTTCTTGTCCTCTGCAGAGGCCACGGTGGCCAGCAGACAAAGAGCAACAAAGTGAGTCATCCACATCCTGTTCGCCCCCAAAAGCAGCTACAGTGGCCTGTTGGGAAGCATTAAGGACATTATCAACTTGTTCAAACCAGTAGAAGACTGGTTGCTAATCACTGTAAACCCAAATGTTTAAAGCAATTAAATAGATTAAATAGTTTATACTCAAAGTTATAGAAAATGTTCTCCTAACTTAGTGTCAAGTTGGTGTAACATTTTGTTACTTTTTAACTAATATTTTTTGAGTAAATGGAACTACATTTGTTTATAAGTAAGTAACTTAAAAACACATTTTAAGTATAACTTAATAGAATTAAGTAATTACATGCTAAGAATGATAGTCATGTTATTTCTTTTGTTTCAAATGGGGATTATTTAATAAATAAATCCAATTCATATATCACTTTAATTTAGCTTTTATCAAAAAGCACAAGTGGCCTGGAAAATTCTGACTTTTAAATTAATCAACTTAAAAAACAATTGAGGGAATCGATTTCTTTGAGTTCTGGTAACTTATTCAGGTTTACAGTGTAGAATCAGTTTTTAAAATATCAAAGAAAGAAAATTCCAGGGTAAAGTCTGTACTTGGGATGAGGGAGAGAGCAGGGTGGAGAACCTTGGAAAAGCCCCACCCCCACTTTGAGGCAGCCATGTTTTCTTGCCACATCAGCAGTGGCTGCAGGCTCAGCTGTGCACGTTCCGTTAAGAATGAAGCTGTTTAACTCCAGGCCGAAACATGACACCAACCTACAGGATCTGCGTTGATTGCAATTGATGCAAACAGCACTAGTGGTGTAGTTTTATTTAAATACAGGCTATGAAATACATTTAGAGACACTACACTTTTGTGTCTTTTGTGGCATTCACCACGGGAAAAGGGTGTGTGCTTGCAGGCATCCCATAACTTGCTAAAACAAAGGATCAAATGCATAGCCTATGGCTGTAAATTTCCAGCTGCACTGGCATCCTGTTTCTAATCCAGATATAACTAGCCTGTATTTGTACATATTTGTAATGCAGCAGAAATCACTGTTTGGATACCTTGAGTTGTTTTGATGTCTGCGATTTTCATTCTGAAAGACAAGAGGTTTATGTAGTAATCTCCATGGACCAGGCAGTGAAAATTACTCAGGATCTTACAGAGAATAAACTCTGGATAAAGAGTTTGTGTACGGTTTCTACACCTTCATTAAAAGGCTTTACAACATTAAAGATTAAGTTATACATTTGCTATATCAGTCACTGCTTACGAAAAATCTAACATGTACACTTTTCATTAATTGTGTGTGACCCAAACATTTTATTTTTCATCCAATCAGGCGTGCCACAGTCATGCAAGACTAAATTCCGGAGGAAAGATTTCCACCTCATTTAAAAGTCAATGATTAAATCTCATTTGTGTGATGCCAGTTAGAGAATTGATGCAGTTTAAAAGTTAGTACGGGAGTGACAGAATGAAAAATGGCAACAAAAAAAGCTCCTAACATGGTGCATAAATAAGCAGAGTTTAACCAGAAAAAAATGTTTGTCAATAACTGGTGTATGAAGATAATTCACATCCTGATACAGGATTTTAAACTGGTAGGAATGGAGAGACTCTGACCTGCAGCTTAAATTCAAGCAAAGCAGTCTATTCGTCTTCCAGAGAACTGATATATTACTCTCCTTACCTGGCAATGCACTGATGTTCTCTTCTTCTCCTCTGAGACGTGTCCTGTGGAAGTAACTGTAGTCAAAACCTCTGTCTTTTATATCCACAACTGAGAACTTTCTAGAAATGGGAATGGGATCCACAAAGGAGGGTGTCTCCGTTTGCTCAGGGAGTGGGAAGGTGGGTCGTCCTTCCCCCGTTCAAATCACAGTGTGGGGTTGAAAGCAGATGGCTGAGATTTTGCACCTCACCCCTGGTCTGGGATCAGTCGCAAAACTTTCTAAGAAGCAGTTGTAATGTAGAGACTCGGCACAGTCTGGTTGGAGGTCAGATTGTCCTAAAACTGCTGGATGAGTTCACTTCCAGGATGGGTTTCATCAGACTAAGCTGTGATCTTTATGTCATTCAACCTTGTGTATTTAATTATGTTAAACATTAGCACTGTTGTGTTATTTGTTCCAAAAAAGATCACGAAAAGTACCAGGAGTAACTCATAGTTAAAGCTTCCACTGTCCAAACAGATTTGAGAATAAAATCAAGATTTTTAGGTATTTCTGTAGGAAAATGATTGAGGTATAGCTGCGAAATTTACAAGTCAAAGCACAGTTTTCAAAAGTTTAAATCTTACACTATTCTTTTATTTAGAAGATGTTTTACATTTTGAAATCAAATGATCAGTTACTGTAGTTAGTTCAAAATGTCATTTACTGGTGATTTAAAACAAGATTATTGATTTATTCCTTATTATTATTTATCATTTAAGGGTCTATGGTGTCTGTCTAGTTCATTTATTTAGGTATATGAACATGAGTTGTTTAACTTGTATTAAGTTTAATTTTTAAATATAATTATTCTTATTGTTAATGATTTAGACGTTGTGCATTTTGGGTCAAACTGACATTTTAGTGTTAATCTGAGTGCCCTAGTCATTTTTATCTGATTTGTCTCTTCGCTTACGTACTTGGATGTGTTGCTGTTAGATCCAGATTAAGTTGAAATGAGATGTTCTGAAACTGCATGTCCTGCATATATTTTATGAATAGATTTATTGAGTATAAAGATATATAATTATAGTATTAAACAAGAAAAAAAACATGAATAATAATTCATTCTAGCTGCTAGCATTGTCACATTTTCTTTTTATTGCAAAAAAAAAGTATTGTTACTCAAATCTCCATGGTTTTGTTACTCATGTAGAAGCAGCAAGTTGTGTAGCCCCGCCCCCACCATCACAGTGCCACGTCTCCTGCTCAAAGGATGGGGGTGCAGTAGAGAAACAGTGACTTAAATATTATTGTGTCTTCACCAGGACAGTCTGCACGTAAAAAAAATGCAAGGAGATATCTATATAGATGAGCCTCTGCCTTGAATGTTGGAGGTTTTATTGGTATTTACAGTATATCTCAAAAGGCAGAGTCGTGTTATTGGTTAGGACTGCTTTGAAAAGGTCTGGCTAATTTATTCTCTTAGAACTACCATAAATTAACTTCAAGTGGCTAAACATAAATGTGCTTCACATGCAGAGTTAAAAGAATAATGAAGTTATAGCTTAACAGTACTCACTTTATTTATCCTTAAGAGCTTTTTACCAATGAAATTCCGTCAGTTCCGTAATTCTCAGATTCTTACAGCTCTCGGCACACAACATGCTGGCTGATGAGTGGCTAACCTTTTCTCTCTAACATTCAGGAACTCGGACTACTCTGGTTCTAAGGATTATGATCATGGACAAACTCAAACACCAGTGCATTACAGTGTTTTAATATAACTTCACAAACATGCCTTCCTGCACTCGTACACACACTATTCCTCTTTGGAAGTCAAGTAAAGTGGGGGGAAAAAGACCAGGAGCCAGAGTTTATCTTGGAATTCCTCAGCTTGTGCTGAGTGAAGGCCACCCTGGGGTCAGGCAAGTCTGGCCCCATCCCCCATTAAGATCTCTCACAGTTGAAGTAGCAGTCAGATACCACCTTAATATGTGGTATCTGAGGAAGTAGTATTTAACCATTGACAGTTGCAACATCAGCTTGAAACAGCATCATTTGGGGTAGAGATAAAGTAAAATCTTTATTTCTAATCCTAACCCTAACCTCATGGTGTGAATTGAACAAACACAGGGTTCCCGCAGATCGTTAAAAACTCCTAAAAGGCATTAAATTCATGAATCTAAAAATAAGGCCTTAATTGTAATCTAAATGTCTTAAATCAACATTTCAAAAGTCTTAAAGTTTAACACATAATTAGGATTGATTTTATGATTGTAATTAGTCTCACATTTCAAAATAAATGGTCACATTCATTCTTTTTTTTTTCTTTTTTAAATGTATAATTTACTGTAACATCGCACTATCACGACTACACTACACTACATTCAATTCAATTCAATTCATTTCAACTTTACTTATATAGCAAATTACAACAAATTCATCTCAAAGCGCTTAACAAAAAAAAAAAAAACTAGAATCCACAGTAAGAAAGAAAGAACCCAACAAGATCCACATGAACAAACAGTGAAATGGTTGCAGCGGGACCCGAAAATTATCTGTCCAACGAAGATTTTTCTTAATGGTTTTTATTATTTGTATTTTTGTGGTTGTTTTATACATATTTCTGGCTATTTTTGTAGTCATCTTGTGTGTCTATTTCAGTCTGTTTTTTTGTGTGAGTACTTTGGGGGCCACCAGTTGCACGTCTGCACTCAAAACTGGAAAAAATGTTCCCAAATCCTAATTAATATAGTACTACTTATTCAAGTAATCAAAAGTTGTTGTTTTTTTATTCTATTTTTTTCATTCGTATTAAAATCAAAGAAGTGCAAAACGTTGCAATAAAAAAAAAGTATAAAATGAATAATTGCATTTTGTCACTATGCTTTCAATGATTTTTGTAAAACTTTGACATGATTTTATTAGATTGTTTTTAATACTCTATCAATGTATGTGCTTTGGTGAGTTCTGGAACAAGAAAACCAAAATAGGGACTCCCATAAATGCATGAGTGTCACCAATATGTCAGAATGGTGACCTCAGATGACCCCAACAGGTTGGAAGCTATTGTTGTTTTTTTTTTTATTATGCTATATGATATCAGCGAGCGACCTCATGATATTACACACTTGTGAAATAGAGCATTGACTGTAAGGAAGTCTGGCTTCTAACTGAGTCTGATCCTGGAATAAGGGAAATCAGAGGGCGGAGCAAAACTTACATAATAACAGCAAAGGAATGCTATTTGAGGATGTGAGCACACACAACATCTGGGTGTCATTACACTGACCTCAGAACCAGCTTCCAACTGTTAAAGGCTGACATTTTTACCATACCACTCACTTGATATTATTAGTTTCTGTTCCTCTTAGGCCTAATTATTGGGTATTTAAAAAGTTATGTGAGGAAATGATCTGCTAATGCTTCAACCTTCTTACCCTCTTAGAATTAGATTAATTTTTTCTAATTTTATGCCTGTCCTGCCGTTTTTAAAAAAAAAATATATATATATATATATATATATATAATACATTTTTGCACTATTATCTATATTGGTATTTATTTTGCATCTTACTGTCTGCTCTTGCTTTACTCTTCTTTTTATCATGTTGTTGCTACAATTGAATTTCCACCCTGGAGATCAATAAAGTTTTATTCTATTCTATTCTATTCTATTCTATTCTATTCTATTCTATTCTATTCTATTCTGTTCTGTTCTATATTCTATTCTATTCTGTTCTATTCTATTCTGTTCTATTCTATATTTACCTGCGCCAAGGAGGTTGTGCTTTTACCAATGTTATTTTATTTGTTTGTTTGTTTGCTGTGAACAGTCTAAATAATAGACTAAAGAAACAAGTGACTAGATTTTGGGAATTATCATCCAGATCAATATACTGATTCTGGATCAATTTCCAAAAAAAAAAGAAGAAAAAAAATCCTATCTTTGTTCATGATTAAAATTTGACAGTTATGTTGTAGGTTTGGCTCTAAACTTACCCCACAGAGTTTCATCTGGATCGGATCTGGATTGCGCATTTAATCGTGATTTTTTTTTTTTTTTTTTATTATTATTTTGCTTGTGTAAAATTGAGAAACAGAATATATGTTGCAGGCAGCAGATGTGTACAGCTGTTGTGCTTGAAGAGTGAAGTGGGGGGGGGGTGTTGAAAAATGGGGTTGTGACTGAGTGACTTCTCCGTCCCACCATCTGTGTTAGTTCTTCAAACTACTGTAAATAACCTAAAGTTTGTTAACTTTGTCAACACTCTTTTTAGGCCTTGATTTGCATTGACATGTTTTCATTTGTGCTTAAAAAAAACTTTACTGATTTAAGTTGGCCCTGATAAATAGTCAAACAGGGAATGTTCAAAGCTTTAAAAGCAGTATCTCCTGATGCTATAGGAAAAATTTACCCACATGATTTGAATGTTTCAGTAGTGTTCTGATAAAGTGATTAAAAAATAATAATGAGAGCACATTTAGAGAAAAGATGAGTCCAACTGATGGAGTGGAGAACTTGCTGCTAAATGACTATGATGGAACTCATGGAACACATTGAAGGGCTGCTGTTATTTTTTGGATGTTATTTGTATTGGTTGAAGCTTATTTCAGATGCATAATTGCCATCCATTAAAATAATAATGTTACAGTATGTTGTAGGTTGTTTATACTTGGATGTTGTATATTTTATTGTTGTTTAAATGTTTTATTATTATTATTATTATTATTATTATTATTATTATTATTATTATTATTATTATTATTATTATTATTATTATTATTATGTATTTATTTATTTTTCAGTCACTGGGGGTACAATGTTATTGTTACCAGAGGTGAGCTTGTGAGTGAGAGTATTATAACAAGGATAATTGGTATATATTACAATTTACTCATGTTCTATGCTTTTTTTTTTTTTTTTTTAACCTAACCATATATTGTACATACAGACAAGATGGGGAGTGGCTGTAATCACAGAGAGGTTCCAAAAACCTCAGAACAGACAAGGAAAGCACTGAAATACATACGAAATCCAAGATAGCAAAAATAAATAAATAAAATTAAAAAAAAATGTAAAATTAATTCAATTATTTAAAAAAAATAACAAAATAACAAAATAAAATAAATAAATGAAACCTGAGACACAATCAGTCGTTTCATAGTTACTTAATTGACTCCCTAAATCTCTTTTGGCCTTATTGTCCATGAGGTTATTTCTTTCTTTTTCTGTTGACTTGCTGCTTTTCAGCCTAAATGATTTATTTATTTATTTATTTATTTATTTATTTATTTATTTATTTATTTATTAATTTTAAACCTCGTACGTCACACTGCAATATGAACAAACAACCACTAGATGGCAGCAGCAAAATGTACTGGAGCCTAACGTGCAGCATGTTGCTTTGGACAGGATTTTGTGACAAGTTGAACATTGAAAAATTAAAAAAGCATGTTTTAACTGTAGAATTGGGAATTTAATGTCTTACTTATTTTGCTAATAGAAATGGGACAGAATAATGATTAGATAATAATAATAATAATAATAATAATAATAATAATAATAATAATAATAATAATAATAATAATAATAATAATAATAATAATAATTTCAAAGTGTTCAATAGCAAATAAATAAATGAAAAATCAGACCCATATAATCACATTTGAACACTTTTTTCGTTAATTGAAAACATTTGTTTGATTGAAGTTCACTTTTTTTGATTGAATAATAAAGGCACAAATGTACTTTCATACTGAGATATGGATACGTGAAAGATTTAATAGATTTCCCATTTCCCAGGTTCTGGCCCTGCTGGATGTGGTCAGAAAATAAAATTGAAAAGTTACTAAACCCTAATATTATTCTTAGTCAATTTGACCCCATTCAATATTTTCTTTTTTTTTTTTGTGTTATATTTCACGACTTTTCCTAATTTGATGGTTAAAATTGAGTACTCGTAAAATGATCATGATGTTATTTTTCAATCTGCTGAACACATATATTGCACATGTTGGTGTTCCTCAGGGGTCAATTTGACCCTAAGCTGTTTCAGCTGTGTAAAACTTGTCTGTCTGAGTGTGACCCATGTGTGACACTATACATTCCCACACCTGCAGGTGCAGAGTTGATACTTTTGAGTTGATTTGAAAAGATATGGACGAAAAATGCTCAAGATACACTAACTCTAAAACTGAAAGTTTGACCTGATGGTGGCGCTGCAGGAAAGGTCATACCGAAGTACAAGTGCGTAGCGTCTTAAGGATGGGGTTAGAGTTAGGTTTAGGGCTATGGTTAGGATTAGTTATAACTCAATATCGCAACAATTTTTAGGGTTAGGGTTAGGGTAAGGTTTAGTCTTAGTCACGCGACCTAAACTGGCCAATGACTGTAGGGGCGCTGCGTACGGAAAGAATGTCAGTATATTGATACGGCAACCGTAGGATAGCCACTGCGTTAGTTATTATTACCCTACATTGTGTTCAAGTGCTCATTTTTCTATGAAGTTTGTTTTAAATCACTTATTTGAGGTTGAAAAACTGGATTTTACTTCATATACAGTATGACGATGATTGACAGCCGTGGATCTTGTGTAGCTCTCTTTGTGAATAGCAATTACGCTGTGAAGGAAAGCTGAGACGCCATTTAACTAAATATTTGAGTTGAAATATATTGTGGTTTTGTTCTAACCTCTATGATCTGACCAAGTCGTTGGTAGAATTTTTAGCGGGAAAAATACTTAAGTTCTTGGCGTAGCTGGGCTTGCGTAAGTCATCAGGGTAGTACGCTAAATGGGCGGGGCGTATTCCCACGGCTCCTACCGCCAGACCCTACTGCGCAGACTCTGGCTCCAACTGATGTCAAATTTGCAAGATGGAAGTGCCTCTAAGAGCTGTAATTTGGGTTCAAGAACTTTGGGTGGGAACAGCTGCAGCGCACGCCCACTGGTGTCACTATGCTAATGCACACAGCAATGTTTCTCATGTTTGTTATGTGCATTTGCAGTGCTGCTCCATATACCCTGCATTGCACCATACATTAGCTAGATTAGACTGAATCAACAGACAAATTAATGAATTATTAAACAAGGTCTATGAAAAATGAAATGATAAGTTAGAGTGAAGGGTTTATCCAGAGCCTACTGTGTACATCCTACTTAAATAGAGATCATTCAAAAGGAAAAAATGCAGAAGTTGGAGAACCACAGCTCAAGCCATACAGTTGTCATGTTTGTGTTCCATGGGTGACAGATCTTCTAGCTTTCTTATCCTGCATCATTTACGTCACAACCCCTGCAGAGGCAACCCCTGCCATTCATTCTCTTCCTGTCTGTGGAAATCTATTGGCATTTTAATGTGGGTGGAGTTCAAAGCAAAGCTAAGCAACTGGGGGGCACTGCAGACTGGTGCAAACCCGTGGAGCAGGAAGAAGGAATGCCACATCAAACTGGGATATGACATTGAATGAATCATCCTGTCACCTTTACTTCCTCACAGGGAGAGAAGATAATGTCAAGCTTTGCTTTAAGGGACTTGATCAAGGCTCTCATTAACGCTTTTCACATGTTTTTTTTTTTTTGCTGAATGCTGAAATGGGTAGTTAATTACAGAAAAGGATTAGGGCCCATTTTGATGGAGAGACTAATTTTGTGCAAATCAAGAATAAAGTCCAAATGTCAAAAAGAAAGTTGGAATTTCGAGAATTAAGTTGAAATTTCGAGAATTAAGTTGAAATTTCAAGAATTAAGTTGAAATTTTGAGAATAAAATTATAATGTCGAGATTAAAGTCGAAAAGACGGCATTGAAGTCGAAATTTCGAAAATAAACTCAAAACACAATATTGTGATAAAAGTCAAAGGGAAGTCAAATCTACGGATGATGAATAGGGCCAACTCACTATATACGACAACAGTCTCCATCAAAAAGGGCCCGAACCTGTTTCCGTAGCTCAAATCAAAATCAAATCAAGTTTTACTTCTAAAGCGCTTTACAACAACCAAAATTGACCAAAGCGCTTTACATGATAAAAAATACAATATAAAAACAGCAGAATACATAATTAGAAACTGACCATTATCACATTTAAAACAAGCGCCACAGAACTAAAAGCCTTTCTAAACAGGTGAGTCTTTATCTTTGCTTTGAACAGGGGCAGGTCTTTGATGACACGTAACTCAAGCGGCAACGAGTTCCAGAATTTTGGACCTGCCACAGCAAAAGCACGATCACCCCACTGTTTGTAACATGACCTGGGCACCTCGAGCAGGTGGTGTTTGGCAGAACGTAGGGTTCTGCACGGCTGGTGAGGGGTCAAAGTCTCACATAAATACACAGGTGCAAAGCCATGGATGGAACAGAAAACAAAAAGCACAGACGGACTGAATGTTCCTCTTCTTCCAAACTTCACTGGTTTTTCCTTCTGAACAGAAAACGTTTTTGACAAAATCTCTACAAAGTCCTTAAAGAGATTACAACGGCATGTTTATGAGCTAAAAAATAAAGAATGTCTTTGTTATTAAACCCAACTTTGAAGTACAGCTTAACACATTCATCAATACACAGCATTTTGTAGACAACCATGATCTGCTGTTTGTTGTCATGGTGAATTGGCCCTTGTCAGCTTCCATAGATTTGACTTTATTGGCAGACCTTCGACTTTTATCTATTGTAGTTTGAGTTCATTTTCAAAATGTCGACTTTAATCTCGACATTTCGACTTTATTCTTGATTTGCCCAAAATTATTTTCTCCATCAAAATTGGCCCTATTCAGCTTCCGTATTTAATCCTTTATTCAAATTATTTAACACCTACTGCGTCGCCAGCGACACATCCTGATATGCGCACATTAAATTTGCTGTAACTCTGTTAAAACTCACTCTATTGGAAAAATTCAAACTGTTCCAGAAAGCTAACACGTTGCGCTTTACTGACAACATATAATATTAATAGTAATCATGTCCCCTCCTTTGTAGAAAGCCTGGGAAGAAATTGCTTCGGCTTGCGATTGTTATAGTTGTCATAACATGGCCTGTTTTTGCACATTTAGAAACATGAAAAAAAATGTAATTGTGAAAAGTTCTGTACATTCTAAATTGTATGTATTTGTTGAAAAAAATATGTTATTTGTGTGAGCTTTCATTGTTTTCTTCCTACTAAGTCTCAAGACTTTCAATAACTGTTTTTTTTTTTGTTTGTTTTTGTGTTTTTCTTCATTGTAATCTGATATTACATTGTTAACATGTAATAAATTGTAAAAAAAAAAACAACAAAAAAACAAAAAAAAAAAAAAACAGTTATTGAAAGTCTAAAGTGTTGTGGAAAAAAGTGTAAAAGCCGGAGATGGTAATATTAGGTGTTAAAGGGTTAATGTCTCAATATGTTAATCAAACCTTTACTTGAGGATAATAAGCAAACTAACAATAACTTGTATAAACTCTGAGATTTGTGACAAAGCATCCAACAAATCACGGAATAAGGCAAGATTTGGTCATTTACAACATAAAATTATATTGATGGTGATAATGAAGAAAACTAAAGACAAACACATTTTAACAGATGTGGCTTTTGTGTTATTTATAGGTACAGCTTTTCATTATGTTCTCCATCTACTGATGAGATATCTGCAGAAAGGTATAACTTCAGGGCACTGTTTCCGTGGTGATACATCTCAACTGTTTCTCCTTTTAGCCTGCGAGCCTTCATCACAATTAAGATATTTTTAAAGCAAGAAAAATCTGTTCATAACAAACATCCATCACAGGCAGAACAATTGCTACTATGTTCTAAACCAAATAAACCAAACATAATGTTTTGATAGTTTTAATCCAGAAAAAAAATCTTAGATTTCCGTTCAATTGAACAATGACGTTGTTTGACGAGTGCAGCGCCCAAGAGGGTTACATTCATTGTGACAATGAATGGCATTACCAATAATCAGGAGAGTTGAATTTGGTTGTCAGGGCAATAGCAGTAATGAAGGGCTTGAAGTTTTTCATTTTATGAAAGGATGATTGATCTTTATTACATTCATCATTTTGTATTTATTTTTAAGATAATTTCCATTTGCAGAAACATTGACCAAAGCCAAAATAAATCAGATGTTTTACTAACTCCTGCAATGGTTTTGTTTTTGCTTAGTTGTGTTTTACTTTTAATACCGACTCCACGCCTTGGGTTTTTAACCTGTCTGGGTTGGGTTGCTTTTTTTAGGCATGGGGTCATTGGAGTCATTGGGGTCATGGTGGCAGATAAAAATATTACTATTTTTTTTTTGTTTCTTTTGCTTAATGTGAAGCACTTCGGGTTGTATGACATGTATGGAAAATAATGAATCTGGGAAACACATCTGAACCTTATGTTTTGCAAGGACATTACTAATATTTCAATGTTTTATATAATTCTGTTCACAATAAATGGAGTTGACTATATTTAGTCATTAGGGGAGCTTTAAAAAAAAAGAAGCTCAAAGTGTTATAAAGAAATATGGACAATATAGGAATGTTATTGTTTATATTTGCATGCAAAATATGCATTGAATTGTGGTTTGTAAATAACTAACACACACATCCATGTGGTTTAGCAAATAAGAACCATACCTATTAAACAAATACAGCATGATTTACACATAATGATAAAGATGTATTCAATTACAAAAACAAAAAAAAAAGAAAACAATGAGCTTGGTTTTGTATGCATTCGTAACTAATGTAAGATCATATAAACAAGAATAAATAACATTCAGGAGTGCATTAGAGCAGTGGTTTCCAAACTTTTTTGCCATGTACCCCTTTTCTTTTTTTCTGAATCCAAATACCCCTTTGTCAAAATACAACGTTTTGCTCAGAATACTATGAAAAACACAACTATTGAATAGAATAGAATAGAATAAAAGCTTGTATTGTCATTGTACAACATATACAGCATAATTAAGGTTCTCTCCCAGAACAATGATGAATGACATATGACACACACTTATATAAAATATAAAACATTGGAAAAAGAAATCTAAGTATATAATACTATACTACTTAACACACTATATACATTAAAAAAAAATAGAGCATAATGATGAAATCACACATTTTAAAGCATCCCATTGTAAACAAGTGGAATGAAACAGTATTTTGTGTATCATAGACAGATTATTATTTCTATTGTCCAGTCATCTCTCACCTGGTGTGGGACCAAGACTGACGCTTATATTTTCAGTTACTGTTTTAATAAAGATAATTTACATAATCATTATTCTGATTATAATTTCTAAAAAAAAAAAAAAAAAAAAAAAAAAAAACACATCATAAAACCCCATATTTTTTAATGGTTTCTTTGTTAATTTTTCCCTTTCTCTCTCAAGTACCCCCTGTAGTGCCCCCATTTGAGAAACACAGTATTAGCGTGTGCAGTTATAATTTAATTCAAGCTGATGAACTTTATTTTTTATGTTGTTGCGTTCAAGGTCTTTTGCATATTTTGACGAGACATCCCGTAACATGAGATATGAAAGAGCCTTAACAATGCATGACGTATCAATGATTTGTGCCTTTTTTGTATTATTTATGTGAAGCAATATAAACATGTAAACAATGCAGTCCAAGATTATTGTTGCGAGTAAGTTATTTACGAGGGAACGTGAACGCACCAAGCCGTAGTAAAGTCAGTGTGGTGTGGCTGTGTCAGTTATTCAGTACTGTACAGTACAGGAGGGCAGGACGTAGAGAAGGACAGGACGAGCACCGACACACTGTCGGTGTGTTTGCGTGTTTTGTTTCTTATTCACACGGAGTCAAAGAGCGACGCTGAACCAACGCGGTGGATAAAAGACAGACAAACCCGAGCTATCAGTCAGTGTCGGTGGAAACGGCTCCACTGACACGCTGCGACCCAGCGGCTCCTCTGAGCCTCCCTTTCCCACGGTTCACCTCTCACAGCTGGGGACACTTAATCATCTACAATACACAAGTTCTACCTGGACCTACGAGTCGACTTTAAACACAGCAGCTACAGACAGGTGAGTGTTATTTATACTGCATGTTGTTTATATTTTACTCTCATTGACAAACTTATCACTTCACTAACTTCAGGTTACTTGATAAAACATGCACTCCCTTATTCTCTTTAGTAATGTATTTCAACCACCTACCCCACTTTTTACACAATGGTATTAAACATATGGCTCATGGGCCAAAACAGACCCCACGAGGGTCCAGTTTAAGTAGCAACAGGGAAGCTTGCTATAGAAAAGCCCTTGAGGTAAATAAAATTAGTCAAATAAATGACTAAAATGACACACAAGACTAGTGTACACACTATTATAATTGATCAGCTCGACCCATTTATCCTGTTAAATAAATAAAAAAATAACCCCTAAAACACACAGGACAACAATAATACACTAAATGATACACAAACACACTTAAATACTCCAAATACACAAAATAACAATAATAAAAAACACAAAATGCCAATGGAAGTAAACACAATTACTTAGAAAGCACACAAACTGACAGAAAAATCCAAAATCACCACTAAAATACACTGTGAATGACAATGTAAAAAGACTAATTACACAAAATAATTCCAAAAGTACACAAAATAAAAGGGAAATGCACTAAATGACTCCAAAAAATATATATATATATATATATATATATATATATATATATATATATATATAAATACACAAAATTACTGAAAAAATACACAGAATATACAAAACAATAGCTACAATACACATAATTACTCTAAGGGGCTGTAAGTTAGATTAGTATATCCGGGATATCTTTCCGTTAGCAGGCTTCACCTAACCAAACATTCCCTGTCAGAGAGAAGCTGTCCTACCAAGGTCGATAACAACATCCTAATTTAAGCCAAGTGATTTCAGCTTGGCTACGTGCGCGCTCCCATAAAAGGGGTGGAGATTGCAGCGTCTGACCAAGCACTACAATGGAGAAACCTGGCAGAGTGACCTTTTTTACAATGGAGGAATAGCTGAAACAAATATAATGGATTCAAAACCGTTATGACAGCGAAGAGCAACAGTGTTAGTGCAGCGCGTACCTGGAGGGATCGGTTTGGAACCTATACTTAGGTTAGGTGTTCAGCTTAATTTAAAATGATGAATAATTAAAATACATAATTCATGCCAAAAACAACACTGTTGTTACAGAAAAGGCTGGAATGATGCTGATGCTGTCAGCCTCACTATAGCATATGAATGAATGAATGACTGACTTCACCCGTTCACGCAGGCTTCATCAGCTGACTGTAGATCAGTCCATAAATTTATTATCTTTCCTAAAATATGTCATCGGTAAATGAAAGGATTGCATTTATCCATTAATAATCTTTTTTTTACTAAATGCAGCTGTCAGATCTGCACCAACCAGGATCTTCTAACAATGGGCAGGTTGTTTTCTAAGAGAACTGATTGGTCAGGAGGCGGGGCTTTAGTACTTTAGAGAGCCAGAACAAAACCTGGTCCCGACCAGGTTAGTTGTTCAGCCTAAGTTACTATGGTGATTTAGCCCCACAAGACGTTAGCGAGCTTCGTAGGACAGCACACACTGATTAAATCTCGGAAGTTAGCGTGATAAGAGGTAATCTAGTTCTGTAGTATCGCTTCAAAAAGCACACGAAATGCAAAATCGCAATGACGATGAGAAAATAACAAAATAATTCCAAAATAATTCCAAAAGTACATAAAATAACAATAGGTTCAAAGCATAGAATTACTCAAAGCACACAAAATGACAGAAAAATGCAAAATCACAACTAAAATACATTGTGAATGACAATGAAAAAAAACTAATTAACTCCAAAAATACACAAAATAATTCCAAAAGTACACAAATTAACAGAGAAATAGGCAAAATGACTCCAAAACACACACAATGACAACAAAATTACTGAAAAAAAATACAAGAATATAAGAAACAATAGCTACAATACACAAAACAAAAACTAGAATACACAAAAAATAAAACAATAACTTTTAAAAATATTTACAAATAATGTTTTCTTCCTTGTATTAATGTTTGCTTAATAATGCTGATATTAGATTCATTAATGTGGTCCTTGGATCAGATCGTTTTTGTGGCCCCCTGCTGTGATAAAAGGGTGCTGGATGGAGCCTTTTTAATCTTAACCAGGGCAGAATAACACTGAGATAATCACACCCATGTTTTTGTTTAATCTCCCCAGTAACATTAGAGTTCTCAGACTGGGTGGAAACTGGTGGACCAGTTGAAAACTCTTGTGACGACGTAACATTTCTGCACAGAAATAAAGGCATGTGTCCTCAACCTTTTAGTGATTGTTGTAGCAATGATTGCTGCTGTTTTCTGAGCAGAAGACAGGAATCATATTTATTACAATGGTACTTTACACTAGTAGGGTTGATAGCAAAAATATAGGATGTTTGTACATTCATCTTCTGCACTAAAGCAAAGAATAAAACCTTTAGTGCATTTTTTTTTTTTTTTTTGCTTCTATTTTGTTGTAAGTACATTATCTACTGGCACAAAGGTGAGAAATTCCAGTGCTGTATGTTATCTGACACTATCCCATTACAATTACCACTAACTTCAAAACCTCAACAGATACAGTAGCACATCTGTATCCATGTGTCTGTGAGCCTGAGCCTACACTCAACTCTACTGGCAGTTCAGCATCTTCTTTTCTTGAGTTATTTCTTACACTAATGAGAATTAAACACCAAATCCGACTGTCAAAGAGTCTTGCATAAAAGAATAACGGCTGATTAGTTGTGTATATGTTAACTACTCTATGTACTACACTTGTTAGAGTTAAAAAACTAAAAACATGGAATCAGTAAGCCAGACACAGGCAACATGGTGGCCTGGGGTCTACTGGCCTCGGACTAATTTTGTGCAGCCCCAAAAGTAAACAGGAATTGAATCAAAATATAAACAAAATTGATTAAAAAAAATAAAAAAAAAATAAATACAGAAATTATAGCAGAATATACTTAAGGACAACAAGAATCTACAAACTGACTCCAACAAATGGAAAATGACTCAACACACAAAACAACAGCAAAATGACAAGAAAAATACACAAAAACATACTGAGTGACTCTACAAACACAAAACTTCAACAAAAAAGCCAAAATGATTAAAAAAAACATTTAACATTAAAATTTACATAAAACAACAACACAAACCCATTGTTCTTTCCTGTATCAATACTTAGATTTGTCATTATTCTAAATGCTGACATGATTATTGATAATGTGGCCCTCAGATCAGACAATCACATATTTGTGGCCCTGCTGTGATAACAATTGCGCGTCTCTGTAGTAAGAATTGTGGGTAAACTGCAAAGGGTGAGACAAAATAAAAAGTGGGGGCTTCTTGACTGTGCACATGTACGCCTATTTGTTTGTGACTCTGCAGGGTGACGGTCACATGTGTCCTGTTGTTACAGCAGTTTTGATTGTTTACTCGTGAATGCCCACATCTGCAGAGGGCGGGGCTCTAAGTCTGACCACTTCTGGCTTATGAAAAAGTATGATCTCATATGAGGAAAATTTTTTTCCCCTTCTCACAGTCATGTAAAAAACATTTTTATTGGGAATCAATGCATATTTAGTCAGTTTCACTGGAGGATGACTCAGGATGAGTCAGGACTTTAAAAGGGACTACAGTATGTGCAAGCTTTTTCTTTACATTTACACCTGAAAGAAATCTATTTGTAGAAGTGTGCGCTTTATACAATATACGGTTATGAATGAACTGTCAATATATTGGTATGGAATAACAAAGGAATGTGAAATATGCTTTAGCACAGCCAGCTTTATGAAAGATATTTAGGTCATGCCTCTGAGGCCTTGTCTGCACGTAGCTGAGTGGGTATCTGCTAAAATTAATATAATTTTCTACTGTTTGGCCTGTCATCCACACAAAAACACAGGATAAGGTTATTAAAAACTGGGCATTTGGAAAACTCCGACAATCGTGAAGATTTGGGAAAACTCCAGTTTTGCGTTTGAGTGTGGATAACTGGCACTTTAAGGTTCCAAACTTTATGGGGACTGTGCTGGCGGCATTGGTGTGGGGAAGCGGTGCTCGGTTGGGGGTGCTTGGGTATGCCTGCTTGTCTGTGGCCCTGCTTGGGCAGTTGATGGCATCCTCTCTCGTCGGGGTGGGGTGGGGTGGGGCCACCTCCCTGTGGGCGGTGTTGTATCGTCCTGGTGCAGGAGTGGGTTTCTCTGCTGCGCGGTCGCTCCCCGTTGCGGCAGAGCGGGCACTGCGGGCCTCAGGGACGCGCCAAGCAGCACTGCGGGAAACCCACCCTGTGGCACCCCCCGAACCATATTGGCCCCACGGAGCACGGCGGCACCCCCACTCCCCAGGCACAAGGGGCACCAGCCACACCTCGCAGCGGTTCAGGGGGCGACCCCCACTGCATGCCGGCCCCGAGCAGCCACGTGCCATCTGCGCCATTTGCCCTCTCCGTGTGGCCCGCTGTATGGACGGGCCAGGCTCACACCAGGCCTCCTACATGAACTCAAACATTGTTAGGCAGGTGTGCAAAGCTATAACGGTGCACTTGGAACCCCAATACATAAAGCTGCCAACAACTGAGTGACGTCCATTCACTTCTAGATAGCACATTTATGCGGTTTTGTGGATGGATTTTTTTTTTTTTTAACGATGTGTTGACATAACTTTTTTTAGAATGGAGGATTGTGATATATGTTTATAAAAATATACCCAGCTATGTGTGGACAAGACTTTGGACTCATGTTTATCATACTAGAAAGAAATAGTTTTGATGTTGAGATTATGCTTTTTTAGATTGTACACCAAATAAACTCAGAAAGTCAGACTAGCTGGAATGTTGGCAGTATCTTAGCTTCAGATGTGTAACATGCAAAGGTTTTATTATTAAAACCAAGTGCAACTGGCTTTTATGTTGGACCTAAAAAAATGCTCTTTTTTACTTTTAGAAACATGCACCATGTTTACAGCAATGATTAATCTTCCGTATTGTTATTATGCACACAACATACGTGTTCATCCACTCATGATTAATACACTTCAATAGGGATGTCCTGACACAACTTTTTCACTTCCGATACATTACGGATATTGAGTATTTGTTGATACGGATATTGATCAGTTACGATATTGGTGCAAATCATACAAACTTATGAACCACCTCAAAGCATTGTGCAGCGCGATTAGAGAAGTTTTCACATTCACAGACATGCCTACCTATGTGCTCGTCCTAGATAGTCCAAATAGCCATCTGGCCTAGTGTCATGTGCCTCAGCTAGGTGAAGGTCACAGTGTTCATTGTCTGCTCACTTGTGACTAATTAATATTTTCAATACATAATGGAGACAAACAACTGGGATATACGTGCACTGAGAATTTCATGACCTAAGGAAATTAGCTGTATGTTAAAGCATCACTGTCACACTATTTAAAACTATCTATGTTTGAAACGCAGTATTTGAAAATTACATTGACTTTTTTTTTTTTTTACTTTCATTATGCGAGAATATTGTTAAAGAAAAGAAACAATCCATGTTTTCATCAACAAACACCTCCAATAACATCAGAGAAATATCTGCTACAACAGTGAACAGTCACTCATTTGGCAACACTGGGTGTGGCTTTCCCACTTTTGGGAGATAGTGCAGGATTTCCAGGCATCAGGATGACTTCATTATTATGCAGTAGACTCCTGCAACTTACAGGATACATGCTAAACAGCCAAGTTGACTCTTTCCTTAATGGTTCTCCAGTGACGTAACGGCCGGGGACGTGACTTAGAGAGAAAGTCGCTTTTGGTGTGCTTCACACCTTAAGACTAAAACTTCTCTTGTAGTTTGAAAAAATTAAATCTTAGCAAATAATAGATGCACTTACAGGTTACATAATCAGAACAGTATTTGCATTCGCTAGTAGGGATGCACCGAATTGAAAATTTGTAGCCGAAGCCGAATAAAATATAAACGCTTGGAATATCGAATGCGGTTAAGTTTTTCACTATTTTATTTTAATAGTGCATAATTAGCCTAGAATACATTTTTAGACATGTTTTTTCAAGAAAGTAAATGTTTATTGAATATTCTGACATTTTTTAAATATTCCAGTAGCCTTTGCTTTTCAAAAAAAGCACAACAAAGTTTTTCATTTATATTAGCCCTTCAAATAAAACAAAACATGCATTCCAAAAAAAACTAAAGGCATTAAAGGGGAGCTATGATGAAAAAATCACTTCATGATGGTTTTGCTACAGTGATATACATCCCTTTAGACTCATTCAGAGGGACAAATTTGAAAAAGTTCTGTTTCCTCCTTTCTTGTTATTCCACATTTTGGGGAGTTGGATTTTGCCCACGCTGGCAGGTGAAGTCACCGACCGGAAGATCCTTTCTCCTCCTAACATGGACATAATGCACGCCTCCTAGAATGTGTGCTCCTCCCTCTCCAATACCTAACAGTTAAAACAAACACTGTGGTTTAATATAGAATATATATTCTACTTTATTGCCATATTCGTAAATGCAAACTGCACTACTGGACGCCCAAACTGCACTACTTTTTCTGCTGCCGATAATGTTTGGAGTCACTGCTTGGAGCCACAGCCATTATTCACACACATCAGCTGTTTGCGCTCCGTGCTAATGCTACACCTGCCTATGCAGTGAGGCCCAACATCGCTTGTGAATTTAGGAGGAAACAATGGGGATGTTTACGGATTCGTGGCTCACAGCGCTAACAACGGACTCTGTTGTGGAATTGGATGGCTTCCAACTTTTACGCGGTGACTGAGAGCGGTAAGTGGAAAGGAGAGATTCTGGCTGTGTTTGTGTGAGGAAAAGAGGAGCTGCTGCTGCTGCTAGTTCTGCAGCAACTCGCACACACTTTTCTGACTCATAATCACTGCACATTGTTTGATTGCGTCACACGCTACTATTCTGCCTTGCTTTTAACTCTCTCCACCAAAGGCCGAATGTGGCTTTTTATTTTGCAGTATCCGGCTGATTATATTCGCTTACCAAATATTCGGTGTATCCCTATTTACGAGATAGAGTAGTTAGCCATGGCGACACAAGTTGGTCCAATGTCAACACAGATGGCAGATCACATACAAAACAAAGCCTTGGAATTTCTCAGATTGAAGAGGCCTTGGTAAGCTTTGGTGCGTTTGTGCATACCAATGATTCCCATCATGTCCATGCATTCCATGGATGTCAGTTCAGTTGTTTTCTTTTCGGGCCACAGGGTCAGCAATGCAACTGCACCTGTGTTTAGAAGCCCAGGAGTATGCAGGCCATTCAAGTCCAGCTGTGGGGTTTGTATGTTCTGCCCGGTGCTTTGCTAATGATGATAAGCAGTTGTATAGGATAACTGTGGCTCATCGATTCTAAGACCATTCCTTTTCATTAGCCTTTATTTAGTCAGGAGAATTAATAATGTATTTTGTGTTCCTATCCGTTTCTTGAAGTTTCCTTGAGCAAGAAGCTAAACCCTATTTAGCTCAATATAACACTTTGCTTTTCATGGCAGTTCTGTCACTGTGTGGACGTGTGTATGTGTGTGTGATTACCACTCGTGAAGTTATGCAAATGACGGATTACATTGAAGTTCTCTCTAACCTTGCCACTGCAGTAATGGTTGAAAGAATAAATAATTTTGGATTGTCTGCCTTAATTCTCAAATAATGGGTGTTCCCTTTGAAAGACTGCCCCCTGTGCAACAATGAACACTGTTACACTTTTTAAGTACATTTTTTGAAGAAAAAAAACCTGCACAGATCCATATTGATAGGTTTATCATAGCTTCAGTTTGCCACAGCAGAGGCAGTGAAAAGCTGCAGGTTGCCCAGCCATAACATAATCTATAACTACCCCAGGTTAGGGGTGTTTAGTGCAATGGTGCGAAATTAACAAAAATGTACCAGATTTTTTGCTATTCAAGCGTACATACACAATAGGGCGGAACATTTGTATAATTGTGTCTTTCTACATTAAGGACGTATGTCTTAATAATATATTCTATGCTGATTTAAAACTCAACCCGACCTAAAATGTTAGATCATCGTTCAGAGGTTACAAGTACCATATATCCTAAATTTAAACTGTCATTAATCCTACTAACATAAAACAAATGACAGCCATCGCTGGATGCCACTCAATTATTTAGCATGTATTCTGTTCTACAGACAGTATACATTTATTATTCACTCACCAACTATACTAGGGGCACCGATTTGCAGAAAACAAACTCAGGTGGACATTGCATTACATGGAATATAGCCTCACATGCATGTTTTGGTACAATATCACAGATTTACACACACTTTAAAAAAAAAAAAAAACGGCTCAGCAAAGAAACTTACATTTCATGTCTGGCGCAACACGTAACCATAGTAAGCAAGTTTGGCTGATTTTGGGTAACAATGGCTAAACTGAAATGACAAGGAAATGGGTAAACTCTCAAATCAAATAGGATTATTTTTTTAACTTAAAAAAGGTGCTACTAACTAACTGTGCTGTAAGTGTTAATTCAACCGCGAACGACCAACAGATGCTTTTCCAGTTTGACACTATGACTAGAGCATCCTTTTGTTGGGAGTCCATAATCACATGCTGCACTACTGCTGATGTGAGATGGTTGAGCACGTATACATTAGGCAGACAGAGTCGTCGTGATCCATCGTCAAGGTGATAATTATTCAAACCCACACACCATCAGCTGCCTAAACAGTGACGTATCAGATGAGACGTTAGCTTTGTCACTCCCCAGCAGGGAAGAGCTCAGTTCAAGCTGAGTGTGTTATCTACTGTAACTCTGAGTGTGTGCTGTCCTTTTTTTTTTTTTTTTCACCTCAACATTTTGTTAAGTAAATTGCCCAACACATACTGAACTATACAGCACATACATATTTCATTAGCTCTAATTTATATCCCATCTTTTGATGAAATCCTCCATAATTATTTGTTGGTTTAAACCAAAAGCAGTACTAAGTCATGTAATGTAGTTTCTAGTTAAATCCCGAAGGGTTAAACAATGAAATCTTGTGAAATACAATCTGCTTTCTGAAATCACAAATGTACACCAACTTTTTTTTAAACATTGGACTGGATCAAACGTCAAGGCAGAAGTAGTATGTGATCCTTTTAAGACAGGAAGGGAGACGTCACTATGTGGGTGATAGAGGAGTATAGGGATGCAACCAGTCCTTGAGGTTGGCAGATCCCTTAATTACAGAAAATGATTTGATTTGACTATTGTTTTATTTTAAATTATACAACAGTTAATTCTGACCAAGTAATTTGGACAACAGACATTCTAAGAGTGCTGATATAGAGCAACAACAGCCCTGGGACTTCTTAAGGATCATATCACTCCGCTGTACGGCTAATCTAAATACTATTAATTACCGTTACATCTTGGGCTACACACACGCAGTACACTGTGTGCTCTCCACTTTTTGTTTGTGGAGTCAACTGATCAATTAAACAAACAAACAAATTATATTCTCTTGCCACTTATTACTGTTAACTAATAAAATGTGCTTGTAGAACTGTTGTATAAAAGCAATATTACACTCGGGTCGTGCTGTTTTGAGGAAATATCAACACAACAGTATCTACAACACTATCTAAACCCATAACCGAATCACACCAGCTGATATTTCAACACAACAGCACTCCCTCTTGTGTGATGTTGTTTAAATATGTTTGTTTATTTCATTTTTATTTTTTACTACTTTGTATTATAATACATATGTATTAAAATAAGTCATTTTTTTTTTCATAAAAAGGAAACACATTTTTACATTTTTTTTCCTGTTGTATATTTTCAAATTAAGCCTTGATAAAAGCAAAAGAATACTCCATTACCTAAATCCCCGTTAGCTGCAGCCCTGAGCTAGACCAGAAGAGAAATACATGCACTATTTCCCTCCACGTTGTTTCAGTGATTCCACCACTGGTTTAACAATGAGTTATGGGACAACCGGTTGGCTCCCCTGTGTGTCTGTCATGTTGCCTCTGGTCTCTGAGATGGAGTTGGAGGAACATAGTTTGTGTGAGAGACGGGCAGAGGAGAAGTGACGAGCAGTGACTCCTAAAACGTCTATTTTAATATGAAATAAACTTTAAAATAAGATTATATTGTTTTAGGGGATATCCTCATTTACTATATTGTGTTAAACAGAAATATCAATATAGTAATTCTTGATACATTGCCTAATGTCAATGCCTTAGAAACCTGACCCATTGGCACCTCTTTTGTATCTTCCCCGTCTCTTCACACTGATAATGAAAATTAATGACAGCAATATATCATCCTCTTTCTGTCATTGTTCTAATTTGAAGATGCTGAAGGACTAAGGCTTGATTCTTTTTTTTTTTTTTTCTGTTGGCCCATTTTTTTATTTTATTTTTTTAATTCAGGATTGATGAACTGCCTGTTTTAAGAGCAGTTCATAAATAGTTTGTATGCATTAGTGTCAATCACACTCCTATTATTTGACTAATCCTGATATTTGCTTCATTCTTGACTATTATTTTACTCATACTAGGTTTTTGCCTCCTGTGTATTTTAAACACATCATATAACAAGTAGCTTTGTTATTGTACATTAGAGTAAGTCTGCTCTTGGATGTAGCATTAGTACAATGAGGTAATGTCATAGATATGTTAGTATTATTAGGTCAGTGCTTTATTGCACTGAATTGGAGGTGTTAAATAATTGTTCTACCATTCCTTCTCATTTTTCTATTTACATGTGTCACTTAAGTTTGGCAACACAACAGCATTTGGTTGCTTTAGATCAAAATTCTAGAAATTCAAATTTAAAGAAAAATTTAAGTTATTAAGGCAACACAAACTTGAGCAGAGATATACTGTAGCTTCAGAAAAATTAAACAAATTTTTTTGGATTTTTTTTTTAATTTACTTTTGGTGCTAGGGTCTAACTTTATGATCTCACAACTGTATGTTTAATCATAATTTATATTGTCAATCAAAATAAGTTTTTATGCCCTGCTATGGTCCACTGATAGTTCACACTGACAATGCCTAGAGAGTTAGATGGCATCATCTATTATCTCTATAATCATTACACAGCAATTTATAAGAGGAATTTCCTTATTTATGTTTTATTAGGACCCTAAAATTAACTGGAAATGGATGCTGCAAGTCCAGCAAACTCAAGTTGATTTTTCTCATGCCACAAAGCACTCAGTGCTATAAATATAATTTACTCTAGATTGTTTCAAAGCTTTTGTATCCTAACCTTATAACTGGTGTACCATAACCCTATCAAAGCCGGTAAAACCGGCTTCAGAGCACCGTTTTTTTGGTCACGGATTCTGTTAGCTTTTTGTTAGCATCTCTTTTGATAATGGGTCCTAAATCAGCTGTAAAATACAATTAATCGAAGTTCGATTACGATTTTGATTATTACATGCAACGATTTAAAAAAAATAACATACCGTAATCAAGAAAAAACAATTCTTATTATTATATTTTACATATGTTTTATTTGCTGAATAAAACGAACCCACTATTTCAGACATCTACAAATAATAAAACTTGTCACACATGTTAATAATACTAACTTTGAATTGTTTAATCCACGCACAACCTCCTCCTGTTCATCGCAGAACATAACAAGGTCGCATTGATATAGGTTCATGGGTCAGGTAAGAGCCAAAATCATATTTACCTGTTGTGACGTGCGGCCTTGTTCCCGTGCACAGTTCTGCATTCACTTTGATTGACAGTCTCAAAAACAAGAAGTCAAAGCCTATCACGGTGCTTGTTTCCATTTGTATAGGGGTCTATAGGACGAAGGCGGGACTTGTATACATTGATGTATATGAATGACCACGTAATTGTTTACTACATATATGTAGAACTGTACATAGAACTGTAACACAGTTTCCCAGGTTTGTGTTTGCTAGTAATTGACATTTTTTTATAATTCTCGTGGCAATTACAATTACAAAGTCAATTATCTAAACTCAATTACACAATTACAATTATAATTGACCCCAACTCTGGCAGGTTGTCTGGCATGTACTGGACCTTGTCACTTAAATTGGGTTCATATCATTAATGCTGAATGAGTGCTTTAACCGAAATGCCGATCTACAACTCTTCCTCAGATTTACTCGCATCCAAGCATGAAAATTAATCATTTTAGAATCGTACTTCTCCAGAAATCAAACTTCAGTGTGCTTCATATTTGTGAGCTGAGAGTTTCTCTGCTGTCATCACGGAGATTACAGCAAACCCAAAATTGGATGCTGAGCGGACGGGAAAATTGTTTAATGTTTAATTAAAGATTACAAAAACAAAACATTTGGCACTTTTATTACCAGATATCGGCATTATTTATTTTTGTGAAATAAGATTGCGTCAAAAGCATGAAATGTCATAATGGTGTCAGATACGCTTTAAGCATGATTTGTAAAGTAAATTCAGTTTTAAATGCTGCCTGTTTGGGTAAAATGCAGTCAGTGCATAGAATACTGTCATTAGACAAAGAGTCATGCCTGCTAGCCCGTACAATTATGAAATGAGGAAACACTTTTTAATTACATTGTGCAGAGATAATCACTGTGTGCGCAGACACATTTGCCTGAAAGGCAGGAGATAGTGGTGTTTCTCACAGTAATACGAACCCCTCCCCCTCTCCAAAGGCTGTCTTTCCCCTACTTGCACAGCTGACTGGGTCATTCGAGCGTGGTTTGTGGTAAGATTTAAAATCTGATGAACAGGAAGCTGAAAGCTGGAGGTTGTGGCCATCATTTCTCTGCCCCACACCTCAGTAGCTCATGCTCAAGGGAGTGATCTATATTAGAAGTTGATTAAAATTTTTGTGGGTAAGCACATAAAAATGGATCGTATTGGTGAATATATTTGAGGCTGGACTTTGCTGTCTTCCTTCTCGGTTCCCCGATCAAAAGGAGTGTATTTTCTGCTGAAACATTTCCTTTGGCTTTCCTACGCTTTGCATGGCATTGGAGGAAATGAGACAGCAGAAATAAGATGGTAAAATCTGTTTATGGTTTGTCCAGAATTATGTGCGTCAATGCTTGCCAGTTCAAAAACTGTTGTATGATATTGTATTTTTTTCAAACTCTACATTATTTCTATTTACCCTCTATTAACCATTTTGTTCTCCCTTTTTTGTACAGCAATGTAAGCTGGTGGGTAAAAAAACAAGTCAGGTAAATTTGTTTTACCACTGGGGGGTAAAAAAAAAAAAGCTAACAATCTAATCTGTGCAAGTACCCACTTTCTCTTATATTTGAAGATTTCAAGATCATTATCATTATGATTTTAACTTTTACCTAAAATAAACATTATAAAACCCCATACTTTTCATTTGTTAATTTTCTACTTTCTCTCAAGTACCCCCTGTAGTGCTATCGAGTACCCCTTAAGGCTCAAACATACTCAGGTGGACCCCGCACACAACGGACTCAGCGTGGACTGTCTGCTCTCCTCAGAGCTTACATACTTGGGTGCACTGCCGCATAGTAGTTTCCATTAAAATCCTGCATGTCCCATGATTCTTAGCGCTTCGCTGTAGTCCTTGTACTCCTGGGATATGTTTTAAAGGTGTTGCTACTGTTATAGCTCTTCTGCCAGTCTCTCAAGTTCATCTCTTCTGCTCTGTTTCACCAGGTGGGTGAAATACAGGTCGGTGTTACATTTAATGCAGGTCAGTGTTACATCGATAAAATGCCAAGCAGTGTTTTGTGTGACGTCAGTTACGCGGAGAAGTCAGCGCAGTTGTAAAATCTGAGCTTTCCATTTAACTGGCCTGGCGGACTCTGTTTTGCGGGTGTACACCCGAGTATGTTCGAGCCTGAAGGGAACACATACTCCCATTTGAGAAACACTGTACTGAAAGAATGAGGTATATTAAATACAAACTAAAAGATGCACGAGTCTTCCACTTTAAGGTGATGCAAACATTTCTCTTGCTCCTCACATACCTCTCTGTGCCCTGTTGGGTTTCCTTTTTCTGGGGTCCCATTGGAGAATTAGCTACCAGTCGGAACTGGTGCGACGCCCAACGGTGCGGCCTTTCTCTGGGAGCACTGGGACATTACACAAATGGAGCCCCTGTTTCCTACTTTGTTAGGGCTCGAACAGTGTCATATATCAAGCTAGTAGCTATTTCAGCTGCACAGGCCTGGCCCACACTTGCACACCTCAAGCCATGCACTACACTTAGTTTATAGCCTTTCTCATTGAGATCTGTCTTTCTTTTTTCATGTGGCCATACCAGCCTGTCATTGCCTGATCCCATGAGATCTCAGAAGCTAAGCTAAGCTTGATTAATAGTTGGATGGGAGACCACTAAGAATTCCAGGTGCTGCAGTGGGGTGGCAGTCGCTCCAGTGGGGTGGCAGTCGCTCCAGTGGTATCTGTCATTGTGTCCTTAAGCAAGTCAGTAAATTTCCCCACTTAGGGATGAATAAAGAATACTCTACTTCACCCACATTGTCTAGTATGAATGTAGTGTGTGTGTCTTGGTGAATTATTATTCAGGATTACTCTACTTTTCAGTATAACATTGCTCTCTGGCCCATATTAAATGTAATCATGAAATAAAGTTTGGTTTTTGTGCACTTGTGTTAACAGGGAGAGTTGGTGAACGTCCCAAACAAGCACATCGACACTTAAGCCTTTTTTTTGTGCTAGACTAAACTTACATATATCTTCTAAAACAAAGACGCCAGTCAAATAATGAGGAAAATCTAGTAAAAAACAGAGACACTGTACTTCTTTGATCACTTCTGTTTGACAATAACCCGACTCACAGGTATGATTAAAGACCTTGTAAGTGTCCAGCAATGTGACAGTAATTCTAAGGACTGAGAGTGTACAAGTGGTAAGAATTCAAGCATTTTTTCTTTTAAAACAGGTTATAGCATAAACTTCCTGTTGAGGTAAATTAAAGGCGTCATTTCAGGACGATTGAACATAATAGTTTGTTGACAGGATGACAGAATGCCAGTGCTGAACATGCCTTTTACTTTGTTGTGATGAGCACACTGTGTTTTGCTGTGTCAGACGCTCAGTTGTTGTTCAGTCTTGAAAGCTTAGCTGGCATGCCCAGGCTTATATCCTGTTTGACTCACACTCATTATGGAATGAGGTCTTGATCATCTTAGGTCAATATCAAAGTGACTGCCTCTAACCTTTGTGGTAAGTCTTACATGTAAATATAAAGTAGAAAGTTTCCTTATTTATGCATATTTCTTGACTGTTAATCCAAGCATTTATTTTTTATATCATTTTAACCACTTTTCTAATAGTTTTAGGATTTTGTCAACTATTGCAATAATCATCAGCATTGCAAGGGTCATGTACTGTATATCACAGCTGACAAAAGGTGTGAGATTAACACATAGAGCAACACAATTAAAGGCACACACAAATTGTCAAAGGTCTTTTGACAATTCTGACATGTCAAATCAGCCTCTGGTCAAAGTTTACACAAAGTAAACTATGATATGAATAGAAAATATTGCTCCATAAGTAATACCCCATATCGTTGAATTCTAGAATGAATACTACTGCATTGCAGTAATCCTCATTTTACATCCGTTTTTTTAGTTTTCACAAACTACAACAATCAAAAGCCTGTTTAATTATTCTTCAATACAAATGGGAGCCTTGATCTCCAAGTAAATCTGTATCAATGATGCTAATGCATTTATTTAAAGGACCCATGTTAAGCTAAATCAACTTTTCTGTGCTTTAAACATCATAAAAGTGTTATTTGGGCTTCATACACATGCCCAAAGTGTTATTTTTTCCCATTGATTCCCTCAATCGTTAGTTAGAGGGTGATTTGCTCCTGTCTTACTGCAGGGTGAGCCCAAACACCTCGCTCCAAAAAAGTAGCATGACATGGGACCTTTAAGACCAGACCGGTTATAGAAATATACACATATAACTGTGAACCCCTCAGGCTGCTGTGTTGCTGTTATTTGTTTGGAAGTGTTGATCAGAGCCAAATGATAAGTGATTAGTGAACACACCCAGTTTTTAACTGAGTAATGAAGCTGTTTTTTGGTTGCTCAGCATGAGCTGAGCCAATTTCAGAAATCCTATTCCATTCTGACATGTTTTTATATGACTTGATGCTGGCAGAACTTGCCTATTGGACATAAAAAAAAAAGTGTGTCCGACTTCTTGATTACCACAGATCAAGAGCGCATATTGGTTTACTTCATTTGCGAGCTTTATGCCTTTTCTCTTCATCAGGTCGGATTAAAAGGTTTGTCTGCTGCTGTATGTAGTGCTCTATGTCAGACGTTTAATATAAAATACATTTTATTTAAACCCATTTTCTAATGTGAGGCATATGCTATCGAAACCAAATTTTGTTGATAACTGATTCAAACGTGGCTCAGATTTTTTCACATTGCACTGGGCTTGAAATTATTGGGACATTCAATTCAAATTGTTACTGTTATAAAACAGTCCTGCTACAACACACTGGGCTGCCTTTTGTTGGCGTAAGATGAGAGGCAAACATAGGGGCCTCATGCTGTTTTTGGGCCCATATACAGAGAGCCAGTTAAATCTATTTATGGGCACTGTAATTTAATGTGATGTTTAATAGAGCATTTCTTTACCAAGCCCTCTTCAATCCATTTATTTCTTTTTTCATGGTACCGGTAGGTATTTAAAGGTCGCAGCTGAAGCTGTTGGCAAAGAGAACAGCGTCTTGCTATCAGGTCCTAATTAAAGGCTAGGTTGTGTATAAGCATTAAGCGTGGTCCTTTTATTGAACTCAGAATGGGTTTACAATCACAGCAACAGGCAGGTTGCTTAAAGGACTACTGGTTTAATGTGTTCTATGTTTCCACTGCCTTTTGTAGCCATGTGTGTTTTCTTCTCCCTTGATGTTCTGCTTGTTTTTCCACAGGATCCTTAGTAGCCAGTGGGATGTTCGAGCACTGGGAGCAGGAGCAGGACTGACTAAAGGAGCATGGTGAAACACCAACCCCTCCAGGTCTATGAGCGCCAGCTGTGTTTGTCCTGCATCACTGGGATCTACGGCTGCCGATGGAAACGTTACCAACGATCCCAGGATGACACCACGAAGGTCAGGGATCATTCTGGTGTTTACCACATCATGGGTCACTCTAGTTCCACTGAGCCACATACACTATTAACCCTTGCATGTACACCACATGTGGTTAGTATTTATGGGACATTTACCCTCAGCACTTTTCAAGAACCATCCACTCTCGTCACAATGTTTGTGTGGGAATGTGTGAGGAGATGAGCATGAGTGGATTCACAAAGATCTGAAATAAAGGGTAGTAAGGTGTGTCCCTAAATCCTTAGGAGGCGCTGTTTCCTCACTTGCTGTGGGGAGTTCACTAACATTGTGGCGCATATAGACGTTGAGACTGCCCTATTTAAATGAACAGTTTGCTCGTTCAACGTGGATAGGTGAGTGCACAGAAGCACAAAATTACATTTGAAGGACTGAAATTGGAGGCAGGTGGAATTCTCTGCTACACAAACATCCAATAATGTAGAAAACTAAGTAAATAAAAGTGTTGTTTAATAAACTGAAGATGATCTACTGAGAATTATTTAGCATGTCTGAGCTGTCCTGAGTAGCGCTTTGTCCGAACCTTGTTTCATCGCTGCGTAAACGAGGCAGCTGATCAACTTATTCTGGCCTGACGCTTCTTGCAATCAACGCGACACAAGAGTTTAACGGTCAAAACACAGCAAGACACAGCTCTGATGCGTCCGGAGCGCCATCCATGATCTCCGCCCACACCGTACTCACACGCTTCCATAGGTGTTCAGCTGTTTATCTCCCTCACACACACTTTACTCTGCTTTTTTTTTTTTAGTGGCTGTTAATATTGACTATTGTTTTTTTAAATTATTTTCTTATACTAGAAAGGTTAACTGGAGCCTTTATTTCCATCTCCGCTGTGTTTCGTCAACATTTACTGCAACTGATCTTTGTGTGAGTTTGCCACTGAATGTGGGTGATACTATTTTACAGGGCAGAAAACAATCACCACAAACAGTTACAGCTTTGATGAATTGCATTGCATTCACTGCATTAATTTATTTGCATTTCCCCCTCCTATTTATTTGCACTCCATCTGTGATCAGCCTACATTACATATTCATCAGAGGGAACGCCCTAAATGGATTGTGGGTGCATTGTGACGTGCTGAACACGCATAGTCCTGATTCTCTGGGGTTTGTACCTCTTATTAGTGTGTGGAGTGACATTTGCACACGTTTTAATACCCCTAGACCTTTAGTGAATCCGTCCCTATGTGTAGGGCCCTATAGAATTCATTTTTTTTCCAAATTCTGTATTTTCCACATTCATTTTTTAAAATTCTGTATTTTTAGAAATGTTTATATACATTCTTTCAGAAGATTTTGGTTTTCAATTCCTGTAAGGAAACAAAATACATAATACGTTTAAAAAATGAAAACAATAGTTAAACAAAAATGTGTCAAAATAAAAATCTATTGTAATGTAAGTTTCAAACTGACATTGATTATTTTGACTGCTCCTTTTTAATTATTTATAATCATATGTCATGAATATGTATGAGAGCAGCATTAATGTCACCCAATTTCCTCCCAGGGATCAATGGTTTACTGAATCTGGGCAGGTCTATTGATCAAGTGTTGATCAATTTAAATTAACCAAATTTAAATGATCATTCCAGACTGTAACGATTAGACAAAAATAAATTGACGGAAGGATGCATTGGTTATTTCACCACTAGTGGCCAGTATATTTTATAATATTAGAAGCTAAGGCTGGGCGATATGGACCAAAACTCATACCTCAATATTTTTTCTTAAAATGGCGATATACAATATAAATCTTGATATTTTTAACTCAATGAAGTCTTACCAGAAAGTCAATTCTGTGTTAAATTTGCTGATGTAAAATGCCACACATGCACATTTATTAACAAATATATGCACAATATGTTCCACTTTTGGCTTTTTCGTCTCTAAGGGACAGCATGTGTGAGTGAGTTCTGTAGTGTACTTTGTTTAGGGGAAGGTCTGGGGTAAGATGATCCATCTAACTGTGCTTTTCATGCTGTTGTGAGAAGTACCAAAAGCAGTGACTCAATAACAATGAGATATCAAATATGTATTTAAGAAATATTGAAAAATTGTAAAGGATACTTTGACTGTAATCTGTTATATTGCCCATCCCTAGTATTAGCTATCAAGTTATCATTAGCATACGATGTTTAAGACTCTACAGTCCCTGGAATCGTCCACAACAACAGCCAACACTTTTCCCCACAGATGAGATGTGTTACTGAAACACTCTGAACAGGTGAAGCTGATGAAGGCTTGGCCCCTTCCTCCCTGTTTGCAGCGATTCACGAGAAACGGGTGTAGCTTCACAGACGCATAAAAGTTCCGAGGAAACTGGTGGGTTCTGTGTTTTGCAGTGAGTGATGAGTTGCATAGTTTTTTGGCAGTTTAGATGGTGTTTTCAGGTGGCCACTTTGACATTTTGTTTATCTCAGGACTAGGAGGGGGGTACGGGGGGTGCAACGACTGAACGTTTCCCCAGACAAACATCCTTGTCCTCACGATTACAGTGTTTCATTTACAGTATGTCACTTTCTGCGTTTAAAAGTGGATTCCGTTTGTGGTTTTTTTGTTGATTCCATGATTCTGTCAATGATTCCATTAAAGTGGAAATTATTGGGCCCTACAGAAGGGGCATTCGTCTTTTCTAAAATTGGCTGTTTTATGAGTCCTCATTTTTTCTTCAGAAATGTTAGAAAAGTTCAAAATCCATTCCACAGAACTGATGCTACACATGGGTTACGGTTGGTCCTCCTCCTCGCTGTGTGCGCGCTTTCCTGCATTTATTGTGAGGGATTTACCTTTTCACCTTCTGTGTCCTTGATGCCTTCCTCTCTGTTCAGGAGCCTTAGCAGTCCACACATTCCTTCATGTAACCATGAAATACAGTACTCTCTTCTCGTGTTTTCTGCCCTTGTATTCCTTCAAAGCTGGTAGCTGATCTAATAATTTACGCAAGGATATGCATTATACATTTCAATATTTGATCTTATTCTGCATTATTCTTTTCTCTCCTCTATTTAGAGAATTTGTAAAAACGGTTTCTGCAACACACCACAAAATTAATATTCAACACACAAAACGTACACATTTCCATACACGTTTTCACACAAGAGCACACAAATGGTGCCTTGCACAGTTTATTTCTGCACAAATCCAACACCATGGATCAATAGAAACTTAAGAGACACACAGTAGAATCACTATAATCGTCACAACTACGTCTTACAGAAAAAGAGACTTGTTACACAGAACCCTTTATTTCCATCTTTGTTCAGGAAACAGGACACCATGCGGCTCAGTTTCCTGTTGGAAATAAATGTCTGTCAGACCAATTGATAGAATAGTGCAGAGTCGGCAGTCTTTCTGCACAGCTTAGAGTCTTTTAGCCTGGTATGCTGCGCTGCACGTGTCATGACTGAACTGCAAAAAGGCAAGTCAGACTCACGCAGGTCAGTTCCTTGTTCCTCATTTGATTTGCTCACCTGAGTAAAAAGTAAGTAAACTTTATTTATAGAGTGCTTTTTACAGACTGAGGTCACAAAGTGCTTTACATCAAATGAAGCAAAAATCACAGTGCATATTTATCCATGAGACTGTCTGAACATGTATGTTTTTAAAAGTTTTTTAGAAGACTCTAGGGTACATGTCAAACTCAAGGCCCGGGGGCCAAATCCGGCCCTTTAGAGCGTCCAAGTCAGCCCGCAGAAGAAAGTAAAAATGACAGAGATTATTATTATTATTATTATTAATAAATTACAAATAATCCAGTTGTAGATATCTCGAATTCATCAATTTAATGAAACTCTGCAACATTGTTAGGGGCTTAATATTTCCTTTGTTTTATATTACATGAATGCAGACATTTTTAATTGCAAATTGTGGAAGGAACTCTCAATTTTTCCACAAATCTCGCGATTTTGCACAAACGCACAAAATTCAGGAATTTAAGGGTATTGAACTGTTATTGAAAACTAAAGGTGCTTTCACACTGAACGCGACTGAAGTGACTGAATCAACGCGATTACATTAAAATCAATGTAAATGATGCAATCTCAAGTTATCTCCCCTAAAGCGATGTGACACATGTAATTTTATCCCTCATCCTTCACTGAGCGGAGGCAGCAGCCCCTTCTTGAAAACCACAGTAACTGCTTTTTTTTTTTTTTTTTTAGTTGATTGTTATTATTTAATGTTTACACTATTAGAGAGAGCACAGTTCACCAAGTCAAATTCCTCGTGTGTATAACTTACATAACTTGGCCAATAAAGTTGATTCTGATTCTGATCATAACACATTCTGAGTGAACTCATCCTTTAATATCTCTGTAAAGTGATCATTTAAACTGTAAAAGCTCAGCAAAAAGGAAAAGAAGTGATCAACCCTCTCTCTTCCCTGTCCCTGTCACACACACACACACACACACATTGTTCCCTGGTGATCGCGTCACCGGAGTGATGAAATGATGGAGTGACCAAAAAGCACCGCTATGTGCAAACGACACATCAGGGGCGATGAAAACTACTGCAGCGCTGCGGTCGCGTTCGGTGTGAACACACCTTAAGGCACAAAGCTGTTAAAATTCATGGTCACCATGTGCTATGAACTTATTCTTTGGGACTGACAGCAGGTTAAGTGAGTTGGATCTTAGTGAGTGGGTTGGCAGATATGGGTGTGTGAGTTCTGTTAAATATTCTGGGCCCTGACCATGAAGTGCTGTGAAGGTGAGCTTTTGAATGTAATCCGGTAACCAATGGGAAACCAGTGTAGCTATTTTAGTATGGGAGTGATGTGATTGTGTTTGTTTGACCTGATGAGTAAACGAGCAGCAGCATTCTGAACTGACTGTAACCGGTTTATAGCAGACATACTGAGCGAGGTGAAGATGCTGTTACAATAATCAATGCGGAAGAAGGATGAGTTATAATTTCTAGTTCAGTGGCTGTTAACAAGTGCTCTGAGTTTGCTGATGTTTTGTTGGTGAAAGAAGCAAGATTTTGTTAGTTTTATATGGAGGTCAAGTGAAAGTGATGGATCAAAGATAATGCCAAGATTACGAATGTTAGAGTGTACTGATGGTGTGAGAGGTCCTATGTGTTGCATGATTTAAGGAACATGTGTGTCTTTGGCTATAATGACTAGGGATGTAACGATATCTAAATCTCACAGTTCGGTATAATCACGATAGTAACCTCACAGTACGATAATTATTGCGATACTGTAGGGAAGCTCACGGTTTTACAGGAAGGCACACAGTTTGCAGCAATGCTAACAATAACAAGACTGTCTTAATTGTCATACTTTAACATTCATGACATTACAATATATATATATATATATATTTATAAAATATAACACATACAGATTTTTTAGCTAAAGTGTAAAAATTCAAAGGGAGTCAGGAACAATCTTAAAGGCAACACAGGTATACAGGTGCTGGTCATATAATTAGAATATCATGAAAAAGTTGATTTATTTCAGTAATTCCATTCAAAAGTGAAACTTCTTCTTCATTGTTGGGTCTGGTGTCTCGCATCTTTTTCTTCACAATACCCCATAGATTTTCTATGCGGTTATGGTCAGGCGAGTTTGCTGACCAATCAAGAACAGGGATACCATGGTCTTTAAACCAGGTACTGGTAGCTTTGGCACTGTGTGCATGTGTCAAGTCCTGTTGGAAAATGAAATCTCCATCTCCATAAAGTGCTCTAAAACATTGTGATAGATGGCCGCATTGACATTGGACCTAAGGAAACACAGTGGACCAGCACGACATGGCACCCCAAACCATCACTGACTGTGGAAACTTTACACTCGACTTCAATCAATGTGGATTCTGTGCCTCTCCACTCTTCCTCCAGACTCTGGGACCTTGATTTCCAAAGTACATGCAAAATGTACTTTTATCAGAGAACATAACTTTGGACCGCTCAGCAGCAGTCTAGTCCTTTTTGTCTTTAGCCCAGGTGAGACGCTTCTGACGCTGTCTCTTGTTCAAGAGTGGCTTGACACAAGGAATGCATATGTTTGTGCGTGGTGGTTCTTGAAGCATTGACTCCAACTGCAGTCCACTCTTTATGAATCTCCCCCACATTTTTTAATGGGTTTTGTTTCACAAACCTCTCCAGGGCGCAGTTATCCCTATTGCTTGTACACTTTTTTGTACCACATCTTTTCCTTCCCTTCGCCCCTCTATTAATGTGCTTGGACACAGAGCTCTGTGAACAGCCAGCCTCTTTAGCAATGACTTTTGTGTCTTGTCCTCCTTGTGCAATGTGTCAATGTTCGTCTTTTGGACAACTGTCTGGTCAGCAGTCTTCTCCATGATTTTGTAGCCTACAGAACTAGACTGAGAGACCATTTAAAGGCCTTTGCACGTGTTTTGAGTTCTGAGTGGGGCACCTGGTGTCTTCAATATTAAACCTCTCCACAATATTCAAATTTTCTGAGATACTCAATTTGGGGTTTTCATTACTTGTCTGTTATAATCATCAACATTAAAAGAAATAAACACTTGAAATATGTCAGTCTGTGTGAAATGAATGAAATATATAAGTTTCACTTTTTTAATGGAATTACTGAAATAAATCAACTTTTTCATGATATTCTAATTATATGAGAAGCACCTGTAGAAACAGAATAATGAAATAATAATAATAAAAAAACAGCCAAGGCGATCAAAGTAGTGAAAACTTCTTTATTATGTGTTTAGCTTAATTCTAGTCCAACATTGAGGTTAGGAGTAACCTCTCAGCATTTAAAGTATCCACTAACCTTTTAAAATCCTTGTCAAATTTCTTTATTTATTTGTTTGACAGGGACGCTGCAATTCACCATATGTACAAAATAGGTTTGCAGCTGAGGTGATGCACACACAAGTTTAAAGCCTTAGTGCTAGTTTACAACTCCTGTCCCTGGTTGGGCCTGGTAAGGAAAGAAGATGCAGAGAAAAACGTAAGGGTCGTAGGACTGAGCCCTGAGGGACACCAGAGATATATGAAGAGAACCAATATTCCCACACTGTCTTACAGTCTTTATGAGTATATGGTGGTCAGTCAAAACAGTTTGATTTAATGTCCAATGTTTGCTCTAATAATCCAACTTTATGTTAATGCTGTTTTTAGTCATTGAGAATAAAATGCAAGAGCTAATGTAGTCTATCTGTATAAAGTATGTTGTGTTTCCTCTGTGCGTGCCTCTCATTTGAAGCTGAGGTGATGTCATCACACTACATGTTTAATGATCCTAGTAAACAAACGGTGACCAATCAAGATCGGGTATCGGTACCTGTAACCCGACCTGCATGAATCACAGAAGCGTGAGAACCAAAAGTCTCATGTTGAAACAAGTGTAGACTCATCTGTCATCCACAGGTAGATCATGCATTTTCTCTCAACCCTCATCTTTAAGTCATTTAGTCATTCAGCACGATTGGATCACATTGTCAAGCTGTTTTTTTCTGTTGAAGAAAAGAGGCTGTTGTGATGGAAGACAATCCTATGCCATGGTGTGCAAGACAATCCAACCTCTCAGTAATAATTGAGAGTTTTTCCATTCAGTTGCTCTTTACCGTCAGCGGCACAAATGCTTTGAAAATAAAGACAAAGCTGCACTATTCGTCTATGACCTTGTGGTTTTTATTTACTTTGAATTCAAAGTATGGGATAAGAGCTTGATGAGAAGTTACTAATGTTGCAGCAAAATGAAAGTTGCTGCCTCAGACCTGATCACCAAACAAGCAAGAAGTTATATGATGTACATTGGTGGCTGTTTTTATCTGGTAAATTAAAGTACTTGTACCTTATTTGAACCTACAGTATGTTTGTCTAGAAGGCAGCTTCTTTGCGTAGTTGTTTAGCTTCACTTGTGGTGTTTGTAAATTAGAGTTGTTCACAGTGTACTGTGAAGGATAATCAGGCGTAACCGTCAGTCAAACGTGTTAATAAGGTCATTACCACAATTTATATTGGTATGGATCAGTGTCAGTGTCCCCGATATACATCAATCGATCTTTATTCATAAAAAGCGCTTTTCATACATAGAAAATGCAGCACAAAGTGCTTTTACATAGTTAAAAAATACCCCCACCCCGTACAAACCCTGTCCACCACATACAGACACACAAGTTAAAATAAGGTCAATGGCACATGGCTGGATACAGAGGATCTAGGTAAGGAGATGGCTCAAAGAGCCATCTGCACCAGGAGCAGGACACAGACCGTGGGCACAGGGTGCTGAGACAGAGCCCCCGGTCCAGCAAAATAGCAGAAACTATTCCAGAGACGGGGGCCGTAAAACGCACCGTGTGCGTGTCCTGACTGTAGGGATTACTAAGAGGCCAGCGCTGGAGTTCCTCAGGGCCCGGGAAGGTTCATAGAGTAGAAGTAGTTCAGAAAAGTAAGAAGGACCAAGACCATTAAGACACTTAAAAACCAGGAAGATCCTGAAACGCACGGGGAGTCAATGCAGCGATTCCCACCTCCTGGTCTTCATCGGGACACGTGCTGCTGAATTCTATAATAATTGTGAACTTGAAATATTCTTTTTGGGAGACCAGAAAACAGGGCATTACAGTAGTCAATCCGACTAGTGATAAAAGCATGTATTAGCGTCTCCGTGTTGGCCTGAGAGAGAATGGGGCGGACTTTGGCTATGTTGTTTAAATGATAAAAACCTAATTTTGTCATATTTAAATATAGGCGAGTCAGTGACATATGGATTTCACCCCATGATATTTGATAAAATGGGCATGATCGGGCAAGGTTTACATGAATATTATGATGGAAATATAGATACTTTGAAATCTATAATGTAACTATAATGGTGCAGAAAATAAATTTAAATAGATTTAGAGTAATTAAAAGATTTTTTCAAAACCGCAGTCATGGCCAGACGGTCACATGATATTTTGACACTTTGAATAACAGAATAAATTATAGAAGTAATTTAATAAGTGGCATTTAAAAAAAATAAAAATTGTAATAAAATAATAATTAATAAATAAATAAATAAAAGTGAGTGCATGTTTACTTTTTCTACATATTGTATTTGGCAGCTTTTTATTTATTTAAACCATTTTTAACTAAATTTTTAAATGCATCCAGATATAATTCTTTTCAGTATGTGTTAAAAAACAGTTTGACAACATTTGTATAACCCATTTATTTACATTTTAATTTTGGTGAGATTTCCAAATTTATAACTTAGACTAGGCTGACCATTTTCTATGACATTGAGTTTAATTCATAACAACACAATTATAAAACCTTTTTTTAATACTGGTTTTATTTTTATGCAGATAGATAAAATCTATTTTATTGACTATATTGTTGAATATAGAATATAATTCCCCGTCAATTAGATTTAGCTTTGTTTTTCCTGTTTTTATTTTTGTGATTTTAACAATTGATTTATTTATTTTAATACATTTAGACTTGGTACAGGAGCTTGAGGCCCATCCTCTGTACAAATTTAAATTTGGAATTGCTTCACTTTGAAAAGTTTACATGAAACAATGCCAAATGTAAAACCGATGTATTAATCTCTCACAGAAAAGTCAGAGTTTAAAAGCCAGAAACAATCACTGTCCAGATCAATTTAGACAAACGATAGAAGCTGCACAAAAGACTATAAAGATCACTGTTTTTTTTTTTCAGCCAAATGCAAAAATGAACTAGTATTATTGCTCTGTATGACCACAAGCTTTGCCTTCAGTGCCTGTCTGATCAAATTAGCTGTTTTTCTCCCTTTGCTGTTGCAGTCGTGTCCCTAAAAATTGGGCGTGGTTACTTTAGCAAGTTAGAAAACAAGACCTTGTTTCATGCAGGCTCACATTGATATTTTTGGACAAATGCAATGAAGGGGAAAGATTTGGGAAGAAGCGTGAAGGCTTTTTATAAATTGGTGATTGCTGAACAACACTGAATATTATAAGTCTTAGCAAAGCATACTGTATGTGCTCATAGCTTAGATTATTTTTCTAGATGTTTGTTTCAAAGTCTGAAATGGGTTATCCTAAATATATAATTTCAGTGTCTTTGTCTAAAATGTTTCTAAACAAATACTCCCTAATGGCCTACTTTAATGTAAATGAAAGATATTACTTTTAAGTCATTTAGGTTCTTGTGCTTATTTTGAGTTTCAACTCATGACACTGGTGACCATAGCGTGTCAGCAGGGGGTGATGGATACATGGGACTGAACAATGTACCTCCCTACCTGCATGGGTTGTTATTGAGGACCATGGGAACCAGGAATGGAGATTTGTATTCCCACACTAACAGCTCTACCTCCCATAGAGGTTACCTCAACCTTTCTGTCACCAGCATTGATTTTTCTCTGCTCTTTATCAGAAAATGTGACTGTCAGCCAATGGGTCATCAGGGAAACATGTTGAATTTTGTTTTTTTTTAACACTGATAAAAGAGAGAACATCACATGACGAAAGGTTTTTCCCAGTATGACTCAATTTGTACACATTGTACCAGTGGTATCAGAGTACATTAGGTTAAAGATTTCTCAGGTTGTTTGAGGTTAAGCAGTGGGTGATAAATGTTTAAATATTACATGTGTTGCTCACATGTTTACCCATTTGCAAAAGTGAATAACTCCAAAAATGTATTGTTTTCAACGTTAGTCAGAAAGCTATGAGTGTAAAAATGTGAATAAACGGATGACACTGAACTTTTGGACTTATTGCAAAGCATCTGAATACAAGTAGATCAGTCAATGTCTTTTAAATGCAACAAAGATTGTTTTTTTTTTTTTTTTTTTTATCTATGACTAGGATTGATTTGAATATTTGGCTAGTCTTAAAATTTTTGCAGGTATGTTACTAAGTTATTTATTACTGGTTATTTTTTAAGAAGAAGCAACCGACACGAATGAATAGTTACTTGATCTTTAGAATCTTGAACAAAACGTGTGTGTGTGTGTGTGTGTGTGTGTGTGTGTGTGTGTGTGTGTGTGTGTGTGTGTGTGTGTGTGTGTGTGTGTGTGTGTGTGTGTGTGTGTGTGTGTGTGTGTGTGTGTGTGTGTGTGTGTGTGTGTGTGTGTGTGTGTGTGTGTGTGTGTGTGTGTGTGTGTGTGTGTGTGTGTGTGTGTGTGTGTGTGTGTGCGCGCGCTGGTTTGAAAGCAAAATTAGTCATTGGAGACTCTTGCAATAAAGTAACAATTCTTAAGCTATAAGATGCTGCAGAAGACTACATTTGTAGTGCTTTTTTTATAAACGGGTTTAAATGCACTACTTGCCTTTTTCTAATTCAACTTCTCTTTTTTCACTGGCAGCAATTTTTTATCAGAAGACTTGCTCTATAGTTGTTTCAGCCAGCAGTAATGATGTACGGCCCGCTCGTGTTCTATCAAATATGTCAGAACACTTTAAGAATAGATCGAGGGTTCCCTGGTCGTTAAGTACTTTAAGGGCACTGAGAAAGATTAAGTCAAAAGCATCTGTAATTTTTTAACCCCGAGTGTGTCGCCATTTTTTCACTCTCTAAAACAGTTTATTAGATTTTTGCTATATCATCAAGTGCGACAGAGAGGAGGACAGTAATTAGGGTGCATTTGAAGTTAATAAGAGTCTTGTATCTTTAATGAGCAAGGTGTATAAGGGAATACTGTGAGCAGAGTTCAGTGAACAAAGGAAAGTTGTGAAAAGTTAACTTCTGTTAGTTTAAAAATATATGTGCAGCTTGAGTTTTGTTTATGTCACACTACTACCTGCATGATTCTAATAATGACACATAGTCTCATTACAACAACATTTTCAACTTGGGTCTGGGCAATATATTAAGATTTATATATATTTCTATTTGGCGATATAGGAAATTCCAATATTGCATAACGATATATTTTTATTTTATACCTTATTTTGTATTAAAAGACTAATTTTAAGACTCGCCACTTTTGCTGCTTCTCAGAACAGCATGAAAAGCACAGTTGGAAAACCGAGACCTTCCCCTAAACAAGCCACACTACGGAACCCATTCACACATGCTCTGCCTTCTAAAAGAAAAAGCCAAAAGTGTCACATACGCTACACTCACAAAGCAGGTAAATGCGACCCAAATCCGATCTTTTTGTCTATACGTGACCTGTATCCGATCTGTTAAAGATGGTCTGAATAACACAATTCAGATTTTTTTCAAATCCGACACTGGGGTTTTATGTACAAAGACTTGCATGAAAAATGATGTGAAATAAGCGTACGTCATAGGACTGAACTGGATTCATGCACCTATCCTTTGAACATCTGAATCAGCGTGGATGTGAGCGTGCATATGCCCCCTCCCAGTCCACGCCCCATTTACATATGTGAATCATATTTAAATGAGATCGGTAGTGAACATCGTGAATCTGACTCACATTAGACAGATAAAAACATTTAAAAACTGTAACTCACAAAAAATGTGTAAATGATAGGTTCATGTGCGAATGTATTGTATGTGCCTAATAAATCCTTAGAATTTAAAGCATCAACTATGTAGAAACGTACGTGAAACACCACACATTTCCACGCTCACTCCAGTTTCTGAACATCGGGATTTTGACGTAGATTTTGACGGACACACTTTTTTGGGCGTAAGTACCTTTTGTACATGAGACCTCAGGTCACTTTCATGTGGTCCAAAATTCGATACGTGTAAGATTTTTCTTTTTTGCAATGCGACTGCAGTCTGGACGGCCATGGCTCTTTCTATCTGACTTCTACGTCATCACCATCCAAACAGACCGTTGTACAGATGTAGCAACATCACAGCAAACGATAGAGCGATAAAGCTGGCTCTCTTCTTTTTCAGTCTCCTTAAAGTTATGAAGTGCTGGCTTCTGTTGGAAAGAAACTTTCTCAGCGCGACACATAGTCATACACTGGACGCCTCCATATTTACTTCCGTAAAGCACCGTACGTGCCTTCGGGGTCAGATGGACTTCTCTGTCTGCTGCACAAGAATTTAATAATGTAGAAAATAAATAAACAAACAAATAACTTTAAACTTTAAAACCTAATGATATTTTTTCCCCCTAATTTAATGTGACTGCTCCGTCAGATCCTGTAACCTTGCTCTGATCAGTCCATGAAAAATAGGCAGATTTGGACAGAAACCGTCCTATTGATCTGCCATTGATTCGTGTTAATGCAGCAACAGTTTGTCATATAAGTCTGCCCCATTTGAAGATTATCTACTGACCATTGTCTAGCAGGTCTGAGCAGCGCTGTGTCATGGACACTTGTATATGTGAACATTGCGCCATCACTGCTTAAATTACGCATCTGATCAGCTGATTCTGGCCTGACATCAATGCGACACGAGTTTGACGTTCAAAACATGGAGAGAAAGACACAGAAACTCACTGTAGCTGTGCGTCCGAAGCGACATCCATGGAGGTACACTCACAGTGACCTTCTGGCTCTGCACCGCAGTGGACACACACGTACCGGACTTCACACGGGCTTCAGGCATCCATTTTTTTCTCTTTCTCACACTCACTTTACTCACGCTTTATTATTATTTTTTCATTCAGTGGATGTTAATATTGACTTGTTTTATTTGAATTATTTTCTTATACTAGTTAACTGGATCCTTTTTTCCCATCTCCGCTGTGTTTTGTGTAAACATTTACTGCAGCGGATCTCTGCGTGTGTGTGTGTGCACCTGCTTGTCAGTTGTACTATTTTTCTGTGCTAAAACAAAACAATCAATGCAAACAATTCCAGATTTGATGAATTGCATTGCACCCACTGCATTCATATATTTGCATGTCCTCCTCCCATTTTTTGCTCCCCTTGTGAGCTCCCCCTACTATACATATTCATTGGAGGGAAACGTGCTATATGGATTGAGGGAGCATTGTGACGTGCAGCAACCGCACACTCCTGACTCCCTGGGGTTGTACGGCCTATTAGCAATGTTTGCATACGTTTTAATACCCCTAAACCTTTAGTGAATCTGCCCTGAGTGTTCAGTGTCTTGCCCAAAAACACTTTGATGCAAAGATGGGTATAGACTGGGATCTTAACCTCTCAATCAGAAGTCGACCCCTCTACCACGGTCGCCCCGTGGCTCAAGATATGCATTTTGGTCCATCGTGCAGCGCTAACTGAACTTCATATGTATGTATTTGTGTGCAGTGGGAGCTGTTGTGGTCCTTCGTCCTCCTCTTTACCTTCTGCCTGCTGCTCATCTGGTTCTACTTCTGGTTCGAGGCACACAACGACTACAGTGAATTCAATTGGTGAGTTTGGCTCCAGTGTCAGTTGAAACTACAGCCTCATACCTCGTGTGAGTTTGTAGCAATACTAAATCTGAGTGTGGGATTTTTAATTCCAATACTAGACCTTGTTGAGTGATGTGATGCTGACAAAACTGTATCTTTAAATTAATTTCTATGAACTCTCTATCCTTTAGATTTATTATCCGTGTATTGGTGAGCAGACACAAGCTGTGGCACATTAGGGCTGCAGTAACATCCTTGAGATATTCTCAGTCTCCCCTCCCCCTCTCCTTCACAGCCATTAGATTCAGCAAACAACTACAATGTCACCTCTTGTTTTTTCTGTCATTCTTTACCTCGGGTTACCTTTTCCTCACATCCTTCCCCTAACCTGTAATAGGTCAGCCACATTGTCTTTCAGCTTTTTTTGGTACACTTTCTTTATTTTCATAGGAATGTAAATATTTGTATTTCTTATACACACTACAGCGTGGTTATTAGCACTAAGTGAAACTCCCTCTGCAATATTTCAGTGCTAATAGAATTAATGATTTGAATTTTGGTGTAATTAGTGAGCTGTTTTTGTCAAAACACAGACGTGCATTAACACATTTTCTGTGTGAACCCCATAGTTGCTTTGCCCCGACTGTGAGCATATGCATTATACATCAAGAAAAATGAAAACTTTTTTGGCTTCTTATTATGCCGCTTCTCTTCAGAAGGAAATTGAGAAATCCAACACTGCTGATAATAAGATTGTAATAACTCATTCTGTTTTGTAATCTTTCCGTGGTCCAGCAATAATGGAACTTTGCAATGTTTGTGTTTATTACTTCAATAAAGCACATTACTCTGGAGGAGGTGTTTCAAAGGTTGTTTGAGCCAATTTCATATCAATATGTTCATATCATTGGATATGAAAAAGTAACAGCATGTAGTTGGTTTAAACATGGGCAACTGGTGGTCCGAGGGTCACATGCGGCCTTCAGCCTTATTTTAGGCTGTCCCCAAACTAAACGCACAAAATGCATCCAAAAACACACACCTACATAAATACACTAAACAACAATAACAAAGCTGCAACCGACGTCGTAGGGTCCGAAGAAGTGGCTGGGGTTGGTAACCCAAGGTTGCGTATCCCAATATTGGGGATTTGGGTTCAGTCTGAGCAAATTAGGTGCAAATTGGTGGAAAAACCGCTGAGATATTGCATTCCAAATGTTTTAGCATTAGCATTAACGTAGCATTAGCCTAGCATTAGCATTGAACTAACATTAGCTTTAGCCTAAAAATAGCAATAACCTGGCATTAGCTTTAACGTACCAATAACAATTAACTGGCATTAACATTAGCTACCAATAGCTTAGCATTAGCATGAACCTAGCATTAATTGTAATGTAGCATTAGCATTAACGTAGCAATAACCTAGCATTAGCTTTAGTTAACCTAGCATTAGCATTAGCCTAGCAATAACATTAACCTAGCATTAACTTTACCCAGTGACGTGCAGTCAGGGTAGGCAAGGTAGGCAGTGCCTACCCAAGGGTGAATTGATATTTTGATTATTTATTTTAATTATAATATAATTATAAATTGTTTATTTTTCAATTTCTGATAGCCTACAGTAACTAAGTTTGAAAGTGTCAGCATTTTGTGCTTTTCATAGCCCAAATGACTAAACAGCGCTATTTCCTGGTACGGCAGAGACGCTGCACAGTCTCACTTTGCTGTAAGGCAGGAGGAGGCCACGCCCTCTCCCAAAAGCACATTGCTTCTCTGCCTCTGTTTCCATAGCTTTTTTTATGTTTGCGCATGCGCAGTTAGTTTCCCAAGATGAAAACCATTTACGTATAAAGGCAGCTCTCTACACTGCCTTTGGATGTAGCCGTGCTATGCTAAATGCTATACTTAAGTTCACAGTGCATTAGTGAATTGATATCACATGGCCTGCTATGTTCTCTAGCTAGTGGGTGGGATAACACTACAGGCAGGATGACAGCGCTAGAGACGATAAAGTAACTTTCTTTTGAGGAAAAACGCCAGCTCTTAAAAGTTGGGAGACCAACACCTGAGTTACCAGAGTTTCAGCAAAGGAAAGGTCATAAAATTTGAGTTTGTATTTTCTACAGTGAATGGCACAAAAGGAAGGATTGGCTTTGTGGATGCGAATCACTGAGGCTGTTCCGAGTTGCAGCAAAAAAAAAAGTTTAATGTAATTGAGTTTTTTGTGGTGGGGGATTAATCAGATTTTGTATTGTATAATATGAACTTAATGAATGAAATCATCTAGAATGTATTGAACTAAGTTTTTATTTTCACATTAAAAAGACATGTAGCTTTTCCTTAGTCACACGTGTTTGCCTTAGAATACAGACTTTTGTAGCGATGAATTCAAAGCTTGTTCATATCTTGCAGGTTCCTGTACAATCGCTCAGGGGAGTGGAGTGATGGCACCGTTCCCATTCTGGCCACCACTGCTGCTTGTTTTACATACATTGCTTTTCTAATGGCAAGTTTCACAGGCAGGCTTTTTCAAAACCCTGTGCTATAACTTTCAAAATGTTGACATTTTAGTGAACTTTATGTTTTGTAAAGTAAGATCTGTTACAACCTGCTTTTGAATTATCTTCTCTATCTGTCTCTGTCTTTCAGGTTTTAGCACTGTGCCACATTGCTCTTGGGCAACAGTTGAATTTGCACTGGCTACATAAGGTAATCAGCTCAATATGAGCTTCTTTTTTGTCTGTGCTTATTCAATGCCGAACCTGTCCTTTGTTTGGTTTTGGATCAAGTTGTGCCAGCTCTGTAAACGATGGGCAAATCAAATACAGGTACCAAACACTGTTAGTGGGGCGAAAGAGCTGGCAGCTATTTGAGCTTATCCTGTGGTATGTGTAACAAAAGTCAACCCTTATCTAACTCCTGCTGTCTGTGTTTATCACCATCTACATAGATAGGAGTGTTTGCTGCTCTACTCACCACTATTGCTGGGGTGATATCTGTCAATCAAACATGGCGACAAGAGTGGGATGTCATCCCCATTTCCCTGCAGGTCAGTTGGGGAAATTAGATATATTATAAAGATTCTTTTGTTAAAGTAAAAACAAAACACCACTATATTTTACATAAATGTCCTGAATTTGCCCCCTTTGGTTTTTCAGTACTTGATCTTTAGCTGAACAATGTTTTTCCTCCTTTTTGAGCATGTTTAATTTCTGATAAGGTAGCACTCATACAAGCACAGGCACAGCAAGTTATGAAGACCAATAAATTATCTGAAGCATGACTGTTTAATGATCGTAAAACGGTTGATTTGACATCCCCTCCCCTCTCCACAGGCTACAGGTCCTTTCCTGCACATCGGGACTCTTGCAGGAGTCACAGTGCTGTCTTGGATCGTGGCGGGGCAGGTGGCCCGCGCAGAGAAAACCAGTATGTTTATTTCAGAAACACAGAATTTAAATTAATCATACTTGATTTGGCTGTGGGATTATTCATCTGGATATCTGAAGGAATGATTAACACAGTGGAGACGGATGCTGGGACCTCCACCCAGGAAGTCAGAGATAAGGGACATTACTGTGATGTCATGTTAAGTTGTTTTGTGCTTAGTCAAGGTGACTTTGAGGCAACTATTCCCCTGTGTAACCCTCGCTGACATCGTACTCAGAGCCCATGCAGCACAAGCAACAAAGAGGACAGATGAAGGCATTGATTGTCCTGTTTGTAACCAGAGTTGGCAACATCACTCGACCTTGGATATGAATGCATAACCTTGTGCGTGTGCCTACACTCGTTTCATTGTTTTTGATGCAGTTGGACACAAGCACAAAACCTTGGGCTGATAGCAGATGTTTAGCTCAATCTCTCTAGTTATGAACATTCCTGAATGTTTGAGGTCAGCGTCTCTGATGCTGGAGCTCATCCCCTCAAATTCGGAGAGGAAGCTGAGGTACTACCTGGATTAGTCATCGGTCTTTAATGGGCTAATGCTTTGGTTCACAAGGGGTATGCAAATTGTCATGGGGGTACCTAAATAAAAAATAAAAATTGGAAACTAGAATATACACCAGCATTCAGGAGCCTACATACATTGCCAAAAAGTACACATTATCCTATATAAGACCACCCTCTAGTGGTGACAGAGAAACAATCTCATTAAAAAAGCACAAATATGACGAGAGCCACATTGCTTTACCACTAGCCAAACATGCTATAAAGACTTTGATGTCCTCTGCTACCACGTACTTGTGTGGAAGTGGATTTTCATTTTTGATAAACATGAAAACAAAAAACAGAACAAGACGTTGCTTGGAGAAAGATTTAAGACTCAGTAGGGGTGGGCGATATGGACCAAAACTCATATCTCAATATGTTTTCTCAAAATGATGATAAACAATATTGATAATTTTAATTTGAGTGAAGTCTTACTTGAAAGACAATTCAGGGTTAAATTTGCTGATACAAAATGCCACACTGGCACATTTATTAGCAAACCGTTGCACAAAATGTGCCACTTTTCTCTCTTTCTTCTCTAAGAGACAGCATGTGTGAGTGAGTTCTATAGTGTGGATGCTTAGAGGAAGGTCTGGGTTAGGACACACTCAGTTCTCATCTAACTGTGGTTTTCATGCGATATTGTAATTTTCTATATCGCCAAAATAGAAAACTTGATATACTGTATCTCAATATTTTGACCAGCTCTGAGACTCAGACTTTCTCAAATTCAGCCAAACATTGCAGAGTTCTGTGCTTTCCCACAGTAGGGGGTACATGGCTTCAGATTAAATGTCTGAAGGGGTACGGGACTGTGAAAAGTTTTGTAACCACTGGGCTAACGCACATACATTTTTACAATCCCCCACTTTTAATGATGTAGTATACCGGTAATCAACACCAGAGTAGCTCATCCCATTAAAATGTGTCCTGTAGCCGCATTAACAGTGATGTGCATTTCAGTGTTATTATTGGTATTCATTATTGTCATTTTTCAGTGTTTCAGGTTGTGGTCGTGTTGCTGTATTTTAGTGTTTTACTGGGACTCTATGTAGTGCCCATGTACATAACGTCTCCATGCATCATGGACCCCAACTTCCTCAAACCACGGCCTGATGTATTTGGTCACCATGGGGCGCCGATGGTAAGTGTGCAGCTGAGAACAATCGGACCGATGTAACCCAAAATATTTTTCTTATTCTGATAAAACATCCTTTTTGTTCATTTCATAAAATTTCAGGTTGAGAATCTAATGCTCATCCTCAGTGCCACAATAATGCATCTTTAAGCTGATATCCGGAATATCTGATAAATCTATGTTTATGTATGATTCTTTTAAAATGCAAAAAGATACCAAACTAGTCTTTTACTATGGTCTACTGCCGGTGGTCATTCATATACATTAATGTATATAAGTCCCGCCCTCGTCCTATAGACTGTTATACAAATGGAAACGATCACCGACTGTGCACAGCCAATAGGCTTCGACTCCCTGTTTTTGAGACTGTCAATCAAAGTGAATGCGGAACTGTGCACGGAAACAAGGACGCGCGTCACAACAGCAAACGGGAAAATATGGTTTTGGCTCTCACCTGACCCATAGATCTTCAATGCGACCCGATGCGACCTTGTTATGTTCCACGATTCGTGTGCATAAAAGTAGAGGCATGGCTTCTGCTAGATCAGGAGAGGCAGTGGGAGGAAGTGAGGCTGTTTAGGGCAGGACATTGAGACGTTTCTCAGAAACTCCGGATATCAGCTTTAAGGCTTAAAAATATTTTGATTGTTTTCAATAATAGTTAGTTTAGTCTTTATTTGAAGGGACAATGCATAGAGACATAAGATCATATAGCTAAACAGCTAGTTTCCATTTGTAGTCCCTGGTTACCTGTATAAAACATACATTTAAACATAACATTTAAAATCAGTTGACTTTAAATCTTCTACTACTGGATTAAAAAAGATCACTTCACGTAGTTTCCTTAAATTACTCAGTATTGATTATGGATCAATGCTATTCTATGATTCCCACCCAGATAGCAAAATTCTTCTGCTCTATATCTAGCCCAGTGGGCCCACACCTGGCATGTTCATCTGGCCCACATACCTCACGGAATGATGGCACTTGGGGCGATCCGCTCCTGTTTGCCAAATCTTGGCCACAACCAAGCCATCACAATGCCAGATGTCAGCCAAGAACAGACCAAATAAATATGGCACCGTTATGTAATGGCCACTTTTGGCTCACATCCAGATTAGTCAATGCTAACTTGCCTTAATTCAGCTAAAACTGGCACAATATGTTTCAACATAACTAGCCCACATTTGCAGCATCATATGTGAGTCAATTTTGCCTCACATCTATTTTGTACGGGCCAGATGAATGCCAAAAGTGCCAGACTGTTGCAAGATGTGGCCTAGATTTGTATGCTATCTGGGCAGCTAGCAGCTTTACTCTCAAAGTCTTTCTGTAGAGTTGTACTCCATAGTTTAGTGTTATCAAAAGTTAACGTATTAATGTTTAGTTTCTATTGTGTGTGTGTGTGTGTTTCTAGCTTGCTCCAGAAAACACACTGTGGTCCTTTCAGCGAGCGCTGCAAATGAACGTCACTGGTTTGGAGGCTGACTTGGCTATCAGGTAGAAGAACACACACACACACACACACACACACGCACACGCACACACAAGTGCCTGATGAACAGAAATCCACGCAGTTGACAGATGAACCCAAACAAATGTAGTGCTATTTTATTTAGGTACATTCACCACTTATTGCACCATGTAGTCACATAAATTATGAAAATGTTGGTTTGTGAGGCACTCTCACTGCACTAGTAGAATAGAAACATTTGGCTTCTGCTATTGATCTTTTTCTGGCATCAATTATTAAGATTATGTAATAAGATACTACGGATTCCTTTTTTTAGATCTGTAAAAGCTGATATGTACAGCTCAAGTGTAGGTATAAAGGAACACAACAGCAGATCAGCATTCCAGCAGTCAGTCAACATTATGGAGAACCAACTTTGCAAGAGTTAAAAATAAAAAAAATTAATAATTAAATGAATACCTACAGATATATGTCATTAATAAATAAATAACCCAACACCTAAATATATGTCATAAATGCTATTTATTTAAATGTAATACAGATGAGGGGGCTTACTGCTCTTGCTGAACTTTTTACCTGTTGGTTGACGAAGGGTGACCATATGTCCAGATTTACCTGGACATGTCCTGGACGGATTTTATAAATAAATGAAAATATCCGTGTTTCTCAGGGATCTTGAACTCATCTCGGAGAACAAGTTAATTTAAAAGATCGTAACTCTACTAATATTTGCTCTATTGGATAAATCCACCAGTTTCTGAAAGCTTAAGAGTTGTTCTCTACAGCCAATATAGTTCATTAGGGTAATTTTACTCACACGTGATGGAATCATTGAAGAAGCTGCTTTGTTTTGATCAAATTGTCACACAAAAAGAGATAAAATACTGGTGTATTTACTTAAAAAAAAAATGTCAGCAGGAACACCTTCCTGGGTGATAAAAGGTTATTCTATAGGAAGTTTGTTATATTTTTAGTTTTTAGTATGAGATGTTTCTCATTGTTTCAAAGATGGAGAGATTTTAAAAAGGTTTATATGACATTTTTCAAGGACAGATTATTATAATGTATAATAAAGGTGATTGCCTTTAGTCACCACTGATTTCAGATTGTTATAAAGAGATAAATTGATTTTTAAATCTTAAGGACAATAACAGCTTATTTACCTATTGTATTTTGCCGTTACAGGGTAGATTCAAGAAAATGTTAAATACTACCGTGTTCAGCCCAAGTCTCCTCTTTTTTGGAAAAATTTGGTCACCCTTGTTGATACACAATCAGTCATTGGACTGTTTTTTCACCAACCCCAAACACTCTGGCAATGTCACTGACAGTCAGACCAGCAAGCAGGTCATTTTCTAGTGATTTTGCCAGCAACATATGAGCTGTGCATCCAACCGTGTTGCAGATGGACACGATTAAACAAAGTATCACTTCCTCCAAATACCCAAACAGTATATGCGGTTCAACGCTATGTGTATGACTATCACTCAGGTTTTCCACTGCAAAAAGTAAATAGGCCGGATTGGCAATGTCACCTTCTGCCACATCATCCAAGCACATCACCTCCGTAACGATCTCCTGACTTGAAATGGGATCTCCTACGTTGGCCCCTCCCTGCCATTTCTTCTCTAGCCGATCAACTAATAAGAAAAATGTTCAGCCAGTGTGGACAACCCCCTCATTTGCATAGAATATCATTGTGCGTGCTGAAGTGTGTGCATAAATATAAAAAGAAATTGATAAATACATGAATTAATTAATAAATAGATACATACAAATTTAATACATAACTAGCATTTATGGTATATATATTAGGTATTAAATTGATTTTCAATTTATTTATTGCATACATCTGTTGGTATGTATGTATTTATTTTTAGTTATGGCAGAGTAGGTTGTCCAACTGTTGCTTGGAAATACCCTCACGAGAGTTATGAAATTAAAAAAAAAAATGCTCCAGTGGTCATATTGTGGTGATAAACATAGAACCGTGTTATTCTTGCATGACTGAAAATGTTGCAGTCACAATGTGTGTGACTTTACTTTCTGCAGTCACATTATATTTATAAAGTAAGTATTTTATATGGTCTGTGCTTTATTTATGTGGACTGAGAATATTTTCTAAAATTACCAGATTTGCAGTAAGAAGTCATTGTTTACAAATAATATTGAGTCATTAAAATGATCATGTAGCTCATTGAGATGACATGAATCCTCTGCTCACTAGTGCGGACGGCATGCCCTTCCTGATGCGTGATGTTACCTTACGGAGGACCACAAATGTAGCAAAGGTGTTTCCAGACAGACAGATGGACGACGCTTCCTATTTCAACTGGACAGATCTGCAACAACTCAACTCTGGACTGTGGTTTCTTAAGGTCTGTCTATAAAAACGAATATTATTATTACTAGTACAGTGCTCATCAGAAGTATATATTCATATAGTTGGAGCTTAAGTAGAGTTGTCAACTATGGCCAAATGAGTATGTGTTTGAAGGTTGAAAGTACAAAGAGGTGTACATACTCTGTACTCTGTAGTATTATAAAGGGGTATATATGCGGGTGCAAATTAAAATGGCGTGTGCGATTACCCTGATTTAATTCTATGGGACATGCGCATGATAGAAATAAAGTTTGCACCAATGTTCACTGATTTTAGCAAATGGCTAATAAATGTCATCCCCTGTCCTTAGACCCTCCTTCGGCAAGGAAAAACTAAAAAAACCCAGTGGGAAAATTAATTACACACAAACATGTCATGTACATTCAAGGTGCACATTAGGTTATAGGTTTATACTTCTTCCCACTCCTTTTCGGACATGTACATTACATTTATATAGAAAGTACATTACCAGTACATTTACATAGAAAGTAGTTGAGAGCTTGTTTGTATGATCTCGTTCATTGTTTGTCCATACTACTTTGCTTTCTTCATTCGTTTTTTTTTATTTTTATTTTTTAATGTTTGAAATAAAAAATAAACTAAACTAAACACGTGGTGAAACTATCGTGGAGTAGTGTGCGTGTTTCGCTGTTTGCTTTGAGCACAGCCGCTGCCATTGGCCGTCAATTACTTCCGGGAAATATTTGAGTTTATTTCGAACTTCCGTTGTCGCAACTCTCTCTCTAAACTGCTCTGTGTGCATGCGGCTATGATGCCCCTCCCCCTTCTCATGGTCCATCCGTAAACCAATGCAATTATTGACAAGAAATCATCTACAATCCCATTTATGTCACTCGGAATCAATGGATTCGAATTGGCCGCCAACAACTTCCGGGAACTATTTGAATCTCTCTCAACGGCTTTGTGTGCGTAAGGCCACGTTGACCACGTTAATTTCAAAATGAAATAATACGTTTTGAAATGTAATCACCAAATAAGTTCAAAATAAGGAATGCACACACTCGGCAAGCTTTAGAACAAGGGAGATATGCACCACACACACACACACACACACACACGGAGAAGTTCCTTGCTTTTATAGAGAGATGTTAGGAGTTCATGCACAAGGGATCGCAGTTTTCATTGCATCCAAATATGACTTTCCATAGCCTTGTCAGAAGCAATAAATGTGTGTGTGTGCAGGAGCACAGCCTATTAGATAATCGAGGTTAGGCTATTCTTCTGCACAATTAGCGCCTGAATGTTAGTCGTCCCTTATTGAATAACACATTCTGTATGTATGTTTATGATTCTTTGTTTGGGGTTGTCAGGGTTTTTTTTTTTTTTATTAAACATCACATTATGATATTGTGAGTTTATTAGGGCCAGGAAACCTAAGCTGGAACAAACCTGTTGTTCTGCATCTTTTTATTCTTCTTCTAATGAAATCATACTTCCCAAGCGTGAAACATCACCAAATTTTGCACAAAGGTCCAGTCCCGTGCCAGATTGTCTAAGTGGCAAAAACGTCCTAAAGGTGGCACTACAGCAAGCCAATAAACAACAGACTTCTGAAAATTCACAAAAAATCTGTCATGTGCAGATTTGCAGCTTTCACCAAAATGTATTCCTAATACTGAAGAAACTTTAGTACATTTAAACCGATTATCCAAATACTTATCTCCTCACAATTTTTGCTCAATTGACACCAAACATCAGAATGTTGTACACAAACAATCCACACAGATTGTTTGATTAATCAAAAAAGGTGCCTACAGTTCATCAAAATGTTTTGTAAACATGTACTTCTTGCTAAATACATTTTCAATGTTCTTTTTTTTTTTTTTTTTTAATTAAAAAATTGTGATGTCATAGTAGATGTTTGGAAAATATCAGAATTTTATCTCAAAACTGACAGCATATAAAAAATGTTCACATACCAACAATTGTTAGTTTTTCCAAACATCAGTTTTTTACTTATGGAGCCAATAAATCATTGTTAAAAACAAATGATCAACATTGCACACAGGTGATTGGCTTAGTCAATTAGTGACATTTCCATGTCTAATTAGCTCAGGGACAGAGAAGGTGTTCCTTCATGAAATAGTTGTGGATTATGTGTTTGAATTAGGGATTTATTAGCTAATTATTGCAGCTGTAGAATTCATATAATGAGTGAGAAGAAGTTTTAAATATTATGTACTGTAAAATTAATTAACTTGTTGATTTTCTTATACTCTTCTTGTTGCTCAGAATTGATTAAAATTGCCTGGCCCCAATCATTGCTGTGCAGCTTTTTCAACCTTGTCTTGGTGTCATCTACTTCAGTCTACAGCACAGTTTAATGCCTCAAAATTCTGTAGCGGCTGAGTTAAGCGATTTCCTTTCTCCTCATTTTTGCAAAGATGGTCCATGTGCTCAAGGTTCACCATCGGTTTAGCAGAAGGAGAAGAAAGATGAGGCTGTTGTTAAATTACAGGGACTTAATGCTGAGTTGTAGTGAGCTCAGAAATTGCCAATCTGGAAATGCTGGGCTTTTTCAGGGTCAGGAAATAAAAACAAGGAGGCTTAAACGGCTCCTTTGAGATGAGAGAGAGAGTACTGATGAGCCAATGGAAGACACACACAACCACACACAGAAAACACACACTGTGTACAGTACAGTAACGACTGTCAGTATTTGTTTCAGTCTTCATTACTTGCTTCTCCTTCCTTTTCTGTGTTCTTACTCAGACCTAGTTTTACATACAAGATCACATAGGAAACATTAAAAATCAACGTGTCTTTCCCCGATGAGTGAGTGAGCATTGAAGCATAAATGGATGCATGTTCAGAAGCTTTATTTTAATAAACACATTTGATGATTTGTCACCGTTTCTCAGCAATGGTAACAAAGCCTATATTTGGGTCAATGACATATAAGGATTTCACTGCATGATATTTCATAAAATGGGCATCATTGGGAAAGGTTTACATTCATATTATGATGAAAATAAAAATAAATTGAGATCTTATACAGGACTATAACATAACTATATATTATAACTATTACAGTATATAAAGCCATAGTACATCTTTTCATTGAAAAAAATCCCAAAGCACACCACCAACCAAAATGTTAAAAATGTATTGTTTGTAACTTATATTAACAATATACAGTCATTCTTATCAACGTGTCTTGAATAGGAATCAAATAAACACGAAGAAAAAAGTTTTCATGATCTTTCATATTTCTTCTTTCTAATAAAAAGTACAACTAATAATCTGCAGCCATTCTTATCAGTCTTAAAAAAAGGTGCAGATATAAAAAGATATCAAGAGGGAATGTGATTTTGACCGATTAGGTGACGTTGAGTAATTTCTCACAACACACCTGACGATCTCTTACGGCACTCAAGATTGCCACGGCACAGTGGTTGAAAAACCCTGTACTAAGTGATTTTTTTTTTTTTTTTTTACTAAAAGAAATGCAGTTGGACAGAATATTTATGTGTCTTCATTGACCCTTAAAGCGGTACAGTGTTGTGTTGGTACACAATTTGAGCTTTCCACTCTCAGGATGACCCCTTCTGGACGGTACACACCCTGTCACAGCGTGAGAAGGATTTGATCGCCAACCAGAGCGTGTGCAGCCTTGAGCAGCTCTTAAAGCTGGCGTCTTTTCACAACACCTCAGTGGTTTTCAGGCTGCGCAGGCCTCCTCCAGAGCACCCCTGCTACCACACTTGGATCAATGATACGCTGCAGACGGTGCAGCAATCTGGAGTTCCTCAGAGCTTGGTAATTATATTCCACTGCAATGCCACAATACTTTGTGTCTGCGTTACATCAGTTTTTCTTTGCAGCTGGTTTGGTTTCACCCTCCAATAAGAAGTGTTGTTTAGAGCAGTGGTTCTCAACCTTTTCAGCCCACGACCTCCTAAATAAAGGTTCCAGAGACCAGGGACCCCCACTGTACCTGAAGGTGGTTGAACACAGACATGAACATTGAAGAACAGTCATGTGGAGACAGGGCCATCTATAAGGGGGTTAAAGAGGAGAGCTTTTTGGGGCCCATTCAAGTCAACAAAATGATGATCCATTGTTCTATGAATCTGTGATAACCACATGTTTTTATTTATTTATCTGAATATTATCCACTGTTATCCGGGAAGTTTATTATTTGCGCCCTAGTATATAGTCATCTTAAAGATGTAAATCCATGTTTTAATCAGAAATAACAAAAAATTAAAAGTGACCAAAAATGGTAGAAAAGGAGATTGAATGTTTTTTTTGTTTTGTTTTTTTTTTAAAAGAATTGTTTTTTTAACTCAAAAATTGCTTAAAGTTGCAAATTAGAGTATGCAGAAAAAGTGGTAAAAAGGGTTTAAAGTGCCAATATTTGAACAATTAGTAGGAACAATTAGTAATGGGCATGACAAATCGTGAATGTGGTTAAATTAGCAAAAATAAGCATGAACTATGGTGAAAAGAGGTTGAAAGGGACAATAATGGGTCAACATATGTGGCATTAGGTGGGAAAATGGTGGAAAGGGTTTATAAGTGCCAAAAATGTCTTGAAAATGGACGAAATGTGCAGAAAAGGCATTACAATTTGATGAGAAGTGGCAGAAATGCAGCAAACATGCATTAAAAGGAGCAAAAATATGGCAAGAAAAAGTGATGAAAATAGGTTCAAATATGGCAAGTTTGGTGTAGTTTCAGTAAAAAAGGGTAAAAATGAGCAAAAATTCTCTCAAATTGTTAAGAAAATATTCTTAGTTTCTTGAATACAAGGTTGAGAACCCCTGGTTTAGAGAACTGAATGGACTTTGTGTTGTTCCTGTCACATGTTTAACAATGGACTGTGTATAGGTAATGTGGACTCCTGATCAGCACAGAGCTCAGGTGAGGGAGCTGGCACCTGCTCTGATCCAGACCTCAATGGAGAAACTCAGTCCCCAAAGTCTTCAGATCCACGGCATCAGCCGACTGCTGCTCAGATACAACCAAGTTAGCACAGAGGAAATACGGTATATTAACACTCGCACGCCTCCTTGTTACAAAGGCAGATGTGTATTCAAAGAAACTGCTGAAAGTGTGTTTGATTTTTAGAAATATTTCGGAAACCCAAACCGATCTGACGCTTTACACCGTCAACGAGCCGTGGCTTTACTCTGTGCTGTGGTGCAGTGGGGTGTCATCGGTGTCCTCAGAGGCTCCCCACGTCCTCAGGAAGGTGCTCTACCCCGTCTGGCTCATGGTGAGGACTCATCACATCAGCTTTGAGAAATGTGTTCTTCTTTCTCTGATTTATTCAGATTCAGAGAACTTTGTTTATCCCCGAGGGGCAATTCAGGTTCAGATACATCCCAACCAAGAAACATGAAAGACAATAGCATATCACATGGGGGACAGGTACAGGAGTACTGGGGAGCAGCCACTACAGGGTAGCGCTCCATTTCTTAGATGATAGATATGAAACAATAGGTAGGAAGAAGAGGTAAAAAAATAAAAAACCAAAAACCAAACAAGGCTCTAGTGGAGAGGGGCAGAGTTCGGGATCATGAAAAAACTCTTCAGCAAACATTGCGACAAAATCCAACAAACACAACATTGAATTCAATACAACAGCAAGTTAGCACAGGGAATGGGTCTTTAGGATGAGTAGTTTGCAGGTCAGCCACTGGATGGCGCTGCCCTTACGGCTCGTCTTCTGCTGCCTCTACAGGGAGGGAGGAGGGGTTGGGGTCAGAGGAGATGGTGTATGTGAGGTTGTGTATGTGATTGTGGGAGTGTGTGTTTGTTTGAGATAAGCCTGTTTTAGACTCTGCAACAGTCTCTTCTAGTTCTCCAGTGCCGTAGAGATGACCTCGAGAGTTTGTTAGCCGAGCCAGATTGCAGGTGTTCATGGAAAGTAAAGGAAAAGTCAGAGCTTCGAATCAACATACTGTCCATGGAGAGTGTGGAGAAGAAAAACAGACTTTGACAGGCTGTTCTCAGTGGGGTGAATGAGATAGAAGAAGTTGTTTTCAGTTGTGGCCATTTCGTTTTAGATGAACCTTCCACTCCTCTTAAAGTTCACCACGGTGGAATCCATCAGAGAGTTCTAAGAGTTCGGCCCCATCCATCGATAAAGAGCAGCTTCCAATATTGCTGCCAATGTAATCCGAATTTTGCGATAAATCAGGAAAATACCAGATCCAATCAGCAGAAGACACGTTATCATAATTCCAATCTGGTGGTGTACGTCTTCCACGTCCTCAGGATTTATGGACTCTCCCAATGCACGTCTTCCTGACCGAAAGGGAAAAAAGCCAGCTGATCAATTCCATGATTTAGATTTAGGATCGGGACGCAGATAAGAGGTTCCTATTAGATTAAAACAAGACAAAGAGAGCAAGTAGGAAAAAAAAGGAGGGAGCGAGGGAAAAAGCATCTTTCTCTGAGTGCAAACAGGAAACACAGAGAAGCAATAAGAGACTTGCTTAACATAATAAACAAAGCCATGTTTGCACATAAATAACATGCAGACCATTGGATACATTCACTGGTTAATCAGCCCAGTTTCTCGATTCAATTTTGATTACTCCAATCTTAATTCGATTTGAAAATGATTTTCGATTATTGATGTTTATTGATCTTCCATTTCACGTCAGTCTGCGGCTGAGTAATTTGACTTATCTTTGAGTAACACTTCACAGCATCATCAATAGTGTAATAAAAATATCCATATTAGTAGGACTCGCTTGGATTCTACTACAATGTGTAAAATGTAAATATATACAAAATTCAATAATAAAATAGTGATTAATTGGTTAGCGATCACTGGTGCCCTGTCCAGGGCGTACCCCCGCCCAGCGCCCAATTGAGAGCCAGAATTTGGCACCGACGGACCCCCGCGACCCTGTCAAGCAGGACTAAGTGGGTCGGAAAATGGATGGATGGATGGTTTGCGATTTATTTATTTTCACCACCTCTACTGATTATTTTTTTCTCTGCTTTGAAAACATCATCTTATCTGACACAATGTTCACAAGCTGCCTGTAGTCACACTGTTCTGGCCCATTTGTGTGTTTAAAAAAGAAAATACAACAGAAACGACAGAGTGAGACCGATATGGGATTTTTAGCGCCATTACAGATATTGGAGGATTTAAAATGCAGATATACTGTATAAGACAAGAAAAAAAAATTAGATTAATGTTATTACTACTACATTATAGTTATTTTACAGTTAAAAAAAAGCAGATACTGTATGTGATGAATTGGACAATAGTTGATATATCGATCGATATATGAAATAAGAGCACTGATATATACGGAATATTAACTGTACATGAACACAAATTCCCTTAATTCCAAAATATGATTCAAGCCAATTAAACTGAAAAATACTAAATTAAAATAATGAACTTTAATTATTAACAGTGTCAACATAAGAAATGGAAAACCACTGATAAATAATAAAAGGCAAATTTCGGCAAACTGTATTTCCAGAATACAATGTAAAAAAAATATTAAACAATAAACTTGCTCGAATGTCAAACGGAAAACATGGATAAAGTAAAAAAAAAAAAAAAAAAAAAAGGCTGTCGTCACAATATGAATTTTAACACAGATAGTATGTCAAAATATACAGTCAGACGAGCAGAATTAGAAATTATGTAATCTTCATATTTAATTCAGTTTGGATTTATTCATTATAACACACTGTGTATTTGTTTTGCTGGTCAACAATGACTGGAGTTAGTGGTACAGAGGTTAAACATGCTACACCCATGTAAATCACTGGTGTGTGCAGCTTGCATGTTCTCCCTGACTGCAAATAAGTCATGTTAGGGATTCTGGGTTTCTCCTACTGCACAGAAACATGTTTGTTGGAGTCTGTGCACTAAACAAAGGCATAAATGAGCATGTTGTCGCGCCTCCTATTGCTAAATCCTAGTTTTCTCTTCCTGCACTGATTGTGTGTGTGTTTTTGTGTATTTTGTGTTTGCAGAGACCAAATGAATTCCGCCTGATGTGGGTTTCTGCCGACCTCATCTCCTTTGCTGTAGTTGTTGGAATATTTATTTTCCAGAAGTAAGTGAGGACACTCCAACATCAGAGGATACTCTTGTTTTTCACAATAAAGGAGCAGGAAGTCAGTTTCAGTTGTAGTTGCTGCACAACTTGCTTTTCACAACTTTTTTATTGGCTTGCTTCCTGTAATGATTCTGACTTAATGAGACGTTTGAAGTGTTTTTAAAGATTTTTCTGCTATTGTTAGCTTGCAGCTCAGTGATGTAACAAACTGCATGTGTCAGAGAAACTGCACCTTTAGTATATTCAGTGCTTAATCTATAAATCATCAGGTCCCGGAACACAGGCTGGGTGTTGTTCCAGCAGTAAGAGAGAGACAAACATGTCAAGGAATACATTTTTTAAAATCACCTAAACAAAAGTAGGGAGTAGCTGCTGGTTTGATGTTGTGCCTCCCTCCTTCTGGTCCTCTCAGCCCTTTATACAGCTCCTTCTCCCTCTCCAGCTGATTCCTGATGTGAATCAGGTGTGTTAGGTTTAAGGGAGGAAGGGCAAGCTGAGAGGCCAGGAGGCATAACAGCAGCCGTAACATAACTAAATGAGCCAATAATATCACGTGAACACAAACAACCAATTAACCTAAATGTTTAATAAAATAATGATGAGTCAGCCTTAAAGAAGCACGGACAATCACCTGTTACGGAGCGCATCCGTCTTTTTCCGAGTGACGGCTGTCAAAGCTGTTGTGTTTCAGCACCAAGGACAGCACAAAATCACTGCTAATTTAGACACTCATCACAAAAGTCACTAAACTTTAAAAAAATTAAAGAAACACACATAATACATAATATTTACAAACTTGTACACCCATAAGGCCATAACTCCTGAAAATAAAATATATGCTTACATTCTTATTTGTCGAAACAGCCATGTAAGCCCTTTGTACCCTTTATTTATTTTATTTTTTTACATATTTCATGGCTGAGGCCTGCCTTGTGTTCCATAAACCAAGAGTAGCAGCTCATCTTGGCTTTGAACTGAGCCTCTGTCCAAACATCTCCTCTCAGTGTCCATAGCATAACTTTCACCGTTGGATAGTTCTCCTCCCGTTTTCTGTCTGTTAGAGGCAGGTTCTCCTGCTTTAGCATCTTAGCTACAGGTGCTGCTACTAGCTATGCTAACTGCTGCTGTGCTGCTGCTTTTTTTCACTATTTTCACAGAAACATCCTTAGACTTTTTACCTCAGGCTTAGCTTAACTTATTGGCTTAAAAAAAGCTCTTTAAATTCAACTGCCTTTTTTTTTGCCACAAAAATCACACTTAGACGTAGCGTGGGGGCGTGGCTTGACTTTCTCTCTTCCTCCCTCATGCTTAGTTTTTACATTCAATTTTGTGCATTGAAATTTCCAGTGATTTCAACTCAATAAAAGAAATAGCTGTCCAAATATAACACTTAAATTTAATAAAATGTAATGAAAACACCTAAAAGCAAATGAGGTGCTGAAAAAATTAATTAATTAATATAAAAAAATAGGTGTTGGATCCAATCAAATACAGTATGTGCCGGTCAAAATCTGTGAAGTTAAGCTCTGAATATATTCATTGGTTTGTATTATTATTCTTTACTGTTTGAAAGTGTGTGCATTTGTCCCTGTGATGAATCTAGAGACGCATGTGGAATCCTACGATGGGAGAAAGATTTTTTTTCTTTCTTTCTTCTGTCATAAAGGTCCAACATCTGAACTAACTGCATTTCTCTGTCGCCTCCTTTTCTCTTTTTTCTGTCTTTTCTGCATGGTTTCTTCCTCTGCTGCATTCTGGCATCTTCTCTCAGCTATCACACAATCAGGTAACCGGGTCATTCACTCCTCTTTTCACCTTCTTTCTCACTCCAGTCCATCTCCATCCATTCTTTGTGTCCTGTCATTCGGTTTCATGCATGTGATCCATCACTCTCCAGAGTTTTGTGTTAATTCAGATTGTCCTACACTGATTATTGCACCGTCCATGTGATTCTGAGCTCTGTTTTTATGCATTTACTCTCTCCTCTCTATCTCTCTATCATCATCATGCTGCTGGGGTTACTAATGTATCCCTGAGGGTGAAAAAAGGGAAATGAACACAGCTCACACATACAAAACACACACAGACCATTATTGTAATGTCTCCACTGGGGTTTTAGATTTATTCTCCTTGTCAGTCAAACCGCAAAATGTCCAAAATGAGTTAAAGCTGTAGGTTCATTTAGGAAAGTGCTTCAGGATTAGCTTTTATCGATGGTGTTGGGCTAAACTCTGGTTGCAATTCTGTTTAAGCATTTTTCACCATGCACGTTGACTAAGAGTGCTTAGGTCATTTATCTGAAACAGTCTGTTTTTATTAAAGCTGAAATCCTGGTTTTATGTGCAAAATGTGAAAAGCACTAATGAGTGAAAGTCAGACAGATGTATGTGATGAATGCACAGGCAGTGAAAATGTTGAGCATCATGAAGTGTACTAGGTATGGAAGGAAGAGAAAGGAATTAAAAAGCAGAATATATGAAGTACAGTAACCATGGAGCCTAGAAGAGTTCTTTGAAGAGGGGAGGAAACGAGAGAACGCTTTATGGCTCTGTTGTTCTTTGTGAAAGTAACAGGACTGGGAAAAAGAATATGATTTTTTTTTTTTTTTTTTTTTTTTTTATGTTAAACCATGACGTAGGAAACTGGTGGCTAGGGGGCCCACATGCGGCCCTTGGTCTATTTTTGTGCGACTCCCAAAACAAAATTGTAATTGATGAATTTGGAAGTTCTATGGAGAACAACATAATACACAAAACTCCAGAAACACAGAAAATGAAAGCAACGTGCACAAAGTGTCAAGAAAAAGTAACAAAAGATTAAATAAAACATAGAAAAAATGATGATAATGACAAACTAAACAACTGCTTAAACACACAAAGTAACTACAGAAACTATAATATATACAAAAGGACTTCAAAGACACACGGAATTACACAAAATGACAAAAAAATACAACATAAAAAAAAATGACAACAAGAACAGAAAAAATATATAACTAAAACACACATAACGACTTGAAATACACACAAAAAGATGACAAAAAAGCTACAAAATCAATTCAAAAACACACAAAATGTCTAAAAACTAAAAAAAAAAAAAAAAATTAAGAAAACAGAAAACCCACACAAAAAGGACTACAAAGACAAAAGCCTTTGTCCTTTCCTGTATTAATGCTCTGATTGGTCATTATTCTAAATGCTGACATGAATGTTGATAACGTGGCCCTCAAATCAAACACATTACACATCACATTTTTGTGGCCCCCACTGTTATAGAAATTGCCCACCACTGGTTAAACCCTTGCAATAACGATGGACTGCTCCAAGGTACAGTGGTATGAAAAAGTTTGGGCACCCATGTAAATGTTCATGATTTTCCTTTATAAATCATTGGTTGTTTGGATAACAAATTCCAGTTAAATTTATCATATAGGAGACAAACACAATGATATTTGAGAAGTGAAATAAAGTTTATTCGATTTACAGAAAGTGTGCTAGAATTATTTAAACAGAATTAGGCATGTGCATAAGTTTAGGCACCACAAAAGAAAAAAAATACTTAATATTTTGTAGATCCTCCTTTTTCTGAAATAACAGCCTCCAAACGCTTCCTATAGCTTCCAATTAGGGTCTGGATTCTGGTGGGAGGTATTTTGGACCATTCTTCTCTGCAGATCATCTCTAGTTCAGTCAGGTTTGATGGTTTCCGAGCATGGACCGCCCGTTTTAAAGCACACCATACATTTTCAATAATATTCAGGTCTGGGGACTGAGACGGCCATTGCAGGATGTTGTACTTGTTCCTCTGCATCAATGCCTTAGTAGATTTTGAGCAGTGTTTAGGATCATTGTCTTGTTGAAAGATCCAGCCCCGGCGCAACTTCAACTTTGTCACTGATTCCTGGACATTGTTCTCCAGAATCTGCTGATATTGAGAGGAATCCATGCGCCCCTCAACTTTAACAAGATTCCCAGTGCCTGCACTGGACACACAGCCCCACAGCATGATGGAACCACCACCAAACTTTACTGTAGGTAGCAAGTGCTTTTCTTGGAATGCTGTGTTCTTTTTCCGCCATGCATAACGCCCCTGGTTATGCCCAAATAACTCTATTTTAGTTTCATCAGTCCACAGCACCTTGTTCCAAAATGAAGCTGGCTTGTCCAAATGTGCTTTAGCATACCTCAAGCGACCCCGTTTGTGGCGTGTGCAGAGAAAAGGCTTTTTCCGCATTACTCTTCCATACAGCATCTCCTTGTGTAAAGTGCGCTGAATAGTGGAACGATGCACAGTGACACCATCTGCAGCAAGCTGATGTTGTAGGTCTTTGGAGCTGGTCTGCGGGTTGACTGTGACTGTTCTCACCATCCTGCGCCGCTGCCTTTCGGAGATCTTTCTTGGTCTTCCACTTCGGGCCTTAACTAGAACTGTGCCTGTGGTCTTCCAATTCCTCACAATGTTCCTCACAGTTGAAACTGAAAGCTTAAATCGCTGGGATAGCTTTTTGTATCCCTCCCCTAAACCATGATGTTGAATAATCTTTGTTTTCAGGTCATTTGAGAGGTGTTTTGAGGCTCCCATGTTGCCACTAATCAGAGAAGATGCAAAGAGGAAACACCTAGAATTTTCCTACTTAAATACCCTGACTCATGATTGGATTCACCTGTGTATGGAGATCAAGGATCACTGAGGTTACCAAAACAATTTTGAGTTCCAATAATTAGTGCTAAGAGTATTAAAATCAATAAGATGCAAGGGTGCCTACATTTATGCACATACCTAATTCTGTTTAAATAATTCTAGCACACTTTCTGTAAATCATATAAACTTTATTTCACTTCTCAAATATCACTGTGTTTGTTTCCTATATGATAAATTTAACTGGAATTTGTTATCCAAACAACCAATTATTTATTAAGGAAAATCATGAACATTTACAAGGGTGCCCAAACTTTTTCATACCACTGTACTTAGCGTACTAATGGTGGTGCGCTAAGTACCATCACTTTTTTTTTTAGTAACCAAGATTTTCCCACACAATTATTATGCACAGAAAATAATAAAAAAAAAAAAATTTAGCAGGTTGTTGGTTTTTAAAATGTTGGTCATTCCTGACAATTAGGCTGAGCAGGAGGAAATTATTTGGACTGGATATTGAAAGCAGAATAAATGTTTCAAATTTCATTGCGAGCTAGATGTGTGATTTCCTGGCTTTTCATTGTGACCTGACCCTCCCCCCTCTGTGGCCCCCAGGTATCGGACTAGCGGTCTCCGTAGCTACAACCCTGAGCAGATAATGCTGAACGCTGCAGTCAGGAGGTCCAGTCGGGACATCAATGTGATGAAGGAGAAACTCATCCTTTCTGGTAAGACTGTGGCCGTGAGCTGAACATGTGTTTTTACTGTTTGGGTTCTTAAAATCACACACACACACACATTGGGAAAGACATTAAGCAGCTGCATTTTCTATTGCAGAGGTGCTCAAATCCAGTCTCGGAGGGCCTCTGTCCTGCACGTTGTGTCTCTACAGAAAGCCTGATAATGAGCTTCTTTTTACACATGCTCCCATAGGGCTAATTTTATGTAGATCCCGAAAGTAAACGCACAAAAAAGAACTCCTAAAATATACAAAATAGGAGAAAAACACACAAAATGACGGTAAGGTCACACAAATTAATCAAAAATAACACTAATATTATTCAGATTATTAGTCAAAATGCTGACTTTGAATTCTAGATTCTGCTTCAGATTAGATTCTAAACGCTGACATGAAGGTCCATACTGTGGCTCTCGGATTAGTCATCACAATTTTGTGGTCCATCTCTGATCTCAAACATGCAGGACAGGGGCTCTCCAGGACCAGGGTAGGACACTTCTGCTCTATTATCTATAATGCAGTTATTCTAATGAATGTTTATGGATTTATTTTATTTTAGGAGCCCAACCAGCATGAAACATACTCCCAGCATGCATCTCTCCTGTGTGTTCTCGTCCTCCTCTTCATGTCCTCCATGTCGGAGGTCGACCTCAGTAACTGCCAGGCCTTCATTCTTGCTGTGATGTTCTTTCTCCCAAAGCTTCCCATCACTTCCAGCGAGCGTGGACGTCTTCCACTGTTTTACTCACATCCCTGTTGGCTTTGCTTTTCCCCTTCGTCCATTCATTCATGAACTCCATTCCTCCTCCCCCCCTCCCCCCCTTACCTTGGAAATGCTGATGTTTATGAATATTTGTGAATCCCCCAAACTCTGTCCTTAGCCTCATGGGGTCAAAGGTGAGTGATGCTACTATTGGGTTTTTGTGGGTCTGCCAGGGTTTGGGTCAATTACATTTGAATTACCCATGTTCAATTACAATTCAGTTCCGATTACATTTTTTTTCCTATTACAATTAAATTAAAATAACATGTGTATCCTTCAATTACATTCTCAATTACTAAAGTTCAATTACAATGAATTCCAATTACTGAGCCTGAAATAAATTACTTAATAATAGTTAACCTTAATCTTGCGCTAGCTTTCTGTTAGCATCTCTAATGATAACAGGTCCTAAAACAGCTGTAAAATACACAAAAGAATATCTATCATCTAGTTTATTTCTTATCTATTGATTTCCTTGTTAGGCTTCCTAATCAATGACAATATAGGTTTTTATTATTTGTGGTGTGGGTGTTTGAGTCTTTTTTGTGTCTGTAAACCCCAAGATTTCTTTTTTTTTTTTTTTTTAATGGTAAAAAATGGGAATGCTTGATATGAAACATATTTTAATAATTCATTACATATGTGTAGAACTGTACATAGAACTGTAACATGGTTCCCTCGTTTTGCGTTAAATTGTAATTGACAATTTTCATAGAATTTTAAATAATTACAAAGTTAATTATCTGAACCCAATAACAATTGAATTGGGACCGCAAACGATTTTTAAAATTACAATTATGGTTACACCATAATTGTAATTAATTATCAGTTACGTGATTACAATTATAATTGACCTCGACCCTGGGGCCTGCTATGGCTGAGATTTGTGTTTCTAGAGGCTCACAGCCATTCCTCCGCCTCCAGATCCCAGCTGATCAGACAGACAGACGGACAGACAGCCAATGAATCGTGCTTGTTCTCTCCACCTTGGATAATGTTTTTCTTAGTTTTGCAATCGATTTATCTTGTCTGTTGTCACTTTCTCTTTAATGGTATGTGGGGCAGACTGCACCTGGACTGAAAGCGGATGTGCCTTTATTCTGGTCTTCCTTTTTCCTCTTGATTTGCCGTGTAACTGCTGTGCCTAAAGACTTCTCTGTAATATCAATTGACTTTCACTACTCTCAGAACGTGCATAGACTTTTGACTAGCAGCTCGAGCAGCCAATGGCAATGTCCAAAACAGCTCATGGATCACTCTGTTGGTAGTTGGTAGAAAGATCGCTGATTGGCCGAAGTCCAGCATCATGCTACTGGATTTCTAAAGCTGATTTACAGAGTCAAGAGAATGAGAAGAGATTCACTGTCCACTCAGAACACTTTGGATTACAATATACTCAAAGATGACTATGGATTTTTGACCAAATTACGCAAAAAAAAAAAAAACTTACATCCTGCAGCTTTAAGCAGAAATACATAGAATTTTTGGAATATACTAAGATGTTTTTTTTTCCAACAGGAAATTTCAAAATAATTAATTCAGTTTCAAAACAGTAAATTCAATTTCAAGTTTGTACTTTCAAATTCAATACGGACCATTCAAATTCAGTTTCTAGTGGTACAAATCTCAGCCCATAGTGTGTGTTTTGCACTGAGCGTAGAGTGAACTCACCATGTTGTTGATTGAACACTTCTTTCTTGTGTCTTTGGCGTCTCTCAGAGGTGAGGAACGGAGCTGGCAGCGCTGAGGAGCTCTATGAGGACAATGGATACGATTATTACACAAACCAATAAGACGCCACTGACGTCACACACTTGGCCTGGATCTGCTCAGTCAACATGGAAACAACAATCCTCAACTCATTTACTTCAGCTTTGTGCATTCTGTAAATAGCTGTTGATTATATTGTATGCCTGTTGTGATGAAAGTTTAGTGTAAGACTACTCGCACTTTTGATTGGTGGAATCTGCTGCGTCTTCTTCATCTCACGTGTCTGCCTTTGTTTAACTTCCTGATCTTATTTATTTTGTGAGACTCGTTTCCCCAAAGGATTTGTCTTCTTTTAAAAACTGTAAATTATAGTGAATTATATCCTCTTTTGAACACATTTCTTGCTGCAGCATGAGGGAAATGGCTCGTAGCTTCCTGTGCAGTGCGGTCGAACTACTGCTTCTAACTGGAATATTTATACTCCCAATCAGACAAACATGCACACTGTTTACAGAAGCCCCGCCCCTTCCCCTGCATGGTGAAATATTGACGTTGTGTGTAAAGGAATATTTTAATGGGTGCATAACTGCCTGGTGTCCAATCAATGCATGTACGTAGCTGAAAGGATTGATCTGTGCTAACTGAGAGCTGTGCTTCCAGTGCACACAGAGGTGAGCTTTGTGAAGGTAACCAACGACATGATGGCTCATCTTGTTTTGTGTAGCATGCTGTGTATGTGCTGCTGGGGGTATTTCATCAAAGTGTGCTTAAAAGAGAGAAATATAGGACGACGTTGGACACATTGAAAAAGTTTCCGTGGTTTGAACTTTTTCAACATAGTAAAGGGTTAAAGTTGGTGTTATTTAGTCAATTTATCATAGAAAATTACTGAAGCATGTGATCACACACTGATCATGTGAGTTTGATGAGTTTACTGTCAGTGTTTAAAAAAAGACGATACAATAACTCACAGATAGTGTAATTTATGAGACTAGTGAGTGTTTGAATAGTTTATTGGAACTTGGCACTAAACATTACATTTAAATGAACGGAGGGAGAAGCTGTGTTGTGTGATGCTGTGCAGCTGCTTCACCAGTGGGCACTGGTCACCTACTGGGAAAGTGATGGTGTTCATCAGGAAGCCTTAGTGCTCAGCCTCTACCACTGCATATTCACAGCTTTCTCATCTAGTTACACTAAAATGGAGTGTGTGTATATATATATATATATATATATGAGTTCAAACATGATCAAAAACTGACTCTAGTCATCAGAAATTAATGATATTAAAATGGGCTCAGGATCCAAAAAATGTTGGGAACCACTGCACTAACTACTGTTTCTTTCCACTTATTTACTAAATGAAATTATTTAAAAGGTGTGATGTCACTTGTTGATTAAAAATATTCGGGAGCAGGTTTGCTTTACAAACTGTTTTCATTGGCTACTAGGGTGTTTTCTCTTTGAATAAATGGCTGTTCCAGTTAGAACCCAGTTTAACTGAGCCTGGAAATGCCTCGAGCTTAGTTTGATGAAATACCCCCATGGTGTGCACTACAGCTTTTGGATTGTAGTAGTTTAATGTTGATGGAGTGAGATGCATCTGGATGTGGGTTGTAAATCTAAATGCTGTCCTTTGAATTAGTGTGAAAATGAAGCAAGTGTTTGTGCTCCTGCACACCTGGTCCAATGGTTGTTGGCTAAAAGGAAAAAATCCTTCATTTAAGCAACATGTTGGAGCAGGGATCTTTCAGACATCTGAAAGTAGAGTGTGTGTGTGTCTTGTGTGTATTACACGTAATTTGACTGTTCCTCAGGAGTGAACAATAAAAGACTGACTAAACCTGTCTTTGAATTCAGTTCCACAAATAAACCAATACATGTTTACGTTCTGCAAAACTGTTGCAAAGACTTTAGAAGTGAGAAAATGATTCAGTGTAGTTTATGAAACAGCTACTGTAGGAGGTAGATTTGTGTCTGACTCAATGGAAGAAAAAGTTGCTTCCATCAAATATGTGTTCAAATGTAAATAAATATTTGACACACAAATACATTGCATTTGAACAATTATTTTATTGAAAATGGTTTTTATTTTTTGATTTAAAAAAAAAAAGCGAGGTTAATTTTTTTTTTTTTATATTAGGGCATTTGTGTATCATTAAATCCCCAAAATATATTTTCAAACAGAAAATATCAACTAAAAACATTTTCAGTCAAAGAAAAAAAATATTCAAATGCACAAACTGTTGCTTCTTTCTAGATGTAATAACAAATGTAATTATTAAAGTAATTGCTTACTCTTAAATGAAGGCCAGTGGTTGTGTTTGTCGTTATAATTCTCAGATTAAAGCCATGGTAACTTCCACTTTAAATACTGGTTTCATTTGCTGCCAGGGGCGGATCTACTGGGGAGGCATAGGGTGGCAATTGCCACCCCACAACAAAGCCATGCCCCCCTTGCTGCCACCTTAATTTGTACACACGGGCACGGAACTTTGCGGCCGCCGATTGCTGCCGCTTCCTGACTGTGGAGCCAACGTTTTAAAACACCAACGAAAGAAGATGTGGAAGTATCGTGAGAGCAGCACGGAAGTGCGTTGATTGCATTCTTTGGTCATTCCGTTTTAAAACCAAATCAAAATAACAAATAAACGGTGTGGCTATTTTTATTAAACACAAATTCATCGTATGCCCCTTAAAAACAGTGTGGCATCATTATAATTAAATAATAGTAATAACATGCCAGTGACTGTTTTAAAGCCATATTTTTTAAATATTAAAAACATATTGCACTGTAGTAATTATACGGAGCCCCAGACATGACATGGTAAAAAAATGTCTGGGGCTCCGTATAATTTAAATTAAACTACTGGGAACTTTTTTTTATCACTCACACAATTCCAAGTCTTACACTTTGTTAAATGTTACAGAATGGATGTGACAATTATTATTTTCATATTTTTCTGTGTGGATGTTAGTCTCCATTTCAGTACATATTAACAGTGTTCAGCTATTGTCTAGGAGGTTCATGTCCATTGACTTCAGTGCGTCTATAAATCAATGTCTGTCAAAGAAAAGGTCAGTGTGTGTTAAAAAGAGCCATTGTGATGTACACACTTGATTGTCATTCATGTGAAATTGATTGACAATGTTTTGTAATTCCTGTGAAGTGGATTCAGTGCTGTAGATACATTCGGAATTTCTTCAGTGACAGTTATCGTGATGTATTGCGGATTCATTTTCCTGCGATATATTGATTATTGCGATAATAATGTTATCGCGGGCAAAAAAAATATTGCGATATATCACAACGCGAGGTACCTGGCGATACCCAGCCCTATAATTCAGTATGCTTTAAGTACGTCTGCTATATGTTGTCGCCTCTAAAAAAAATCCCTGCCCCCCTCTTGAAATCCGATTGATTCTTTTCTAAATCAGCCCCTGTTTGCTGCCATAATGACACAACTGCAAGAAGATGGAAACCATTAGGACTATGTTAGACTCACTAAAGTCTGCCATTACATTTTTATGCAAGCCTACTCAGTATTTAGGTTAGGTGACCCAGGCTATTTATTTTCTATACTCATTAAAACTGTTACATATAGAATTAACTAAATTATGAACATTTACAAGAAACAATAACTTGAGTAGCCAACAGAGGGCGCTGTAAATGATTACAAGCTCAATTGAATACCAGAACTTTATTAGTTTTCATCAGTGCCAGCTTTAGGTCATTCAGTGTCCTAGACAAGAGTGGACTTTGCCCATATATGTATATATATAAAAATAAAATATCAAAACAAAACAATGTATTCTGCGACACAACAAATCATTGGGTAAAAACAAAACAACCTTTTTTAGAAATTACAATAATACATTAAAATACAATATAACACCTACAGGTAGAGTGCAAAAATGTCATGAGAGAATAACTGGTGCAGAATCCAAAACTAATGCAAAACAGTGTAATTAAACTTTAAAATAAACTATAAAATTTTAGTGCAAGGAAATTTCTACTTTCCCGTTTGGTTTCACTAGTCAGTAACAAAAATCTTAAAACTAAACAATGTGCAATTAACACAATAGACTTATATAGAATTAAAATCAAATAAATATAGGCAGAGGATAATCAGGTGTAGTTAGATTTTAATATTGATATTTAATTAAGAGAAAATATGTACTGTGATTGTAAAGGCTGTGTTTCACGTTTATTATACCCAAAATTATTATTATTTTTTTGGGGGGGGTTGCAAATGCAATTTGTCGCCCCTCGGCGGCCACCTTGGTTGCCTGGTGGGAAGGCCGGCCCTGGTTTTCATACAGTACGTCACTGCAGTGATATCAAACTTAAAGTTACATAAAGCCCTTTAGTATTCTTCTCCTTTCCTCGTCCTCATCTGCCATACTGTCCGTGCCAACTTTTGTAATCTTTCTCTCAGGCAGCCATGTCCTCTCTGACCTCTGAGAATTCTCCCTCCTCCATTCCCTCTCCAACTACCAGTGGACCAAGGCTCTCTTAGCGTGCATGAGGTCAAACATGTGGTTCAGTCTTCGGCCAGGTCTCCTCCAGGAACCACAGCGGGATATAGCATTTAAAAACTCCTTGAGAACAAATGAACTATAAACAGCAAACAATGGAAAATATGAATTTTTTTATTGTTATTCAAAAAAAGCCAAATATAACAGCATGAATGGTTATTTTTCATCTTCCACTGACACAATTTTCAGTATAAAAATAAATTCACTTCTTCACCCCGTAACAAAGTGACTCCCTGTATTTACTGATCACCTCCCATTTAAACACATTAAAGAAGTGACTTTTACCTAATAAACAGAATGCTCTTAAATAAGATCTGTAATATAAATCCAATGACATTTGATCAAAGTTTGGTCCAATAAGTTACATTCTAGGCTTTGTGTTCAGAATTATGAAGGATTTTGACCTTGTGTCAAACTCAATGCCTGGGGCCCAAATGCGGGCTTTTGCGGCATCCAATTCGGCACACAGTTGAAAGCAGAAATGACAGAACACCAATACATAAAATCAAATGAAAACTCACATTTAACGTGTCTTACAGTATTCCTGTGCTTATATCATGCCAGGGCAATCAGTTTTTGCCCCAAATTGATGAAAGAACTGTCAATTTTCCTTAATGATGATAAATTAAAGTGAGGATCTTAAAGGGACTGATATCCAACACTTATTGCTTGGATACTGTTGGTACCTAAAATACTTTATGTACCATTTATACAGAAATGAAAACTATGGCACAATCATTCTGAAATTACTGGTTTTCTTGAGTTAAAACTGCCTCTGATTTAACCATAGGAAGCGATCAGCTTCTGTTCTTCAGGCCAATATAAGCCTGAATTAAAGGTGTCACTGTATTAATGTATAAATACAACCCACAAACAAACAAACTCACAAGCAGTTTGAAATGTGTCAAGTTTAAAAAAAATGCTTGAATGCCACTAAAGTGGGGAAGTTGGCCCCAAACAGTAAGTCTTCAAAGTGCAACACTGAGAACCTGCTGAGGATTACACTCCAACACAGGCTTCACTCATTAAACATACATACAGAGACTTATTAACTCCTTCATCTGCACTCAATATTTATACCACACACACTGCAGAAATATTTTAAATTAACTTGCCATATACAAATATGTAAAATACACAAAGGCCTCTGATGGAACCATTATAAGAAGTACATTAGCAGCTTTAGAAAACACAGAATGTTGGGTTTTATCGGCTCAGGCCTGAAAAGAAGCTAGAACAGAGTTAAGGCGTTCAGACACTGTGCGATTTTATTTTAGTCGTCGTATTCCGCTCCAGCTCAAATTGTGCGACTCAATTGCAGAGTCCGAATGTTCGCGGCTCGCGATTCATGTTCTCACACAATACGGACCGACACTCTGACGTAACCTGACTGCTCACACTGTACATCCATACGCGACACGTCGAAGTTTTGTATACGGAAATGCAACGAAACAATTAGAAGAAGAAAAACACTGAAGCGTCGCCATTAAAACAGAAGAGGAAAAATAACCCAGAAATAGACACTTGCGATGCTTATAAAAAAAGAAATGTGCTGATTTGGCAATTTGTGCCATTCCCTGTGAAGAAGCTTCAAAAAAGAAAAGCTGGTGACGTGATGAACAGGAACTGGTTGGACAGACGTGGGCAGTACGGTCCGTCAATTTTACAGCGGTCCTACGGTGTTTGTGCGTGCGCAGTGTGAGAGTTTGCGGTAAGTCGATCTGCTTCAACAGTGCGATACCCTCACGGGGAGCGACCAGGATTTCAAACAGGTTGGATTTTCTTGCAACCAGACGATTGTTGATCGGGAGCTGGTTGTTAGGTGTTAATCGCTTCTCGTGACCCAATGTCAGGGTTGGGCTCAATTACGTTTTTCAGTTACAATTATGTATTCAAATACCCACGTAGGGTAACCCTAACCCAATTACAGTTCAATTATAATTAGTTATCAGCATTTTTTCCTAGTTAGACTACAATTATTTTTTATCCTCAGAAAGTCAATTACAATTGTGTTTTCAATTACTTAAGTTCAATTACATTTTAATCCCAATTACTGAGCTTGGAATAAAGAACATAATCAAAGTTAACCTTCTTCTTCTGTTAGCATCTCTTATAATAACGGGTCCTAAATCAGCTGTAAAACACACTAAAAACAAATATCTAACATGTCATTTTTCATATATTGGTTTCCTTCCTAATCAATGAAAATATAGGTTTTAAGATTTTTTTAAATGGTAAAATGTGGTGGGGCTCGAGTCGAAACATATTTTAATAATAATCAACTACATATGTGTAGAACTGTACATAGAACTGTAACATGCTTCCCAAGTTTTGCAGTAATTTATAATTGACATTTTTTATAGAATTCTCATGGCAATTACAAAGTCAATTATCTAAATTCAATTACAATTCAATTATGATTACGACCGCAATAGTTTTTTTTTTTTTTTTAAATACAATTACGCCATAATTGTAATTAATAATCAATTACAAATATAATTGATTCCAACCCTGCCCCATTTACTCTACATGATGCACGACACACAATTTAGCCGAGACTAGGCCTGATTCCAAAAATAGACGCACATGTGAAAAATCGGCTCAAAATGGGCCAAAAGTCGCAGTGTCTGACCGCTTTTACTGAAGATACATCAATAAATAACTAAAGATGTACTGGCTTGTTTTTTTTCCCTGAATCAGTCGAGCATCAGATACACAACAGTTTCAAGTCACTGCTGAGTCATCCCTGCCTGGACGACATCCACCGTAACACGACGCAGATCAAAGCTGGGTGTCCTTTGTAAACATTAGCTGAAGTTTTTCTTGCGTAAGTGCCTGTTGGGTATTTCGATGGCGCTCACTGTCAAAGGCCACGAGCCGCCCATGATGCCGGCCTGAAGGGCCACGCCCGTGACCACAGCCAGGTCAGGGTCTACAGACGTGTTGGGCTCCTTCCCAAAGTATTCGCTAATCAGTTTCCGGATCCTTGGGATCCTCGTGGAGCCTCCGACCAGAACAATCTCATCCACTTCCTCTTTCTCCAGGTGGCCCTCGGCCAGCACAGTCTTCACTGGGGCCAGAATTTTCTGGAACAGGTCTTCGTTGAGCTCCTGGAAGAGTTCACGAGTGATAACAGTTTTGAAGAGGACGGCAGGAGGTGGGGAGGTTCTGGATGAATCTGAGCTGTCTTGGGTATGAAGATACAGAGGCACAGTGATGGTAACACTGGGTTGGACAGTGAGGTTGATCTTAGCAGCTTCTACGGCCTGGCGGAGATGATGGAGGTCCTCCTTCAGGGTTGGTGCAACGCCAAACTCTTGTTGGACTCGTTTTATTGTGTACTGAAGCAACCTCTGGCTAAAGTCTTGACCTCCCAACTTGTTGTTTCCTGTAAACAAAGCAGTCTGTCTTTATGGAACATCTGGAAAACTAATGACAAAACATGCAAGAAAACTCTTGAGAAAAGATTAGCAAAACAGAATATTTCAATGTTTACCAAGAGAAAGAACATTTCATGTATGACTTTAAGATGTCAGACAAACAGATCCAAACCAACTTGTAATCATCTATAGCAGAGATGGTAACGTATCACAGCAGGGGCCACAATACAGGAAATAAAGCTTTTTTTCTTTGTTGAACTTTTTTATTGTGGCTTTTGGAGTCATGTGTGTTCTTGTCATTTTGCGTATTTTTCTGTTTTCAGAATTATATGGTGTGTTTCCATTGGCGGTATCGGTCCTCGCTTTCAGGATCCCATACTGTTTTTCCGGAATGTTCTATTGAGCACCAGCCTGACACGCGAAACTGCCAGATTCCACGAATTGCACTTTTTTGCTGCCATCCTCACAAGATTGCCAACAAAAATCGATGGTGGCCAAATACTTCTTCTCTGTGTGTGAGTTGATGACTCTATGCTGTGATGATTCTCAGAACCAATCAGTGTCTGCTTTGTGCCTACATCACATTTTCAGACCAGGGCTGATTTTCTTGGAACCTCAACGAAGGAGGTACTTTAAAAAGCAGCACCAGGTACCAAAGAGGAGGTACTTTGTCCCAGTAGAGCCGATACCGCCAGTGGAAAAGTGCCATTAATTGTCGATTTGTGCGTTTTTTTGAGTCATTTTCTGTATTTTTGCCATTTCTTTGTAATTAGGTTTAAATTTTGTGTCAATTTGGAGTGATTGTGTAAGTGTTGTTGCCAGGGTTGGGGTCAATTATAATTGTAATTGCATAATTGATAAATTACAAATATGATGTAATTATAATTGTAATTGAAAAAATATCTTGCTGTTGTAATCATAATTATATTGCAAATGTGTTCAGATAATTGACTTTGTCATTTTAATTTGCATTAAAATTCTATAAATACTGTCAATTACAATTTAATCATACACAAACAGCTGATTTATGACATGGATCAAAACTGACCCGTTGTCATAAGAGATGCTAACAGAAAGCTAACACAAGAGGAAGGTTGAGTATTATAGGGTTATGTATTAAAGGTAAGTAAGTAAGTAATGAGTAAGTAATTGTGATTAATTGAATTTGAACTTAAGTATTTAAGAATGTAATTGACTTCCTGGGGAAAAATTATAACTGTAATTTTAATTGTATTTGGAAAAAATGCCAGTCACTGTAATCATAATTGAATTGTAATTGAACATGGATAATTAAAAACAGAACTGTAATTGAAAAATGGAATCGACCCCAACCCTGATTGTTGCTGTGTGTGCTTTTGTTGTTGTCGTCATTTGTGACTTTTTGTGTATTTTACATATTTGTGTCTTTCTGTGTGTACTTTCGTTGACATTTTGTGCATTTTGCTGTCGTTTTGTGTGTGTGTTGTTGATGTGTGTAGTTTGAGTTATTTTGTGTGTTTATGATGAGCTTGATATTCCTTCCAACTTCTTCAATTACAGTTTTTGGGGGTATTGTTTGGGGCCACGTCAACCTCATTTTGATTCCAAGCAGGCCACACCAGTGAAATAATAACATAGAAACATATACATATGTCTTAATTTAAAGCAATTTAAACGTACATTAATAAAATGCATCTTCTTGAAGCTTAAGTGTTAGAGGGAAAAAATACATAAATAGGTGTGTATATACTCATGTATGTGTATGTTTGAACAGATGAATGTAAAGTGGATTACACAAATTGTATAATTAATTATATAGATATATATCAATTAATTATGTCTCTTTTTATAGTGTTAATAGGTGTATTTTATGAGAAGATTATTGTATAGAAATAAAGTATATTACTAGATAAGGCTGCAACAACAAATCGATAAAATCTATAAAAATCGACTATTAAAAACGTTCATTATTGATTCGTTGCATCGTGAGATTTATGTCACTGACATGCTCACCTGCAAAGCTTTGTGTGCACGCACAAGTGTTTCCATGTGCGCACATCACGAGTGTTTGTGCACACTTGTGCAGCGTTAGTGTGCGCACACCACGAGAGTCTGTGTGCGCGGACACAGACACTTGCGTCGTGAGATTTATGTCACCGACATGCACACCTGCAGAGCTGTGTTTGCGCGTGCGTGCATACAAGTGTTTGTGTGTGGCTTACGTGCGCGAGAGTTTGTGCGTAAGAGACACTTTTATTTCAGTTTAATCAGCTTAAGCAGGGTTTAAATGTACTTTATAGATAAACTTTTTTTTTTTTAAAGTCAGATTCATAGATTAAATTATTGACTGATTGATTGATTATGAAAATAATCATTAGTTGCAGCTCTAGTACTAGATAACAAGGGGTAGGATCATATAAGTTTATACTTCCTCCTGCTTTTTTTTACAAACATGTACAGGTTTTTGTAACCATTCATATTCTCTTTGCTTTGATTGATTTTCTAAATTACTATTATTATTATCATCATTGTGGTCAATACACTGTTGTTGTGTTCATGTTCAAAATTTAAATGAAATCAAATCAAAACTCATTACCTGCCATTGCCCTGGTGAGGAACATGCCGCCCTGTTTGTTGAGCAAAGACACATCCAGTGTTCCTCCCCCGAGATCCACCACCAGCACATTGAACACGTCCACCTTATGTAGGCCGTAGGCCAGGGCAGCAGCTGTGGGCTCGTTAATCACACGCAGGATCTCCAAGCCTGAAAAACAGCAGCTTGGGCCTTGAACCATGCCTCGTATATAGAGAATATTTCTAATATACAGAGTATATCTCAGCTATGATGTGGGATCTAAACAGCAGAAGTTTTAACAACCTGCAAGGTTAGCTGCCCTGATGGTGGAGTTTCTTTGCCTCTCATCAAACTCTGCAGGCACAGAGATGACGGCCTTCTGGACTGACACCTGCAGATGTCGTTCAGCCATTTTTCTCATCTTCAGCAGGAGCCTGGAGCCAATGAACTCTGGGCTCACAGTGAAGGTGTGGTTAGTGGAGATCTGGAACTCTGCACTTCCATTGTTGTTCTTCACCTGAGGGAGAGAGAACACTTCAGATACAGTGGAAACCAGATATTTTACATCCACTGTCAAAAGACACATGGATTTTTTTCTCACTGTGTGACATGAAATCAGAATAAATTTTACCGGTTTTAGTTTAAGTAGGATTTCTAAAGTAATTTATACTAGTACAGTGCCCGTCGGAAGTATGTATTCATATAGTGGGAGGAGCTGAAGTAGTTAATTATGAATTATGACCAAATGAGTGTGTTTGAAGGTTGGATGTACAAAGAGGTGTACATACTCTGTAGTGTTCTAAAGGGGTTTATTTACAGGTTCAAAGTAAAATAGCGTGTGCGATTTCCCTGGTTTAATTTTATGGGACATGTGCATGATAAATGTGTTTGTTTTTTTTACTCATGGCATGACAGTTAAGGACATGTTTATTAGCACTTAAATTTTTATTTTAGGTATTTAACACATATTTAAAAGTGGAAAATTCCACCTATTGCACCTTTAAATATTTTACAAAAAAAGGAGATAATAAATAAATGTTTATGAGAGGAAAGGGGCGGGTCACCAACATCAACCAATATGGTTCCTTCTGAGAGTCAAGATTTTAATGAAAGATTTTCACTAAGATACACTAACTTTAAAACTGTAAGTTTGACCTGATGCTGGCGCAGTAGGAAAGGTCACATCATCACCACCACAACCAATAGGGTTCATACTCGTGTGGTCATTAATGGTTTTTATAAATTTGAGAAGATCTGGACAAAAACTATTCCAGATAAATTAATTCTAGTTTAAAAGTTTGACCTGATGGTGGCGCTAGAGAACAGGTCAGGGTTTCATTATCAAGGGGTTATTTATGTATTCAACAAATAAATAAAGTGTCTGACACAAAAACTTGGTCAATAACTTTCTGACAATCATTTTCTGGAGGCAAATATCTCTGGGGTCAGATTGACCAAAATTAAACAAGTCCACGATTCTCTTCCCATGATGTTTACACAAAGAAGTCGTGTGTCTCAGGTGTGCCTTAAAATAAATCCACAGGTACAGCATGTCTCTTATTAACTCATATGATGTCAATAAAGCAAACAGAAGCTTCCAAAGACATGACATCATCATCTGGGCTTTCCAAAATTGTTTGTGTAAGTAAACCTGATTTTGCAAAAAGTAAATAAAGAAATGCCTTCTCTAAATATTCTAACATTTAGCAAATAGAAATAATTTTGAAAATCCTATTTGACCTAAAACAGGAAAGGTTTATTCTGATTTCATGTCACACATTGAGAAAAAACAATCTGTCTTTTTATGTAGTGTGAGTACACTTGCAAAATAATAAACAATAAAAAAAAAAAAAAATTATTCATTTGATTTTAAATTGCCCCTTTAAACAAGAAAAAAACCATCAACCTATATTTAGGTCTTACAAATTAAAAATATAATAAAATTTGTATTTTTAAGCCCACTGTTGAAATAACAATGTAAAAAACACTATTGCAGACATGGCAAATTGTTATTTTGTGTGGTCCACAACGTAAATGCACAAAATGACTCCAAAAACACACAAATAGAAAAAAAAAATACACAAAACAACAGCAAATAAAGAGAAATATAATGTAAAATGTACAAAAAAAAGACCAAATTACTAAAAACACAAAACAACAAAAAATAAATAAAATTACTCAAAAAAAAAAAACCCACAAAAAGAAAACAAAAAATACAGAACAAAAAACACAAAATTCGAGAAACTTTCACAAAATGACTAATAAAAACCCCCACATAAAATTACTCTAAACCACACAAAAACAAACAAAAAAAAAAAAAAACACAGAATGACTAAAAACACACAAAATTTCACAAAATGACTAAAAAAAAAAAACACACACACACAGAATGACAAAACACAAAAACTAGACATAAGTTTCTAAGGCAATTCTAAAAACCCACAAATTTACTCCAAAAACCACAAAATAACAATTCACAAAATGATTATGAAAACACACAATACAAGGGAACATTTACAAAATGACTCCAAAACACACAAAATGGCAAAGTACACAAAAGCAGCCAAGTAAGTTATATGCCTGTACATTATTATTGAATCCACACCATAAGTGAAGTCAAGTTAAAAAATGTATTTAGTATTTTATTTTATATTGTGCATTGTTTAAAATGTTCATAAAAATACAAATATGTATCAATGTTTTAATTGATTTATTTTTTGAAGCATTAATAATAATTTATACAATTATGATGTTAGTACATATTCATAAATGGTGCTAATAATTGTCATTTTGAAAGGCAGAACCATAGTTTCAACTGCTTCCAATCAGCTAAAGCTGAACCTGCAGCTACTGACGTCATTACGTTCTTGCGTATGTAATGCTGCCTTCAGTGCGGCTTGGAAAACTGCCTACTCTTCCACTTCACTTCAGCTTTAGGTACTGAAACATGGTGTACTATTTGATTTTACGGAGCGGTACGTGTTGCAGCTGGTTGTTATTATTGGTCCTAAAACCACACCAGTGAGAACCACTGCTTGCTTACCTTAAACGGGTACCTAGAGCTCTCCTGCTTCAGAATCACTGGGTCAAAGATCTTCCCTATGAACCTCTTGGCGTCGTAGATGGTGTTTTGTGGGTTGATGTCGGACAGATCCACGGCTTCGTGTCCGACTAACACCGCAGTGTTGGTGAAGGAGACGGAGCTGGGGATGCTCTTCCTTCCTTCCTCATCAGCTATCACCTCCACCACTCCGCTACCAGGGTGAAAGACCCCCACGGAGCAGAACGTAGTTCCCAGGTCTAGGCCGATCACCCTTGGTTTGGGGGGAGGTAAGTACTGTTGTCCCAGGTAACCAGCCAGGAACAGAGCCAGGATTACTGAACCTGTGAAGCCACAACGTGCGGGTGAAGCCCAGCTGTTAACACCCGGAAAAATGATAATTTCTTACTTACCAATCATAGAAAACTCTCCCGCCATGTTCACACCAAAGTTAAGCTGTTCTGTTCCACACTAGATTCTCCAAATGTTACAGATACTTCTACTCACGGCGTTTGAATCATGTCTGTCTCCGACAACGGGACTGAATGACGACAACCAACACACTCAAAACACACGTCGACAATGCTAGGGTTCAGGTGCATGCTGGGTAATGACGTTCTTAATTCCCCGCCGCCTCTGTCAAAAAATACAGATGTTCTTTTATTTGTACTACAGTTCCCATGGAGGCTCGACGGAAGCAAACTTTTTCTTCTTCTTCTTCTTCGTGCAGAAATCAATGTTTTAAAAGTCTTAAATTTTAACACATAATAAGTAGGATTTTTATGATTGTAATCAGTCTCACGTTTAAAAAACAAAACAAAATAAATGGTAATATTAGTTAACAAACTACGAAACAGTTACGTGGTCGCAGGGCCGGTCCTATGAAATTCTGGGCCGGGGAAGAAAACCACACAAATACAGATGGAAGAGAGCAAAAAGAAAAGCTTGGCAGAAATGAAGGCTGAAAGTCGGGCCACAGAACTTTGGAAGCCCAAAAGAGTCATAATTAAAAACACAAAAACAACATTTTGAAATAAATTCCATTTTGATAAATAACAGACAAATATATAATATGGCCATTAAATTGTTAAATATGAAATAAGTTTTATTATTCTTTAATATCTCATAAATATTATTTTTATTATAATTTAATATTTCATAATGATTATTTTAACAATGTCGTACTATTTAAAATTACTCTATTTATTTTTCAAGATTTTATAAAATAAAAAACAACAAATCAAAGCACATAAGGCGGAGCCAGTTAAGTGATTGGCTGATCTTTTACACAGGATTCAAGTGTGCAAATTTATCACTAATGCTGAGAAGCCTGAGCGCCACAAGTGCATCACACGTTTGAGCAACACAGTCTCATCCCCAACTCGTCACATATTGACCATCGGTCAGGACCCCTTAGCGTCAGTGTTCCACCCACGGGGTCCCCCTTTGGTATTTATTGTTGACGCTGAGGGTCCGTGTTCTGCCCAGTCAATGAAAAACATATATATTTTAATGGCGAATTACCTTATTTCAATATACTGTAGATTGTGGCTTTAGAAATGTTTTGATGACATTTCTAGTGAGAAATGTACCCTTAAATGTCATAGTATCCATTCGGTTTATGTAAACAATCTGTAGTTTTTTCGTTACAAGGTACATTCTTCTGTGGTTGCTATGACACTTAACACAAACACATCTGCTCCACTGACACGCGCATTGGCCGCGAGCATGCACCCGCTTCCTCACTCAAAATTAATACATTCAAGCTAGACACATCTCACAGTACTTTTCTTGCTTTTTATTAGGGGGCCAAGCCCGCAGGGCCAGCGGTGCTAGGAACCCTATTGTAATCGTAAGGATTATTGTTACCTTTTATTTTTCCCCCGGAAAAAATGGTGCTGCAGGCTAAACCGTGCAAGGTAGGGCGATGCCCCTTGGGGATTGGGTCCAGACCACCCCGTGTACCTTGGACGCAAAAATTCACATATGTTCGCGAGCAAGTGGCGGTATAGCAAAGGTCAACGCGTTTTGGCCAATAACTCCCACACCGTTTGTTGCAAATTTAAAACCTTCATATCCACAGATTCCTTGAATAGCACTGAATCACCTGGGCTAGGCCACGCCCATTTCCGCTGAAACTTTTCTCAGAGCAAAATTGCAAAAACTGGAAAACCTACTTTTTCGAACTCCTCCATGGGGTTTTGTCCAATCAGCGTAAAACTTGGCACGTAGAGTCTTCAGTTGGACGTAATCTCCAGTTAACCCTATGAGTTTGTTCGGGTAAATTATGCGCAAATTATTAGCGAGTAAAGTTTTTCAGCTGGCTTTAAAAATGCAAACTGGCGCATATCTCGGTCAAAATAAATGCTAACACCAAATCTGAGATCCTAAGTTGGCATGTGACTGTGAGGAAATGCGCCAAATTTGAATGATGTAGGCCACTAGGGGGCGCTACAAATAACGAATCTTTATATCTCTTAAATGACACGATAAATTTTTACCACATTTGGATGGTATGATCTTGGGTCCCTCCTGAGGTGATATTTCAAAGTAATTCGCGATTGGTCAAAGTGGGTGTGGCTTATTACATCATAACACATAAATAAACAAACATTTAGTTCTGCTGAATTATTATGTTGACGGCAGTGAAATTTACAGGGTAGATATAGAAGACCACACAGACCACCCATACCAAAAATTGCGCCACTGGGTGGCGCTATAATTTCTAAAAACATTTTGGCCTTTAACTTTCACAATTTAATTCACATCTTCATAAAATTCATATCCACTTGTTCCCTATATAGAGTCGCATTTTCTGACATAGGCCACGCCCACTCCCACAGCACACTGCTCTTTTTAAGTCACGATATATCAAAAATCTACTTTTTCAAATCCTCTTTGGGGTTTTGTCCAATCAGTGTGAAACTTGGCACATAGAGTCTTCACTTGGACCTGTTTTACAGTTCAGCAAAAAATTTTGTTCGGGCAAAATATGCGCAAAATATAAACGAGTAAACTTTTCCAGCTAGCTATTAAAACGCAAACTGTTGCATATCTTGGTCAAAATTTTTGCTAACACCACCAATTCTGAGATCCTTGGTTGCCATGGGACTTTGGGGATATGAGCCAAATTTGAATAACTTAGGCCTCTAGGGGGCACTGCAATTATGAGAAATTTATATTTCCTAAATGGTACAACTGATTTTTACCAAATTTAGTGGGTATGACCTTGGGTCGCTCCTGGGATCGTATCTCGAAGTGAATCACGATTGGTTAAAGTGGGCGTGGGTTATTACTACATAACATATAAATAAACAAACCTTTATTTCAGCTGAGGTAATATGTTGAGGGCTGTGAAATTTACAGGGTAACTATAGAAGAGCACACAGATCACCCATACCAAAAAGTGCACCACTAGGTGGCGCTATAATGGGTGCAAATGCATTTTGGCCTGTAACTTTCACACTTTAAATCACATCTTCCAAAACTTCATATCCATTTGTTCACAGCAAATGGCACGTTGGCCTGTGTCCTGACGCTCGCCACGAGCCCGTCATCCTTCATGACGTACTTCCACGGGCTCCTCGAAACCTGGGGGCAGAGTCGCACATTAAGGCTTGGCCCCCTTTAATAACTGCTTGCAGTTCTAGTTATTATTGTTATTATTATTATTATTATTATTATTATTATTTTCTTTTTTTGTCACTGGCAATGTTTACATGGGAGTTTTCATTCCTCTTTAATTCAGAATAAAAGTTAAATCATCTTTAAACATTTAATTACTAATGCAAATTGTATTCCAAATTAAACTTAAATCTGAATTAGGTGGCTGGTTTATTCCAATTTAAATTCTGATTAAATAATTCCTCTATCTTGTATTGCATTTTTACCCAACCATAGTAAACACACTGACGAAACAGGGAGTGGGTTTAAACCTCTAAACCCAAAGAACACTATTATAGGAAAATAGTTGAGCAAAAACAACACAGAAAATCAGGTAACCGGGACTCGAACTCGCAACCCTGAGCATGAAAATCCAAAATATTACATAGGACAGTGGCTTCAAACTTTTCACAGTCCCGTACCACTTCAGACATTTAACCTATAAAACCATGTACCCCCTACTCCTCCACACTTAAAAAAAACATAATAATGTAATGTCATATGCAGTTTAGCCCTACAAGGGAATTTTTCTCAGAATTTTACCTATCCTGTTGAGGAGTAATATATAATGGAAAAAAACAACAATAAGAAAACATCTTATTCAGAATTATCACTTGTTTGATTCATCTAATATTTTAACCTACTGGCATTTTTAGTAATAAACCTATTTCTTCTTTGTTTTAGAAAAATAAGTTGACCAAACATGTATGTGAATTTGTTATGTTGCTGCTGTTTTTATCCTGCAATACGAGCCAATGCAACGACATTTCATTGTTATCTGTACTGTAAAGTTCAAGTTTGAATGAAGTTTGAATAAAGAAAGTCTAAGTCTTAATTGAACGTATCGCAGTAATACAGCATATTGATCACCCTGACACTGTGAAATACAACTCACTACAACTTAAATAAGATGGATGAGCCAATGTTTGGCTGAATTTGAGTGAATCTGTCTTTAATCGTTCTCCACGTTTCTATTTTTCTGTTCACATTCACACACGTAGGGGTCTACATGGTGGCAAAGTACATCAAGGTCTTGATAAAACATTTGTCCAGTGCAAACAAATGCAGCTTTTGCCATATTTGCAATTTTTTTGACAAGATTCTTTCACTCTGATGTTTCCATGCAGGAAAATACCAACAAAATTTGAAATAAGATCAAATTGTTGGTTAGCTTTTACTGAGGCCAAAAGGTTTCATAATTCCAGGGGATCTACTGGGGGATTTACCATACTGTTACAGAATGGCACAAAGTGCACAGCCATGTCCAGCTCATCATGCCAAACAGGGAGGTCTGCTGCACCTGTACAGTTGAGCACGGCTGTGAGTTGTTGACAATCAGCTGGACTGGAGTACATAAGGAGGATTTTCACTCTTGATTCAGTTGCTGTGAGAAATTGGACTCAGAAGGTTCGGCATCATGTGCTGGTCTTCTTTAAAGCTTGAGTTTGACTGTGAATAATTCATCCAAGTAGAGAGCAGAGGCTCTTTAATATTTTGGTGTGTAGTTTCTTTTTAGATCACTTATCATCAACCTTTTTAATTATTTTTGTACTGTGCTGATCTTTTCAGTAGGAAAATGATTATGGACAGAGTCAAAATTATCACTACTGTTCATTAATCAATAATATTTTGTCAGATTTTATTCCATCAGGAATGTTTTACCAATTCTAAATATATGATCTGTTATTGTATCAGTGGCGTTATTGTTGAAGCATTGCATGAGGTGAATAGATGGGACAAAGGCCACATGGACCTCTGGTAACCATAGGAGGAAGCTGAGATCATGCTATCATGTTGAAGTTTGGAATTAGTTTTTCGGGCCGACATGTAATGGGCAATGCCCAAACCCCTAGTGACATATAAAAACAAAGCCCATTTTCATTTCTATCCAGGACTTTTAGCAGCTCTGCAGAACATTTAGCACACTACAATGTCAGGTACTTCCCCAAAAAGCTGAGAAAAACAGTTTGAGAAAGGGGTCAAAACTATGAAAACATTAACTAAGCAGGTAAGTCATAAATGTTTATTGTAAAAATGTCGCTAAATTATGCTAATTGCATGAGAGAGGATACTCGGTAATGCAATCTTTGGGTTAATATGCCACAATTTTATTTAAAACAGGGTATACAGCATCCCAATCCTCAGGCAAATGTGCCTCCATGAGTCCACATTTGCCGTTTTCATTAAATTAGGGGTACTCGGCATCCCAGTCTTCGGGTGAATTGGTCTCAACGAGTCCAACGTTGTAGTTTCTATGAAAAACGGGGTACTCTACATCCCAGTTTTTAGGTGAATGTGCCTCAATGAGTCCAACTTCGTAGTTTTCATCAAAAACGGGGTACTCGGCATCCAAGTCTTTGGGTGATTGTGTCTCAATGACCTGTGCCTCGGTTTGACTAGAGGAAAAATTGAAAAAGATTAGTACAGAATTCAAGAGAACAACAAGTTGATTTCCATGTGCGCGAATGCTTAAACAGTGCAGTTACTCACTGTTCTCTGCTGTCTGGCTCCTGGCTCAGGTATGACCCCGTAATGTAGGGATGCTGAAGAGCATCAGTGGGAGAGATTCTCTCTTCCCCATCCATATTCAAGAGTTCTTTCAGGAACTCGATGAAGGCCTTCCTGTCTTCTATTGTCTCACTGTCCCATAGTTCAGTCATCTGGATTAATAAAAATATAGAGCGTTAGGTCAATACACAAGTTCATACCTCTCTTGCTCATGTTAACAAAAAAGAAACAGTGAGTAAATTCAGCTTATAAACGCATGTCTGAAGTAGGTTACATTTTAAAGAAGAGATCTCTAAGTATTTGAACTCAAATATCATAGAGAACATTTACATAGAGCAGGTCATCTAATGATGACAGATGTGGACGATATTCGGGCCACTCCTCAGCTTTTGTTCTGTTCCTAGACTTGTACTCTTCTGGTGTCTGAGGAAACACAATGACAATAAAAGGGGTTTACAGATACGTTTAGGGCAACAATCAAGGTTCAACAACAATAAAAACTATGTTTTACCAGCAGCCTCCATCTTGTGCCCAATTCATCCACCTCATGACAAAAGAACTTCTTGCTGTAAATGCCAAAGTGGAGCTGGTGTTGTGATGGCATTCCCAGCATCTCCACCATGCTCTGCATCTGCAGAAAGAACACAGTTGCACACATTAGGGGCAGGTCGTCAAGACTATCTATACCTGTGTACATGTGAAAAAGAGAACGTAGGTAAATAAATGATTGGAGGGATGATGTATAAAAAAGACGACCTACCATGAGGTATTCGCAGTGGGCAGGAAAGAGATTGTCATTAAGGAAGAGGAATGCCAGCGTGCAGCCCACTCCCCACATGTCAATGGCCCCCGAGTAAGGAAGGCCAAGACAAATCTCTGGGGCCCTGTGAAGCAAAATTAATGAAATACACTTTAGAACTCTAAATCTTAGCATTAAGTACCAACACTATAATAACACAGATTTGTTACAAAAACCCAGTAGTTGTTCAGGGTGACACCCTCATACCTGTAGCCGGTTGGTTGAAGTGTGAGCCCGGTCATGGCGGCAGAAATGGGATAAGCCACTCCAAAGTCAATTAGCTTTACGCTAAATGGACTTTCATCAATGTTGACCATCATGATGTTGTCTGGCTTGATGTCAGTGTGAATGATTTTTACAGCTTTGAGTCCCTGTAATGCCTCCATCAGCTGCAGGGACACAATGAGAAAAGGATGAGAATGGAGTTCCTCTTATGGAGCTGTTGAAGCTCAGGTTTGAACTCATGGCTTTCTTAATTGATCAGCAAGTAATGAAAAGATTCATACCTGCTTTGCAATAGGACGGATGAGGTTGACATTTAATGAACGGACCAGGTGGAGCAAATCCACGTCCAACAGCTCAAAGACGAGGCACTTATAGCCCAGGTATTCAAACTGCTCATAAAATGTCACCAGATTGAAGTGATCAGCATTCAGAGAGCTGATGGTCTTCAACACTGACAGCTAGAGGGGAAATAAAGGACAATTAGATCATCTTTATCACTTTACCCCAAAAATTCATAGTTAAAGTTCTGTTGAAGGCACCAAACACTTACTTCTTCCTCCACATTTTGAAAATACTTCTTCTTTAGGATTTTAACTGCCACCAATTTGCTGCTGTTGTGAGCACGACACTTGGCAACTTTCCCAAATTTACCTTCTCCGATACACTCCAGGATTGTGTACCTGAGTGGAGGGGCTGTGGAGGGACATGGCCTACCATTAGAGGATGTGCTGTCAAAGTGGATAGACAGGGCACAAGGTTAGTATTCAGTATTTTAACACTAATAATCAATCAAAGAAGGAAATCTTGTTCTGTCCTGTCACTTCTAAAGTTTGTGCTAGAAAAAAAGCTCAAAAGAAAAAGTCCTGAGTAACAAGGGCATCAATAGAAACGTAATGGTAAAAATATCAAGCAAGAGTAATAATAAAGTACAGAGACTTCAAAACTAGTTAAGTACAGTATTAGTACTTTAGGTTCATTTGTCCATACTTAATGTATGCATGTGCAATATAGCAAACAGTTTATTGATGTTATTTGAAAGTGAACGGTTGTCTAACTGCAAGATGATAGAGAACCCAACAGTATCTACTTGTAGTTTGGTTTTAAAGAAAAAGCAGGCCTGCAAATCCACTATATATGTGAAGTCCTGTCCCTCTATTGACTGCATGTGTAGCACATCCTAATTTTCTGTTGGTACACTGAGCATTTTATTTTTGCTGTAAAAGTTATTAAACATATTTAGGTCAAACACTCTTATATTTTGTATTACATGCACACACATCTTTGGCTCTGAAAGCTCCCACGAAGTGTTCCAAACATATTTTCTATAGATAATCTATAATTCTTTAAGGAAATGTAGTGATTCCTTCACTGACTACAGTGTTTTTTTTTTAAATTTTATTTATTTATTTTAGTACATTACAATATCTCCTCATAATTTGTCTGTAAATGTTGTCTTACCTGTAGCAGCCATTCCTCACTCAGGTCTTTACTATTTAACCTTTCAAACTTCACAAAAAATGCTTGTTTTACTTGTTAATACAAAGATACTCAGAGAGCTTTTGCTACTTAACCACTTGCAGTGAGAGAAGCAACTGACATTCTAAAATTGTTTGGTTCTCTTTCATCTTGCTGCCACAGCAACCGTTCAACTTTCAAGTTATGTCAACAAACTGTTTCCTATATTGTACATGTATACATACAGTGTGAACAAAGTAAGTTAATGTACATAAATTCTGTACTTAACTAATATTTTCAAGTATATGTACTTTACTTGAGTATATTTTTTTGAGATAATTTTTACACTACATTTCTATTGATGCCCTTATTATTACTCAGTACTTTTTCTCTCCTGTCAGCTTAGTTTTTTGCAATTGCTTAATTTCTGATAAATAGTTTCAGTAGATTCTATGATACATTTAGTCTGTCACACTCATCATTGCATTCAGTATTTCAACACTAAGACTCACACAAACATGGAAATCACATCTTGTTCTGTCACTCCTAAAGTTTGGATTAAAATAAAAATAGCAGGCCTGTACACACCTTTGGCTCTGAAAGCTCTCAAACTGCTTCAAACAGAATCATCAACACAAGATATTAAATTTGTTTTTGAAGGAAAATATTTTTTCACTATTATAACCACAGTTTATGTGTTTTCTAAGGATAATCCATACTTTTGTTTATTTTATTTTTTTTGAAAGAAAATCTAGTGATTCCTTCAAAGACTAAAGTGTTCTTTTATCGCAGCAGATTAAAATTAATCATCGTATTTTGTCTGTAAATTTTGTCTTACCTGTAGCAGCCATTCCTCACTCAGGTCTTTACTATTTAACCTTTCAAACTTCACAAAAAATGCTTGTTTTACTTTTTGATACAAAGATACTCAGAGAGCTTTTGCTACTTAACCACTTGCAGTGAGAGAAGCAACTGAAGATTCAGTTTTCTTTGGTTCGCTTATATATTGCTGCCACGGCAACCGTTCGCTTTCAAGTAACGTCAACAAACTGTTTCCTATATTGTACATGTATACATACAGTGTGAACAAATTAAGTTAATGTACTTACATTTTGTACCTGACTAGTATTTTCAAGTAAATGTACTTTACTTGAGTATTCTTTTTGGGGGATAATTTTACATTTCTACTGATGTCTTTATTACTCAGTACTTTTTTTATTCAATCAGCTTAGTTAGGGGGCCCCGAGCCCGTCATCCTTCATGACGTACTTCCACGGGCTCCTCGAAACCTGGGGGCAGAGTCGCACATTAAGGCTTGGCCCCCTTTAATAACTGCTTGCAGTTCTTGTTATTATTATTATTATTATTATTATTATTATTATTATTATTATTATTATTATTATTATTATTTTTATTATTATTATTTTCTTTATTTGTCACTGGCAATGTTTACATGGGAGTTGTCATTCCTCTTTAATTCAGAATAAAAGTTAAATTATCTTTAAACATTTAATTACTAATGCAAATTGTATTCCAAATTAAACTTAAATCTGAATTAGGTGGCTGGTTTATTCCAATTTAAATTCTGATTAAATAATTCCTCTATCTTGTATTGCATTTTTACCCAACCATAGTAAACACACTGACGAAACAGGGAGTGGGTTTAAACCTCTAAACCCAAAGAACACTATAATAGGAAAATAGTTGAGCAAAAACAACACAGAAAATCAGGTAACCGGGACTCGAACTCGCAACCCTGAGCATGAAAATCCAAAATATTACATAGGACAGTGGCTTCAAACTTTTCACAGTCCCGTACCACTTCAGACATTTAACCTATAAAACCATGTACCCCCTTAGTCCTCCACACTTAAAAAAAACATAATAATGTAATGTCATATGCAGTTTAGCCCTACAAGGGAATTTTTCTCAGAATTTTACCTATCCTGTTGAGGAGTAATATATAATGGAAAAAAACAACAATAAGAAAACATCTTATTCAGAATTATCACTTGTTTGATTCATCAAATATTTTAACCTACTGGCATTTTTAGTAATAAACCTATTTCTTCTTTGTTTTAGAAAAATAAGTTGACCAAACATGTATGTGAATTTGTTATGTTGCTGCTGTTTTTATCCTGCAATACGAGCCAATGCAACGACATTTCATTGTTATCTGTACTGTAAAGTTCAAGTTTGAATGAAGTTTGAATAAAGAAAGTCTAAGTCTTAATTGAACGTATCGCAGTAATACAGCATATTGATCACCCTGACACTGTAAAATACAACTCACTACAACTTAAATAAGATGGATGAGCCAATGTTTGGCTGAATTTGAGTGAATCTGTCTTCAATCGTTCTCCACGTTTCTATTTTTCTGTTCACATTCACACACGTAGGGGTCTACATGGTGGCAAAATACATCAAGGTCTTGATAAAACATTTGTCCAGTGCAAACAAATGCAGCTTTTGCCATATTTGCAATTTTTTTGACAAGATTCTTTCACTCTGATGTTTCCATGCAGGAAAATACCAACAAAATTTGAAATAAGATCAAATTGTTGGTTAGCTTTTACTGAGGCCAAAAGGTTTCATAATTCCAGGGGATCTATTGGGGGATTTACCATACTGTTACAGAATGGCACAAAGTGCACAGCCATGTCCAGCTCATCATGCCAAACAGGGAGATCTGCTGCACCTGTACAGTTGAGCACGGCTGTGAGTTGTTGACAATCAGCTGGACTGGAGTACATAAGGAGGATTTTCACTCTTGATTCAGTTGCTGTGAGAAGTTGGACTCAGAAGGTTTGGCATCATGTGCTGGTCTTCTTTAAAGCTTGAGTTTGACTGTGAATAATTCATCCAAGTAGAGAGCAGAGGCTCTTTATTATTTTGATGTGTAGTTTCTTTTTAGATCACCCATCATCAACCCTTTTAATTATTTTTGTACTGTGCTGATCTTTTCAGTAGGAAAATGATTATGGACAGAGTCAAAATTATAACTACTGTTAATTAATCAATAATATTTTGTCAGATTTTATTCCATCAGGAATGTTTTACCAATTCTAAATATATGATCTGTTATTGTATCAGTGGCGTTATTGTTGAAGCATTGCATGAGGTGAATAGATGGGACAAAGGCCACATGGACCTCTGGTAACCATAGGAGGAAGCTGAGATCATGCTACCATGTTGGAGTTTGGAATTAGTTTTTCAGGCTGACATGTATTGGGCAATGCCCAAACCCCTAGTGACATATAAAAACAAAGCCCATTTTCATTTCTATCCAGGACTTTTAGCAGCTCTGCAGAACATTTAGCACACTACAATGTCAGGTACTTCCCCAAAAAGCTGAGAAAAACAGTTTGAGAAAGGGGTCAAAACTATGAAAACATTAACAAAGCAGGTAAGTCATAAATGTTTATTGTAAAAATGTCGCTAAATTATGCTAATTGCATGAGAGAGGATACTCGGTAATGCAATCTTTGGGTTAATATGCCACAATTTTATTTAAAACAGGGTATACAGCATCCCAATCCTCAGGCAAATGTGCCTCCATGAGTCCACATTTGCCGTTTTCATTAAATTAGGGGTACTCGGCATCCCAGTCTTCGGGTGAATTGGTCTCAACGAGTCCAACGTTGTAGTTTCTATGAAAAACGGGGTACTCTACATCCCAGTTTTTAGGTGAATGTGCCTCAATGAGTGCAACTTCGTAGTTTTCATCAAAAACGGGGTACTCGGCATCCAAGTCTTTGGGTGATTGTGTCTCAATGACCTGTGCCTCGGTTTGACTAGAGGAAAAATTGAAAAAGATTAGTACAGAATTCAAGAGAACAACTAGTTGATTTCCATGTGCGCGAATGCTTAAACAGTGCAGTTACTCACTGTTCTCTGCTGTCTGGCTCCTGGCTCAGGTATGACCCCGTAATGTAGGGATGCTGAAGAGCATCAGTGGGAGAGATTCTCTCTTCCCCATCCATATTCAAGAGTTCTTTCAGGAACTCGATGAAGGCCTTCCTGTCTTCTAATGTCTCACTGTCCCATAGTTCAGTCATCTGGATTAATAAAAATATAGAGCGTTAGGTCAATACACAAGTTCATACCTCTCTTGCTCATGTTAACAAAAAAGAAACAGTGAGTAAATTCAGCTTATAAACGCATGTCTGAAGTAGGTTACATTTTAAAGAAGAGATCTCTAAGTATTTGAACTCAAATATTATAGAGAACACTTACATAGAGCAGGTCATCTAATGATGACAGATGTGGACGATATTCGGGCCACTCCTCAGCTTTTGTTCTGTTCCTAGACTTGTACTCTTCTGGTGTCTGAGGAAACACAATGACAATAAAAGGGGTTTACAATACGTTTAGGGCAACAATCAAGGTTCAACAACAATAAAAACTATGTTTTACCAGCAGCCTCCATCTTGTGCCCAATTCATCCACCTCATGACAAAAGAACTTCTTGCTGTAAATGCCAAAGTGGAGCTGGTGTTGTGATGGCATTCCCAGCATCTCCACCATGCTCTGCATCTGCAGAAAGAACACAGTTGCACACATTAGGGGCAGGTCGTCAAGACTATCTATACCTGTGTACATGTGAAAAAGAGAACGTAGGTAAATAAATGATTGGAGGGATGATGTATAAAAAAGACGACCTACCATGAGGTATTCGCAGTGGGCAGGAAAGAGATTGTCATTAAGGAAGAGGAATGCCAGCGTGCAGCCCACTCCCCACATGTCAATGGCCCCCGAGTAAGGAAGGCCAAGACAAATCTCTGGGGCCCTGTGAAGCAAAATTAATGAAATACACTTTAGAACTCTAAATCTTAGCATTAAGTACCAACACTATAATAACACAGATTTGTTACAAAAACCCAGTAGTTGTTCAGGGTGACACCCTCATACCTGTAGCCGGCTGGTTGAAGTCTGAGCCCGGTCATGGCGGCAGAAATGGGATAAGCCACTCCAAAATCAATTAGCTTTATGCTAAATGGACTTTCATCAATGTTGACCATCATGATGTTGTCTGGCTTGATGTCAGTGTGAATGATTTTTACAGCTTTGAGTCCCTGTAATGCCACCATCAGCTGCAGGGACACAATGAGAAAAGGATGAGAATGGAGTTCCTCTTATGGAGCTGTTTAAGCTCAGGTTTGAACTCATGGCTTTCTTAATTGATCAGCAAGTAATGAAAAGATTCATACCTGCTTTGCAATAGGACGGATGAGGTTGACATTTAATGAACGGACCAGGTGGAGCAAATCCACGTCCAACAGCTCAAAGACGAGGCACTTATAGCCCAGGTATTCAAACTGCTCATAAAATGTCACCAGATTGAAGTGTTCAGCATTCAGAGAGCTGATGGTCTTCAACACTGACAGCTAGAGGGGAAATAAAGGACAATTAGATCATCTTTATCACTTTACCCCAAAAATTCATAGTTAAAGTTCTGTTGAAGGCACCAAACACTTACTTCTTCCTCCACATTTTGAAAATACTTCTTCTTTAGGATTTTAACTGCCACCAATTTGCTGTTGTTGTGAGCACGACACTTGGCAACTTTCCCAAATTTACCTTCTCCGATACACTCCAGGATTGTGTACTGAGTGGAGGGGCTGTGGAGGACATGGCCTACCATTAGAGGATGTGCTGTCAAAGTGGATAGACAGGGCACAAGGTTAGTATTCAGTATTTTAACACTAATAATCAATCAAAGAAGGAAATCTTGTTCTGTCCTGTCACTTCTAAAGTTTGTGCTAGAAAAAAAGCTCAAAAGAAAAAGTCCTGAGTAACAAGGGCATCAATAGAAACGTAATGGTAAAAATATCAAGCAAGAATAATAATAAAGTACGGAGACTTCAAAACTAGTTAAGAACAGTATTAGTACTTTAGGTTCATTTGTCCATACTTAATGTATGCATGTGCAATATAGCAAACAGTTTATTGATGTTATTTGAAAGTGAACGGTTGTCTAACTGCAAGATGATAGAGAACCCAACAGTATCTACTTGTAGTTTGATTTTAAAGAAAAAGCAGGCCTGCAAATCCACTATATATGTGAAGTCCTGTCCCTCTATTGACTGCATGTGTAGCACATCCTAATTTTCTGTTGGTACACTGAGCATTTTATTTTGCTGTAAAAGTTATTAAAAATATTTAGGTCAAACACTCTTATATTTTGTATTACATGCACACACATCTTTGGCTCTGAAAGCTCCCACGAAGTGTTCCAAACATATTTTCTATAGATAATCTGTAATTCTTTAAGGAAATCTAGTGATTCCTTCACTGACTACAGTGTTTTTTTTAAATTTTATTTATTTATTTTAGTACATTACAATATCTCCTCATAATTTGTCTGTAAATTCTGTCTTACCTGTAGCAGCCATTCCTCACTCAGGTCTTTACTATTTAACCTTTCAAACTTCACAAAAAATGCTTGTTTTACTTGTTAATACAAAGATACTCAGAGAGCTTTTGCAACTTAACCACTTGCAGTGAGAGAAGCAACTGACATTCTAAAATTGTTTGGTTCTCTTTCATCTTGCTGCCACAGCAACCGTTCAACTTTCAAGTTATGTCAACAAACTGTTTCCTATATTGTACATGTATACATACAGTGTGAACAAAGTAAGTTAATGTACACAAATACTGTACTTAACTAATATTTTCAAGTATATGTACTTTACTTGAGTATATTTTTTTGAGATAATTTTTACACTACATTTCTATTGATGCCCTTATTATTACTCAGTACTTTTTCTGTCCTGTCAGCTTAGTTTTTTGCAATTGCTTAATTTCTGATAAAGAGTTTCAGTAGATTCTATGATACATTTAGTCTGTCACACTCATCATTGCGTTCAGTATTTCAACACTAAGACCCACACAAACATGGAAATCACATCTTGTTCTGTCACTCCTAAAGTTTGGATTAAAATAAAAATAGCAGGCCTGTACACACCTTTGGCTCTGAAAGCTCTCAAACTGCTTCAAACAGAATCATCAACACAAGATATTAAATTTGTTTTTGAAGGAAAATATTCTTTCAATATTATAACCACAGTTAATGTGTTTTCTAAGGATAATCCATACTTTTGTTTATTTTATTTTTTTTGAAAGAAAATCTAGTGTTTCCTTCAATGACTAAAGTGTTCTTTTATCTTAGCAGATTAAAATTAATCATCGTATTTTGTCTGTAAATTTTGTCTTACCTGTAGCAGCCATTCCTCACTCAGGTCTTTACTATTTAACCTTTCAAACTTCACAAAAAATGCTTGTTTTACTTTTTGATACAAAGATACTCAGAGAGCTTTTGCTACTTAACCACTTGCAGTGAGAGAAGCAACTGAAGATTCAGTTTTCTTTGGTTCGCTTATATATTGCTGCCACGGCAACCGTTCGCTTTCAAGTAACGTCAACAAACTGTTTCCTATATTGTACATGTATACATACAGTGTGAACAAATTAAGTTAATGTACTTAAATTTTGTACCTGACTAGTATTTTCAAGTAAATGTACTTTACTTGAGTATTCATTTTTGGGGGATAATTTTACATTTCTACTGATGTCTTTATTACTCAGTACTTTTTTTATTCAATCAGCTTAGTTAGGGGGCCCCGAGCCCGTCATCCTTCATGACGTACTTCCACGGGCTCCTCGAAACCTGGGGGCAGAGTCGCACATTAAGGCTTGGCCCCCTTTAATAACTGCTTGCAGTTCTAGTTATTATTATTATTATTATTATTATTATTATTATTATTATTATTATTATTATTATTATTATTATTATTATTTTCTTTTTTTTTCACTGGCAATGTTTACATGGGAGTTTTCATTCCTCTTTAATTCAGAATAAAAGTGAAATCATCTTTAAACATTTAATTACTAATGCAAATTGTATTCCAAATTAAACTTAAATCTGAATTAGGTGGCTGGTTTATTCCAATTTAAATTCTGATTAAATAATTCCTCTATCTTGTATTGCATTTTTACCCAACCATAGTAAACACACTGACGAAACAGGGAGTGGGTTTTAACCTCTAAACCCAAAGAACACTATAATAGGAAAATAGTTGAGCAAAAACAACACAGAAAATCAGGTAACCGGGACTCGAACTCGCAACCCTGAGCATGAAAATCCAAAATATTACATAGGACAGTGGCTTCAAACTTTTCACAGTCCCGTACCACTTCAGACATTTAACCTATAAAACCATGTACCCCCTTACTCCTCCACACTTAAAAAAACATAATAATGTAATGTCATATGCAGTTTAGCCCTACAAGGGAATTTTTCTCAGAATTTTTCCTATCCTGTTGAGGAGTAATATATAATGGAAAAAAACAACAATAAGAAAACATCTTATTCAGAATTATCACTTGTTTGATTCATCTAATAATTTAACCTACTGGCATTTTTAGTAATAAACCTATTTCTTCTTTGTTTTAGAAAAATAAGTTGACCAAACATGTATGTAAATTTGTTATGTTGCTGCTGTTTTTATCCTGCAATACGAGCCAATGCATTTCATTGTTATCTGTACTGTAAAGTTCAAGTTTGAATGAAGTTTGAATAAAGAAAGTCAAAGTCTTAATTGAACGTATCGCAGTAATACAGCATATTGATCACCCTGACACTGTGAAATACAACTCACTACAACTTAAATAAGATGGATGAGCCAATGTTTGGCTGAATTTGAGTGAATCTGTCTTTAATCGTTCTCCACGTTTCTATTTTTCTGTTCACATTCACACACGTAGGGGTCTACATGGTGGCAAAGTACATCAAGGTCTTGATAAAACATTTGTCCAGTGCAAACAAATGAAGCTTCTGCCATATTTGCAATTTTTTTGACAAGATTCTTTCACTCTGATGTTTCCATGCAGGAAAATACCAACAAAATTTGAAATAAGATCAAATTGTTGGTTAGCTTTTACTGAGGCCAAAAGTTTTCATAATTCCAGGGGATCTATTGGGGGATTTACCATACTGTTACAGAATGGCACAAAGTGCACAGCCATGTCCAGCTCATCATGCCAAACAGGGAGATCTGCTGCACCTGTACAGTTGAGCACGGCTGTGAGTTGTTGACAATCAGCTGGACTGGAGTACATAAGGAGGATTTTCACTCTTGATTCAGTTGCTGTGAGAAATTGGACTCAGAAGGTTCGGCATCATGTGCTGGTCTTCTTTAAAGCTTGAGTTTGACTGTGAATAATTCATCCAAGTAGAGAGCAGAGGCTCTTTATTATTTTGGTGTGTAGTTTCTTTTTAGATCACCCATCATCAACCCTTTTAATTATTTTTGTACTGTGCTGATCTTTTCAGTAGGAAAATGATTATGGACAGAGTCAAAATTATCACTACTGTTCATTAATCAATAATATTTTGTCAGATTTTATTCCATCAGGAATGTTTTACCAATTCTAAATATATGATCTGTTATTGTATCAGTGGCGTTATTGTTGAAGCATTGCATGAGGTGAATAGATGGGACAAAGGCCACATGGACCTCTGGTAACCATAGGAGGAAGCTGAGATCATGCTATCATGTTGGAGTTTGGAATTAGTTTTTCGGGCCGACATGTAATGGGCAATGCCCAAACCCCTAGTGACATATAAAAACAAAGCCCATTTTCATTTCTATCCAGGACTTTTAGCAGCTCTGCAGAACATTTAGCACACTACAATGTCAGGTACTTCCCCAAAAAGCTGAGAAAAACAGTTTGAGAAAGGGGTCAAAACTATGAAAACATTAACAAAGCAGGTAAGTCATAAATGTTTATTGTAAAAATGTCGCTAAATTATGCTAATTACATGAGAGAGGATACTCGGTAATGCAATCTTTGGGTTAATATGCCACAATTTTATTTAAAACAGGGTATACAGCATCCCAATCCTCAGGCAAATGTGCCTCCATGAGTCCACATTTGCCGTTTTCATTAAATTAGGGGTACTCGGCATCCCAGTCTTCGGGTGAATTGGTCTCAACGAGTCCAACGTTGTAGTTTCTATGAAAAACGGGGTACTCTACATCCCAGTTTTTAGGTGAATGTGCCTCAATGAGTCCAACTTCGTAGTTTTCATCAAAAACGGGGTACTCGGCATCCAAGTCTTTGGGTGATTGTGTCTCAATGACCTGTGCCTCGGTTTGACTAGAGGAAAAATTGAAAAAGATTAGTACAGAATTCAAGAGAACAACAAGTTGATTTCCATGTGCGCGAATGCTTAAACAGTGCAGTTACTCACTGTTCTCTGCTGTCTGGCTCCTGGCTCAGGTATGACCCCGTAATGTAGGGATGCTGAAGAGCATCAGTGGGAGAGATTCTCTCTTCCCCATCCATATTCAAGAGTTCTTTCAGGAACTCGATGAAGGCCTTCCTGTCTTCTATTGTCTCACTGTCCCATAGTTCAGTCATCTGGATTAATAAAAATATAGAGCGTTAGGTCAATACACAAGTTCATACCTCTCTTGCTCATGTTAACAAAAAAGAAACAGTGAGTAATTCAGCTTATAAACGCATGTCTGAAGTAGGTTACATTTTAAAGAAGAGATCTCTAAGTATTTGAACTCAAATATCATAGAGAACACTTACATAGAGCAGGTCATCTAATGATGACAGATGTGGACGATATTCGGGCCACTCCTCAGCTTTTGTTCTGTTCCTAGACTTGTACTCTTCTGGTGTCTGAGGAAACACAATGACAATAAAAGGGGTTTACAATACGTTTAGGGCAACAATCAAGGTTCAACAACAATAAAAACTATGTTTTACCAGCAGCCTCCATCTTGTGCCCAATTCATCCACCTCATGACAAAAGAACTTCTTGCTGTAAATGCCAAAGTGGAGCTGGTGTTGTGATGGCATTCCCAGCATCTCCACCATGCTCTGCATCTGCAGAAAGAACACAGTTGCACACATTAGGGGCAGGTCATCAAGACTATCTATACCTGTGTACATGTGAAAAAGAGAACGTAGGTAAATAAATGATTGGAGGGAT